>NC_054471.1:153390874-153697002 GCF_017639515.1 Carcharodon carcharias
GACTCCTCTATATGTTGAACCAATGAAGTCCTCTTCTTCAACCTTTGCAAAGTGATTCCTTTTAAGCATAAGTTACACTTTTTCCCTCAAGCTGGGCATGGTGGTGTAGTATAAGGGTCTGGCACATATAGGGTTAACGAGTGCATAACTGAGTGCAGCACCACTTACACAGTGATGTAAGAGAATACATGACCCACACCTTGGGGTCAGTTTAGTATTGGGCAGGGCTGTGTGTAAAATCAAGCATGGAGAAAGCTCTGAGCTTGGACCTATGTATATAGTTTTAAGTAGTTAAACACTTACTGTTGAACCACCCAGGGCTACGAGTACCTTAATAGGACTTACCGAACCACGTCCAACAGCTTACAACAGAATTGATCAGCGTTTCCACTATTTGGGCACATGTTTTCATCTGACCATGATGACATGTTTCTTGAGAATGCTGCAATCTCTTTGGCCATAACTCTTGCATTTGTGATGGTTGGCCAATCTGTGTCTGCAATCTTGGGTCTGAGGGTGCATTTCTGTGTAACCTCTTTGAATCTAATATGATAGATTCCATTTGGACTAATAAGGTGGTGGCTTTTTCTAAGGTTAAATCATCAACCTCCATAAGAAAGCATTCACTAATTTATGGAATTGAAGTCTTTTCAACCAATTGATCACAAATTAGTTCGTTAGTGTGCTAAAATTGCATGTAGAAGCCAATGTGCCACACATTGTTTAATAGGTTCACTATCTCCCTGGCATCTCTAGCAGAATGCTTATCATTTGATTATCACACATTTCTTTGGGCCAATTCTAGAGCCAGGGGACATAGATTCAAGATAAGTGGCAGCAGGTGTAGGGGGAGCATGAGGAAGAGCTTTTTTACGCAGAGGGTAGTGGGGGTCTGGAATTCGCTGCCCAAGTTGGTGGTAGAGGCAGAAACTTTAAACTCTTTTAAAAAGTACCTGGATCTGCACCTTAAGTGCTGTAAGCTGCAGGGCTATGGGCTGGGTGCAGGAAGGTGGGATTAGAAAAGGCACCTGGGTGTCCTCAGGCTGGCATGGACAAGATGAGCCACATGGCCTCCTTCTGTGCTATAACTTTTCTATGGCTCTATGGTTCTAAAGTATTTTTCAACAGCACCTACCACATATCAAGCATATCTTCTGTTAGCTGCTCAAATATTTACTGGTCTTCTGCGCCAAGGCAATGTATGAGTATCACTGTCTTATGGGTTGCTGCTACCTGTGAACTGTACATACCTGTTGTGACCAGGTAAGTTTTGAACCACAAAATACATTGATCTCATGGCATAGATGGATCTCCTGGTGAAGAAAGAAAATGTGCAGGAGACAGTAAATTTGAACTGTTCTCCACTATCCTCATTGCCCATTGCTGTGCTTTCTGCTTTAGAGATATGCAGAGATGATACACTCCAGGTCATATGTCTGAGCAAGAGTTTTATTTAATGGTTTAAATGCCTACAGATTAGTTTATCTTTCTTAGTAACCGCACCCAGGTTTAATTAATCACACACTGTACAGAGAAGAGTCAACAGGCACACATAATCAAACACCAAGCCCAATTCAACAATTGAACACAGCATGAATCTCTCTCCAATCTTCATCATATATGTGAATCCATCTGCTGTCTTTAAAACCCCAATCACACACTTCCACTTACCACCTTGGTGGTTTTTCACCATGAACTCTGACCAGTACTGAATTATCTGTTTCATCCCTTGTCTATTGTGACTTACCTTCACTTTGCCTTGCTTTTCTCTTACTTTGCTATTGACGTCAGGCTTAAGCAAATTAATCCTTGTCCTAGAAGTGTGTTTAAACACTAACACATAAGGTGAGCAATATGTTGTAGACTGTGGTGCTATTCTTTAAGAGAACAGAAAATTGCCTAGGCAGTGTTGAAGAGAAGCATGAAAATTACTATTGAGCTTGTTACCCAGCAAATACTTCTGCAAAGACCTGTTCACAATCTGCATACTTCTTTCTGCAGCACCATTCAATGCCGTGTGATATGGTGGTATTAGAGTGTGTGTTAACTCCATTCTTACTCAGAAACATTTCAAACTCTTCTGACATAAACTGTGCACCATTATCTGACAGCAACGCCTCTGGCAACCCATAAATTGCAAACCAACATCTCAATAGTTTTGATACCTTTGTTGTTGCCTTATTCATTATGCAATACTGTTCTGCAGTGAGTTTACTGTATTACGTTGGCAATATTCGTTTTAGAAATTATCAATGTTGCTCTGAGCTTGGAATGTATACTTTATTTATTTCAGGCATTTTCCTTGACTTTTTCCTATTCGTTTTTTTTCAAACCTACTGAACTTCTCTGGCCTCATTTGCCTTTGGACCAGCCCAAATCATTTCACTGTCCAAGTCTATTAGTTTAATTGTCCTGTAACTGGTTATTGTGATAAAATCATTAATATGATGCAGGGGACATTAGAATTTTCCTTCCCATCCCTCAAGACTTCACTATACAAGGTATTTCAACTGGTTGCCTGAGTTAATCTAAAAAAAATATGGTTCGACTGCTGCTGTCGTTTTGAATTTCAGACCCATAAACTAATCAATGACTTTTGAGTGTAAAGTGAGCATTTTCAGTGCACCACAGTTTGGGTACTTACCAGGTGAATGTTTCCTTTTAGATTTCTTTACAAGTTCCAGTAATGTAAATATTTCAGACAATGCTTGAGGGACTGTGAGTGAGTATTCTTGGAAACTTGGAGCTTCTTGGGTTTTGACAAAGTTGAATAATTTAGTGCGCGTACACTCCGTGAATCATTGAGCAAACCAGTAACTGTTAATTATTGAAGTTTGATAAATTACATTGATGCTTTGCTTCATTGATTTTAATTGTAGCCTTGATAGCACAGGGGGTAAAACAATTCCATATGTATTTACGAATAAAATTTGTTTGCTGTTTCTTATGGAAGAAGCAGAAATGTGTAATGTACTTTTAATAAAATAAAACAGTCATTTTTATTGTAAATCCATTTGTTCTTTGAGAGCCTGTGGAATTGGTCCAATTGAGAGGTAATTGTGTCATCTACCTGTGTCCAGGATAACATTTAATGCATTTTTATAGAGCCTAATTGTAAGTTAGCATCTTCTAATAAACTTATTACAGAATACACAACTAATTTAGAATAAAACATGAGTAGCTTGTGCCTCTAAGCTCTTCTAGCTGAACACTCAAAGTGTTCTAACTTTTTCATAATTATTGAAGGGTGATGCTTAGTAATTCATTAAGATCCAAACTGATTACATTGCATCAATATTTTGGTTTGACATAATGTATTCCTTTATAGATGCGATAGGACCAATTTCATGAAATTGATGAAAATGTATGTGCAGGCATCCAGAAAGCAAGTTCTGCCAACAGCTGACTCATAGCCATGTCTGGAAGCAGCATGGCATCAAACTGAAAACAAAAATGAAACTCTAGCAGGCCATTGCCCTTATCACCCTGATAAATTTTGCCCAATCCTGGGTCTGCTATAGGTACCACATCAAAGCTCTGGAAAGCTCCCACCAAAGACACCAGCAAGAGAATTTGATGGCAGGACAAAATCACAAACAACACAGTGCTTCATAGTGCTTGGCTCAACAGCCTGGACACCACCCTCCAGAAAATTCAATTTAGTGGGCAGGCCATGCCTCGCGCATGGATGACTACAGAATCCCCAAGCAGACCTTCTATGGAGAACTGTTTCAGAGCAAACAATATCAAGGTGATCAGTAGAAATGACATAAGAACACCCTGATAAAGAGCTGCACAAGCTTCGTATAGCAGACCACTTCTCTTGAGAAAGCACTTCAGCCGACTGTCCCAATGTGGAGACAAGCACAGAAAGTCAGTTCAACAGATTTAAAGGACCATCTACACCTAACTTGCAGCATCCAATGTATCCAGTGGAAGGCCAGAGTTGATGCAGCTACACAAGTTCCCTCCAAGCACCAACAACGACAAAATGAACTGACAGTGGACGTTCCTGCTGATCTCGGGTCAGACTCTTCAGTCATGGAAGGATTCACAGAAGATAATGAAGCCATATACAACTTGGATGTACTTGAATAAAGAGAAGACAACCACCACAAAATTGTGCTACTAATGGTGTGACGCATCTGCCAGGAGCACCTATTCAGAAATAATAAGTGTGTTCCCAACACTTTCCAAAGGAAAATTGTGAGGAGTGTACTTGTTATTCCTGATATGTGCTCCTGACAAGCAATATGTGCCACCTAGAGTGTAATTTCATAAGATTGGCCCTAATATGTTTTACTTTATTTTATACTATCAGATCTTCTATTACATGTGTACAATGATTCAGAGATTATGTTGTAATAGAGTCTATATGACTACCTTCATTATAGTACTGTACCAACAACCCATTGGTTCAAATTGTGAAATTATATTCAATACATCTGGTAATGAAAGCTGAAAGATTGTTGTAATAGTCCAATTACTTCATGAATATCCTTCACGGAGAGGACTGCCAGTTCTACCTCATTTGAATTAGATGTTACACCAGCCTCACATTAAAAAATTTAGTTCTTAATGTACTCTGAGCAACAACAGATGGGCATTAATCACTGCCTTGACAGTGTCACCCACTTCCCAAGAATAAATACAAAAAAGCATTTGGTGCTGGTATTATGATGTGGCAGGTGATGTGTGTGCAGGTGGATCAAATCCACAAGGGAAATTTGGCCACTCTATCATAACGGTTTTGCAATTTATATTTTTTATGAGAAGATTTGTGCACTGAATTCAGAAGTAATGAGTCCCTAACACCTTTAGAGATTTTAAAAATTATGTTAAAACATTTATTAACAGAAGAAAAGATTTTAAGCACATACATGGTTAGTTACTTAATACTACAACAAGTTCCAAAATTCCTAATTAACCTGACTCCCAACCACACACCATATAGACAGAACCATAAGCACTCGCACTCATAAACCTACTTTACAATAAACCACAATAACGTCATGAAAAATATGATAGTTTCATGACACTGGATACAGGTATGATGGAAAAAGGACACATATTCACTAAAAGAGCGTGGAAAAATTGTAAGAGATGTCCCCAGTGTCTGTGAGGTGGACCTCCATAAGCTCCTATTACATAAACAATTGCCATTTTCCTTACCCGCTTCAGGTGGATAAATACATTTGCTTCCTCATACACCAAAGTTACACATGGAAAATAATTCTATGCATGTGGGATACCTGGTGACATGGACTAATAAAAATTCCTTTTTATTGTTCATCTATTTTGAATATGGTTTGAGCAAAGGCCAAGAGTCAAATTTAAGAAAAATAATTGAAATAATTTGCATCTTTCTTTACCAATTATTTCTGCAATCATATTGATGCCAGGATTTTCTTTGGTATTTCTTTCATTCCAGTACTGTAAGCCTACAGAAAACTTTGAACTTTGGTGAGAGCTCAGAAAACTAGTGGCATTGGATCAGTGGTCTATTTTTCTATTGACTAAGCCAATAATCAACTCGTAGTGGATAGCACAGAGCCAAATGAGTGCACTCTTTCCTGTATGATTGTAACTCCCATGAAAAGCTAAATGCTAGTGCACATTTTAATTCAATGTAATAAAGTCTATCAAAGCAAACACAAGACAACATATATTTTTCTAACCCTGTAAGAGCCAACAACACACTCGAGGACTTAGAAGAAGAAATTGATGTTGGAGATGGGATAGCAGTTGTTAAGGCTAGAGGGTTCAAGGTTGCTTTTTATAGAGGAGAATGATGGTGGCAGGTTTGAAAGGGAAGAGGACAGAACCTAAGGAGAGAGAATTATTTATAAGGTCCGCTGGCATGAGACCAGAAAGGCAATTTAAGTGCCAGAAATTTGGTGCAAATTGAGTTGAGAGGGCAGCAGGTGGGTCTTAGAGACAAGATGAGCTTGGCAAGGGTGTGAGGGAAGATAAGAAGGAATCTAGATAAATACCATTGTTCAAGAAAAGGGCAGGGGAACTAGGTCAAATGTCTTTCCTGATTGAAAAGGAGAGAGCGCGATTCAGCAGATGCAGCTGAACAGATGGTCTGAATCTTAATGACAGAGAAGGTTGTTGTCGATGGTACTAGTAGACGGGACAGGGCAATGGATTTAAGGAGTTGGTGATGTAGTGGAGTAAAGACACTCCACATATCCAGCATTTCTGGATAATCTTGGAGTGGCAAAGGGTTTTGGTGGAGGAAATCAAGGTTTGTTAGTGCTTGATGAGGTCTAGTCAAAATCTGACAATAGAAAGTCAAATCAGCCATCTGCCTCATCTATTCAACTTTGTTCTCCTTGAATTTGAAGAACTGATGATGGGACAAATGATCAGGACAAATGCAAAAATGCCAAATTTTAAATGATCACAGCAATTTATACCACAGGAGAAAAGGGTTGCTAAATGACCATAAGACATAGGAGCAGAAATTAGGCCAATCAGCCCATCAAGACTGCTCCACTATTCAATCATGGCTGATAAGTTTCTCAACCCCATTCTCCCGCCTTCTCCCCGTAACCTTTGATCCCCTTACCAATCAAGAACCTATCTATCTCGGTCTTAAATACACTCAGTGACCTGGCCTCCACAGCCTTCTGTGGCAATGAACAATGAATTCCATAGATTCACCACTCTCTGGCTAAATAAGTTTCTCCTCATCTCTGTCAAATGGTTGCCAGGTTAACTCCAATTGGTTGAGGTGTTACCCTGGAAAAAAACCATGGGGAACTATAGGCTCCCCAAGTTACTGTGTAAATCAAAAAAAAGCGCAAGGCTTGAATATATTCCTTTTGTTTGCAGAGAATGGGTCCCTGCGTATGAATGTATGTTGCGTCTAGCAAGCATAAATGAGTCACC
The DNA here is from genome assembly GCF_017639515.1 of Carcharodon carcharias. Classification (NCBI taxonomy): domain Eukaryota; kingdom Metazoa; phylum Chordata; class Chondrichthyes; order Lamniformes; family Lamnidae; genus Carcharodon; species Carcharodon carcharias. The sequence goes on from NC_054471.1 coordinate 153,397,772, forward strand.
TCATATGCTTGACTGATTATCTTAAATTGGTTGTTGGTGTAGTTATCAGAGCACTCAGGATTGCTCAGAAAGCTCTGTCCAATCATGGAATAACATCTAACAGTTCTTAACTTTACATCATTGTGTAAGCTTGACTCAGTGGTAACACTCTGACTTGAGTCTGAAGGTTGATTATTTAACTGCCATTCTTAAGATTTAGGCCAATAAGCCATGAATTTCCTCTTGAGCTCCTGGGAGGTTGTGTGGGGGTGGGGGTGGGTGGGCGCGGACTGAATCAGTGTCCTTGATAGGGCCTGCGCCGCCATTTTTTGTGGGCTGGCCAATTAAGGCCCACCCAGCGTGATGTGCACCCGGAGGCGCTGTGTGCTCCCTGTGCGGGCGGGGGTGGAGGTTCCCTGAGTTGGATGTGCACGAAAGAGCACAGAAATCAGCCTCAGGGAGGTGCATCAGAGAAGTTAGTTTTAAGTTTTAACAGTTCAATAAAATGTTGAAAAAATGTTTATGACATGCCCCCTCATGTGAAACTGTCACATGAACTGGGGCATGTGCATAAATTTCAATAAGAATTTTTGAGAAATTTTAAAATCATTCATGAAACCTCATGGATGAGGTTCCATTGGACAGGCAGCTCCGTTAATGATTTTAATTGTTAGTTAAATGGCCTTAATTGGCCTTTGACAGTTTGGCAGGCATGCAGCTGACTCAGCTGCGCGCCTGCCGAACTGAAAATCTAAATGACGCACGGTGACTTCAGGATGCACACACAACATCACACGTGTCATTTTATGCCTCGACGAACCGGCTCCGCCCCAGCTCGCCGAGCCAAAGATTCTCCCTCAGATGTATGCCCAGTAGAACATACCAGGATTAGGCACATCATGAAGGGTATTTTGGCACTGGAGTGGTTACAGTGCAGACTCACCAGCGTGATGCCAGAGCTTACTGGACAAATGATGAGGACTGGCTACATAAACTTGATTTGTATTCCCATGAGATCTTATATAATTTTCAGCAGTGGAAACCAGCTGTTCTGGTCAAAACAAATACTCTGAATTTGTGAACTTTCAAGTAAGTAAAGACTTTATTTCAAGCATATGCTCGAGAGAGACAGAGAGAGCCTCAGCCTGTCTCCATGGTGTAGGGTTTGCAGCACATATTTATAGTTCTTATTTTCCTTCTTTTCATTATAAAGTTTCTCATTAATTTCTTAGCTAACTGTACTATTCCATCAGCAAATGTTCCCAATATCTCACCCCTCAGCTTTGGGTAGGGCCTTCAGTTCCCCCTTAGCTCCTTTTTCTGTAGAACAATGAATAGTCAGTTGATACGGGCTGTTAAGACACTAATTGTTAAATACTTTTCTTTTATTCATTTACAGGATGTGGGCATCACTGGCAAGGCCAGCATTTGTTGACCATCTCTAATTACCCTTCAGAAGGTGGTGGTGAGCCGCATTCTTGAACCTCAGCAGTCCCTGTGGTGCAGGCACCCCCACAGTGCTATTAGGGAGGGAGTTCCAGGATTTTGACCCAGCGACAGTGAAGGAACAGCAATACATTTCCAAGTCAGGATGGTGTGTGGCTTGGAGGGGAACTTCCATATATGGTCGTGTTTCCAAATATCTGCTGCCCTTATCCTTCTAAAAGGTAGCTGTCGTGGGTTTGGAAGGTGCTGCCTAAGGAGCCTTGGTGAGTTTCTGCAGTGCATCTTGTAGATGGTATACAATGCTGCTACTGTAGAGTAAAGGGTTAACATCAGAAGCACATGATGCTAATATAATGATGATGTAACATCACATGACTGAGTGACAGAGATCTGGAAGGAGCAGAAGTTCCAACCTCATGCTGAAGCCCCAGTATGTATATAGTAGCTGTAAATAAAGATTAATGGTTTTAACAAATAGCAGTCGCAAGCAGCTTATTTTGGGAGAATAGGCAAGCTCCAAAGAACCCCATCTAGACCCTGAACACAGAACAAAACAGTCAACTGCTCTTAGAGGCAGGCAATTCCCCCTGATGTTGATAGGAACACCACCTCTGATCAGGTGAAAGGTTGAATGGCACTAAATCAGGTTGGGGGACATGGAATAGCTGCGGCAGGGTTGCCAATGACTATCCAGCCAGTGGAGGCCCCACCACCATTACATTCTGTCCTCTGTTTCTTTCCACAGATACTGTATGCCCTAATGAGTATTTTGTGTTTTTGTTTAAATTATCCCTGGTGCCCTGGCCAATATTTAGCCCTTAACCAATATCACTAAAAAAAGATTATCCGGTTGTTATCCCATTGCTATTTGTAGGAGCTTGCTGTGCACAGAGCGGTTGTCTGTTTCCTCAAAGACAGCTGTGACTACACTTCAGCAAGTACTTCATTGACTGCAAAATCATTTTGGAAATCCTGAGTTGTGAAGGGCAAGTCTTTCTTTCCTCCTTTCAATCGGTGAGATTTTTTTTGGAATTATCTACTAAGGAAGGTAAAGGAGTGAAAGACATTTGGGGAATTCGAGATCTAATGGGATGCTAGGCAGGCTGAGTTTAGATACAAGAAGGACAATCTTGCTGGGCTGAAAATCATTTTTCCATAATTCCTTTTTTATTGGATTATATAAAGCATGCCCTCATATGTGAATTCTTCAAAAATTAAATTTAATAAAACAAAAGAGCACAAACAGCATTATAGATTTTCGTGCAGGGTATATCTTTGAATTGAAAATATAATAGTATGATGTACATGTGGTTTGCATCAGCAAGCTCTAAACACATCACAAAAATATTTATTAAGCTGTTCTTGCCTTTCTGAAGTTGTGAAAAACCAAACTGCAACATCACCGCAATGAAGAAGAATGGAGATGTATATCCTATTTGACAGTGCTGAAAAGAATAATATTCTGTCCTTAGGCTTTTTGTGGTGTTATACTGTGACTTGTAGTCATGACTGATTTGTAGCCAAATTGAAATGTCACCTAAAGATGAACTCTGTCTTACATTGAAAATATAAATTTCCAGAGTACACTTACAAACCCTCTGCCAGATGTTCCAAACCACATCCTAGAATTATTTACAGAAATCAGGCTTAGAATATTGCACCCTACTGTAGGGTATTTTTAGCAGGAGAACTTCATTTGAATTAAAAACATCTATTTAAAGTAGTAGATTTACTATATGGCATTTCCAAAATGCCTTCAAAAAGAAAATGAAGAGGAAGTCACCTCCAATCACATCTTGAACTCCCCAAATGTCTTTGACTCCTTTACCTTCCTTGTGAGATTATTCCAAAAATATTCTCACCCATTGAAAGAAGGAAAGAAAGACTTGCATTTATATCGTACCCTTCACAGGTGCCTGTCCATCAGCCAATACTGGTGGCTCAGTACAAAATTGACTTTCCAAGGCCCATGACTGTCATAGGACTCCCATCAGCATTTTAAATGGGTCCAGCAGGCATGACTCCGGGGGTTACTCCTGCCACCCAATTTGGGGAAAGGGGACTTGGGCTTGGAGAAATATTGCACAGCCACAAAAAATATGGATAATAGGTCCATAGAGGTTCAAAATCATCCAGGTGAGTGTTAAGCCTATTATAATTCCTCGGACCCTTTCAGTTTTATCTTTAGTTGGTTCAAACCGCATCCCCCCCATTTATTTGAGGGAGGATTATGATGTAGCAGTAATGTCACTTGCAATGCAAAGGCCCAGGCTTAAGCTTTGGGGCCCAGGGTTCAAGTCCCACCCTGGCAACTGGTGGAATTTAAATTTAATTAATAAATCTGGAATCTAACGCTAGTCTCAGTAATGGTGACCATGAAACTATCATTGGCTGTCATAAAAACCCATCTGGTTCACTAATGCCCTTTAGAGAAGGAAATCTGCCATCCTTACCTGGTCTGGCCTACATGTGACCTCAGACCTGCAGCAACATGGTTGATTCTTAACTGCTCTCAGAAATGGACTAGCAAGCCATTCAGTTCAAGGGCAATTAGAAATGGGCAACAAATGCTGGCCTTGTCAGTGACACCCACATCCCATGAAAGAATAACAAAAAAAGGAAGTATTTATGCCATCCTTTTATCTGCAATGAGCAATACTTTGCATTTGCAAAATAAGTATAAAACTCAATTACAGCCAATGAATTATATTCTCCAGGATAGATTATTTCCACCATTGAAATGGGGAGAGTTATTTATGAGATTTCAGTGATGCAGAATGATTATACAGTCAATTAAAAACTGAAACAGTGAGTTGTTTCTGTATTCAATATTAAGAGACAAATCCTAGGACTGCATAAGGACAATTCGGAATATGAATCCCTGAAATGAATCCATTGTCAATGGAAGTTTGTCCCCCTCACCTCTCGAATGTGGTTTAATTGATTTTAAGCCAATATCATCCTTGCTATCGAGCTACCCTCGCTAGCGAGGATGATTGTCTTCCATGAGTCCGAGGAGGGCTGAGGCTGGAATGCCCAGAAAGAAAGACACCTGCACGTGACATCTTTTAGCATGGAGAAACCATTCTCCATCAGCTTCCACATGTTTTCTTAATAGAACAAAACTTTGATCCAGTGGCGAGGAAACCAAGATGATTGAAGGTTTCTTTCTGCTGCCGCCTTCGTCTACCAGAACAGCCATTGAGATATTCCAGATGGAGGATCTTCCGCTGCCTGTTCTGCTATTGAGGACTCGTTTGCCAGAGCTCCATCCGCTGAGTATTTCCTGGGTTCCTAAATAGGCCTTCATGGTAACTGAAGAGGCCCAGGAAATAAGGAGTCCCACTATTACTTCACCCTGTTGTGATCGACCCTTTCTTATTCATTTCCCAGGTTCCACAGCGAGGACTGGGGGCGGGCTTTGGAACCCAATATGGGTTTAAGCCAATATAGGTCGAGGGAAACATAGGGGGGCACAATTGCCGGTGGAGGGTTATTTGATTGTGGGTGGGATCTGGCTTGTATGGGGACACAGGTTCTGATGTGGGTGAGGAGGGAGGGGGGATTGGAGGGCTGGGATGAAGCATTCCTGCTCCTTCTGGCCCACAAGGAGCACTTCCATACTCAGTCCTTGCCCTACTGCAGTTGGTTTCCTGAGGCACAAGAAATCAAGCTGACCACAGTTAAACAGGCTAATAGCTTAAATCCAAAGCTTTCAGCTAATTTAATATGTTTAAAATACCACTCACCTCCTGGAAGTGGGTTGGCTGCCCCTCCACCCTTCCCACACCCTATCCCACCTCAACAAAGGCCAGAAGTTAGCAGGTGAGAGCTAACTTCCTGACACACTTCTATGTTTTTTGGAACTTATACCCTATCCGCATCCAATCCCATCTGTTCCCCCTTGTTAAAATTTCCCATGTTAAGTCTGTCAATATTACTATATATACTTGTGTAATAGCTGATCTCATGTAAAAGTGGACCCCTGGCTTTTGGCCAAAAAATCCTTAACTTTTCATATTTGTCATGTATAAGTTGACCCCGCATTTGGCCAAAGAATCCAAACAACTTCTACTTACCACCCGCTCGCTGCTGAAGTCAAACTCGCCCTGTTGCAAACCTACTCATTTGAAGGCAGCTGTTCAGGTCATCGTGTCTGCGCAGAAGAACAAAAATACTTTTTGGCTCCTTTTACACTAGTTTTGGGATAGGGTTGATGGGAACAGTCTCCAACCTGGCAACTCTGAGATTAGCTGATGTGATATTGTAGCAAGATGATGGGAAAAGGTGGATTTCAATCTCTCGACAATATTACTCGTGTATAAGTTTACACCCTACTTTTTTGCTAAAAATTTAGACCCAGAAACCCAACTTTTTCACATGTATGTATGGTAGGTTCTTTAGAGGAGGATAAGTAGCAACAGGAAAATGCCAGCCTGGGAGATTCAAGGACATCAAAGGTACTTTTTCATGACATGTTACAATCTAATGCAGTGTGAGCAACCTGTCATTTACCTAGAGTTCAGTAGGGAACAGTACATAAGGAGGCTGTGCCCCAATTACTGTTCAACTTTGGTCCTGTTTCTCCACTAGCCAGACCAGAGTGGGACTTGAATACAGAACGTTGTGACTTGAAGACGATAGTGCTACCAACTAAGCCATTGCTGAGAGAAAACACATTTCCATCGGTCACTGAGTGAATAGCTGGAAGGCATAAATTTAGACTCAACTAAAAACTGACAGGAGAATAGGAATGTTTATTTTTTGTAGAGGGTGGCTACGATGTGGAATGCAGGTCTGAAATTTCTATATACACTTGCAGGTCTTTAATCTAGTGTTGACAAATATGCCCATTTTCATGACTGAAGATGGTGTTTGTTGTCATTCCCACTGCAATCCCTAAACCTGAGAGGGTGACAGCAGTATTATCACTATAAGCATGCAAGGGTATGTGGCAGTACTAAGTACCAGTCTACAATGAATGTCTTAAAAGATGCATTGGAGGTAATGAAGGTGCAGAAATATAGCTCTGATTGCACTGTGCTCATATGCACTAAACACCAATTTGCCCTGAGGAGGGAAAGGAATATTGGTTAGGTGCATATAGTGTTATCTTAGTGCTAATTTTTTGTTGTTTATTTTTGTTTGGGACTGGGCATTACTGGAAAGACCAGCACTTGTTGCCCATCTCTAATTGCCCTTGAGAAGGTGCTGGTGAGCCAGTTTCTTGAATACAAGTTAGTGGCTTGCTACCTCATTTCAGAGGCAGTTAAGAGCCATTCACTTTGCTGTGGATCTGGGATCACATATAGGCCAGATAGGGTAAGGGCAGCAGATTCCCTTCCCTAAAGGACATGAGCGAAATGAAGCAGATGATTTTTTTCAACAATCAGTGCTTGTTCACTACTACTTTTGCAGGAATTGCAATTATGTACTTGAGCAGAGACCTGAAGATGCCTAATTCAGATGGAGGCCACTTTTAAAAGCCGAAGTTCTTCAGCAACAGAACTTCAAGGAGTTTGTCAACCAATCTTGCTCTCTCGAACTCTGACCTGAGAAAACGTGAGGCCTGAAAAGGCCAATATCGATTAGGCACTTGCTGTTGCGAGAAACCTTTTAAAAAAAATCTCAGCTAGTAAACAGCATGAAACAAAATTGCAGCATGCTAAAAATACTCCAAAATAGAAGCAGAAACTCCAGTAAAACTTCTGTGATGTTTTGGTTTCATGGGAGCAAGGGTAAGTCGATTTAACATAGGAAACTGGGAGTTAGCACTATCTTGGCTGACCTGGTAACATCTCTTCACTGGCAGCCAGATACTCTGCACTTTGAACTCTGTATTGACAGAACTTATCTCCCACGCAGTACTCTGTGCTAATGACCTGTGTAGAAAGGGGCCTGCAAAGTCAATGGGCTGTATTTTGCTCTTGGCGGGCGGGCTCAGCAGCGGTGGTTGGGGATGGTCGGGGAGCCGACTGCCGCCCACGATCAACACCGGACCGCGATTTCATGCTGGCGGGCCAATTAAGGCCACCCTGTGTGAAATGCAAGCTGCAGCACTGAGTGCTGCCTATACAGGTGGAGGGAGGAGGGTGAGCGGGCCGAACGTGAATTTGGCACACGCACGCGAGTGAGTGCTGCATAATCCCCTTGAGACATAGAGCTGCCTCAGGGAGATGAAGAGATAAAAAAAAAGAATGTAATGAAACATGTCCCCTCATATGACTCTGTCACATGAGCAGGGACATGTTATTAATGAAAAGTTAAAGTTTTCATTTTATTTTTATTTGCTTTTGGAAACCTCACCCCGCCCATGGATGAGGTTTCCAAAAACATGCAAAGGCCGCTTTGGCCTTTTTGCCTTCCTGCCAACTGTTAGGTTGGACGGGCAGCAAAAATTTTAACTTAATTGATTACCTAATGGCCTTAACAGGCCTTTTAATTGTCGGCGGGCGTGCTACCGAAGCCAGCGGCGCATCCGCCAACCGAACTATTGGGTGAGTGCACGTTGGCGTCGGCACACACGGCCGATGTCAATGCGTATTGTTTCACGCTCGAGCGGGTTGGGCATGCACCCACCTGCCGAACGAAAATTTCTGCCCACTATCATCTGCCACACTTGCTACATTAAACACACATTGAAAGTTTGATCACACCTTATACTGCAGAATGTGTTCTTTCCTACTGGCAAAAAGAAACACCAATTAATTTTCAAAATTTTAGTGTGCATAAAGTTCCCTTTAAGGTATATCACTTAGAATTATTTAGAATTTAAAGCACAGGCTATTCAGTTCAATGCTCCATGCCAGTGTCTACGCTCCATATGAACTTCCTTCTACCCAACTTCATTGGCTGTCACAGGTCGGGAACTGCAGTTCCCAGCAGGCCTTGGGACTCCTGCTCATGCACCGACAGGGAAGTGGCTGCACATGCACAGTTGGTGTGTTTTATATTCTTTAGGCTGAGAACTGGCCCTCTGCACAAGCGCAAAAGAAAAGGAAGTAAAATAAGTGAAATGGTGTGAAACGTCAGGTCAGGTGACCTGAACCGGAGTGCCATTGTTCTGAAAGTGCCCCAGGGATCAGAACGCAGGCAGGGGGTGCAGGAAGAGGTCCCTGAAGAAGGTCCCAGGCAGGGACAAAGACAGGGATCAGGAACAGGTCCCGGAACACAATCCAGGTAAGTGAAAAGGACAGAGATCAGAAACAGACCCTGTTAAGCAAAAAGTAAAATACTGCGGATGCTGGAAATCTGAAACAAAAACAGAAAATGCTGGAAAAACTCAGCAGGTCTAACAGCATCTGTGGAGAGGAAGATAAAGTTAATGTTTCGAGCCCGTATGACTCTTCTTCAGAGCTAAAGAGAAGTAAAAAGTGATGAAATTTATACTGTTGAAGCTGGATAGAAGCCTAGTGATAGGTGGAGGCAAAGGAGAGATTGGCAGAGATGTCACGGACAAAAGGACAAAGGGATGTTAATGGTAGTGGTACTGGCTAAAGGAGGTGCTGATGGTTTCATCAAGGGTAGAAAGCAAAATGTGATAATAGCAGGACAAAGGTAAGAACTCTGGAAAGAACAACATGAACAAGTGACAGATGGCCCTGGTGGGGGTCAGGTGGGGGGAGGGGAGAGTGGTGGGCAAAAAGGTCGCAAATAGGATAAAAGGACAAAACAATGAATAAAAATGAAAAGGAATAAAAATAAAAATAAGTGGATAATAAATAAAAATTTTAAAAATAAAATTAAAATTGAAAAAAAGGGCAAGAAAGGGGTAAGGATGGAGGAGAGAGTTCATGGTCTGAAGTTGTTGAACTCAATGTTAAGACCAGAAGGCTGTAAAGCGCTTAATCGGAAGATGAGGTGCTGTTCCTCCAGTTTGCTTTGAGCTTCACTGGAACATTGCAGCAGGCCAAGGATGGACATGTGGGCATGAGAGTAGGGTGGAGTGTTGAAATGGCAAGCGACAGGAAGGCCTGGGTCATGCTTGCAGACAGACTGAAGGCGTTCTGCAAAGTAGTCACCCAGTCTGCATTTGATCTCTCCAATGAGGAGGAGACCACATTGGGAGCAGCGAATGCAGTAGACCAAATTGAAAAAGGTGCAAGTAAAGTGCTGCTTCACCTGAAAGGAGTGTTTAGGCCCTTGGACGGTGAGGAGGGAAGAGGTAAAGGGGTAGATTTTGCACCTTCGTCAATTGTATGGGAAGGTGCTGTTGGAGGGGGATGAGGTGTAGGGGGTGATGGAGGAGTGGACCAGGATGTCCCAGAGAAAATGGTCTTTACAGAATGCCAACGGCGGGTTGAAGGGAAGATGTGTTTGGTGGAGTTGGCAGAAATGAATGCAGAGGCTGGTGGGTTGAAAGGTGAGGACAAGGGGGACACTATCATGGTTCTGGGAGGGAGAGGAAGTTGTGAAGGCAGGGGCATGGGAAATGGGTCGGACATAGTTGAGGGCCCTGTCAACCACAGTGGGTGGGAAACCTCAGTTAAGGAACAAAGAAGACAGGTCTGAAGCGCAGTTTTGGAAAGTGACATCATTGAAACAGATGTGAAAGAACTGAGAGTGGGATGGAGTCCTTATAGGAAGCAGGGTATGAGGAGTTGTAATCGAGGTATCTGTGGGAGTCGGTGGGCTTGTAATGAATATTGGTGGACAGTCTATCACCAGAAATTGAGGCACAGAGGTCAAGGAAGGGCAGGGAAAATTTGGCATTCTGTAGGGACCATTCCCTCCGGGACACCCTGGTCCATTCCTCCATCACCACCAGCACCTCATCCGCCTCTCACGGCACACTCCCATGCAATCGCAGAAGGTGCAACACCTGCCCCTTTACCTCCTTCTTTCTCACCGTCCAAAGGCCCAAACACTCCTTTCAGGTGAAGCAGCACTTTTCTTGCACCTCCTTCAATTTAGTCCACTGCATTCGATGCTCCCAATGCAGCCTCCTCTACATTGGAGAAACCAAACGCAGATTGGGTGACCACTTTGCAGAACACCTTTGGTCTGTCTGAAAGCATGACCCGGACCTTCCTTTCGCTTGCCATTTCAACACACCACCCTACTCTCATGCTCACATGTCCATCCTTGGCCTGCTGAAATGTTCCAGTGAACCTCAACGCAAACTGGAGGAACAGCACCTCATCTTTCGACTAGGCACTTTACAACCTTCCAGTCTTAACATTGGGTTCAACAACTTCAGACCATGAACTCCCTCCTCCAGCCTCACCCCTTTTTATTCCCTTTTTTCAATATTGTTATTTTTTATCCACTTATTTTTATTTATATTTATTTTCATTTTATTCATTGTTTTATTCCAACCTTTTATCCTATTTTCGACCTTTTTCCCACCATTGTCCCCTTCCCCCAACCCACCCCCACCAGGGCCAAATGTCACTTGTTCATGTTGTTCTTTCCAGAGTGCTTACCCTTGTCCTGCTATTTCCACATTCTGCTTTCTGAGCTTAATGCCACCATCAGCACCTCCTTTAGCCAGTACCACTACCCCTTTGTCCTCTTGTTCATGATATCTTTGTCAATCTCTCCTTTACCTCCACCTATCACTGGCCTTCTATCCAGCTTCACCTGCTCCAACCCCCTTAAACAGTACAAATTTCATCATATTTTTACTTCTCTTTAGCTCTGAAGAAGAGTCATATGGACTCGAAACATTAACTCAGTTTTTTTCTCTCCACAGATTCTGTTAGGTGTGCTGAGTTTTTCCAGGATTTTCTATTTTTCCTTCTGTGCTGGCTGTTTCTGTGATATAACATGTAATAAAATTAATAATTTCTTGCCCTGTCATTTTAGTGATGAGCTGGAAAATATTCCCTCATAATTTCTCACGTGGCAGGATTTGCAACACCAACTGTACAAGAGATGGATGCACAAAGCAAGAAGTGGGCATTTTTCCCAAGGCAGGAAATGAAAATTGAGAAGGGGATTCAAACCAAGAGTAAATCACCGTAGCACAGCCTTTGTACATCTCTTTGCAGTTACCTCAATAGTAGCATTTCTAGAGACCTGACTGAATGCTTTGCAGAAACATAAGTGAGGAGAATAATTAACATTAAGATGAAATTAGTCAAGCTTTGATGTCAGTGATTGGTGAGAATATATTTCAATAATGGCAAATCAGTGATATTTTACCTGGCATAGTTGGATATACTGTTGTTTTCATAATACTATTGATTTTTCACAGAAGCACTGACTCATTTCATAATGTGGAGGTTCTAAACAAGAAAGACTGTGTCAAAATGGAATCTGTCTTAATAGATTTGAAATGTTCACCTCAGAAATGTGATTCCACCCTACTCAGCAGGCCTCCATTTATCCAAGGAAAAATGTGCCTTAAGGGCAACAGGATCCATTTTTTTTACTTAGGGTAGAAATTTTCATCAAACGCTTCAGAGGAACAAGGATCAAAAGAACCTCTTGGCTGAGTCCAGAATCTAAAACCATACAAAATTGTGATAATCCAGGAAAATTATAAAATTATTAATTAGAAGAAGCTGGTAAAGTTTTGATTACTTGTTCCTGTTTGTGTACATTCAGTTGTAAAATTAACGTATTAATAATATTTATGGAACACACAAGGAACAAGAGATCAATCTGACACACTAGAAAAAATGAGGAATGACAAGGCTCCGGAATGTGATAGAAGATTTTCCAATCTGAATGCATATCAGGATTGAATTAGATTTGGCAGGGGCCCTGTTGTCTGAATAAGAATGGATTGAACCTGTTAGTACTACCAGGATCAGTTCCTGGTATAAAACTCATCCCAAATTGTAGGATTGCTGATTGTAGAGTGAGGTACCTTCACCTGGAATTTATGGCATGGTTCTTTGGCAGGGCCCCAGTGGATATCCCAAAGAAATGGTAAAAAATTGCAAAAAATGATCATTTATGTTGTTTCCTTTGGAGTCATGCCAATTTTCTGCTGAAGTTATGACAGGAGATTTGGAGGATCCCACAGAAATCCAGGGCCTGTGTGAAGGAATGCAGTTATAAATAAGCAGGTATAAGATTAAAATAGTGATTCTCCTATGAAGTAGGAATTAAAAATTAAAAGAAATGTTTATCGGCTGGACAAAGATTTAAAAGTTTATAATTATGCTGGGCATAATTACATGCTCAAAGACAACAACATCCTGTGGCATAGAATATGGTATATCCTCCAACACAAGGCAGTTCCGAAAAAAAACAGGAACTGGGCCCTCATCACCTCAGCACGGCGTTATTAAATTGTAAGATACTACGATCCAACAATGGATAACCTTAAGGATGAACCTAAATAACTTGTTAACTGAATCCTGCAAGCTGAGTGTAGTGACCACCATCTGCACCTCTCAGTATCCTGTTTATTTGAAGGATGTGGACTAAAATGAAGGATGTTGACATATTGTCCAGCATGAATACTCAACATGTTTCCTGTTGGTTCAGTTCTTTTATGGTATAAAAATTGGAACTGCACAGTAGGATTTTTAGATTAATTGGACTCAACTCCACTTCTCTCAAAGTAAAGACATAGCTGCTGTAGTGTAGTGATGATAGTTCTCCCCCTAGATATGAAAGAGGTAACTTGCTAGACTTGGGAGCTTTCTCATTGGGGATTTAAGGTTAATATTACTTCAAATATTGATTAACATCTTAAATATCTTTCTGTAATATTAATAAGACTTGGATTCTCGAATAGAAACAAGATGAAACTTTATTTTTCAGAACTATCAATGTTGCGACTACCATTAGAAGTGAATTGCATGTTTAGTTCGTTAATAAACTTTTATATAATTTAGAAAATATATTGCTTCATATAGACTTCTGTACCCAAACTCGAAAACACATCTCCATGCACTCTTCAGTGGAGAGGAGAAGTATACTTTTGAGGAGCAATGCACGGCCCTTATAAAATGCAGGTTATTATAATCTGGCTAAAACTTGTTAAAAAGGCTTCCTGGGGGACAGTAATATTCTCTGGTGGTTCCTTTCCTTCGGGGAGAGTTAGATCAGTTCTTCAGACCCATTTACGTGTCTGCAAGGTCTGTCTTTCTCAACCTTAAGTGAGGTGATCATCCGAGGAGTATGTCTGATCCGGAATAGTCCAAAAAAGAGGCTAGTATTATAATCCACTTCACCTGGGTGTTGTTGCAAGCAAACCTTTACCAAGAGAACAGTTAGAAAATGGAACTTGCCATCACGTGGAATAATTAAGACAAATAGCAAAGACATATTTAAGGGCAAACTAATTAAGCACGTGTGGGAGAAAGAAATAGAAGGTGTGAGGAAATCTAGGTTTGTGGATTTTTTTTTTCTGTGTTTTTGGGATGGAAGCCGAGGACTACAACTCCTGGTATGACGGGATGCCCGGTGCAAGTGCAAAGCATGCAGGGGAGTGGGGGGGTGTGTGTGGTGTGGGGTGTGGTGGGGGATGCGCATGCTCGGTTCTGGGTTCCCATTGATGGCTAGGGAGATAGTCCGATAAAGGTTGCCCATGTGACTGGATGCACATCGTGAAGACTGACCACAGCACCTGGGGTGGTGTGATAAATGAGTCCATGTGGCAAGTGCAGTCCAGAGCTGAAGAAGCGACACCTGAAGTGCTGTTGTTAGCTTCATGCAGTTGGGGCTCACAGAAACCTGTGGGGAGCTGGGGCTCAGAGAAGCCCTGGAGCAATGGTAGCTCAGAGAAGTTAAAGTGAGGCTGTTTGCTCCATGAAGCTGGCAGTTGAGGCAAAGGAAAGTCCGTGGTGAGCGGTGGTTGTCTGCTCAGTACAGCTAAATAGTGGGATTGTGCAGTGGTTAAATGCTGGGGTGCAGCCTGGCCAATCTAATGGACACAATCTTGGATGAACTGATTGACCGGCTGCGAGGTGAACCAGGGGCAATTTGAGCTAGAGTCCAGTTGCCTGGCAACTCATTGCAGTCAGAAAAAGTAAAATGGCTTCCAGTCTGAAGTGTATCTGCTGCTGAGGTCAATTGGAGGCTATATCCTCAAATGTGAGGAGCTGAAATCCTCATGAGGAAGGCAGAGTTTAAAGGGTTTTTAATGACTCACGGTGATCAGTGATGCCTGGGTAGGTTGCTGAGAAAATTAATGTGATCTGTCTTAGTTGTGCCTGTCATTTAATATACAGCTTGCCTGTTAATTCATGTTTGCCACATATTAATTTTGGATTTTAGACTATAAGGTAGTTGGTACTGTTACAATCCCAGCTGATGTTATAAAAACAAAAAAACTGCGGATGCTGGAAATCCAAAACAAAAACAGAATTACCTGGAAAAACTCAGGAGGTTTGGCAGCATCGGCGGAGAAGAAAAGAGTTGACTTTTCGAGTCCTCATGACCCTTCGACAGATCTTGAGTTCGAGTCCAAGAAAGAGTTGAAATATAAGCTGGTTTAAGGTGTGTGGGGGGGTGGGGGGGCGCGGAGAGAGAGAGAGAGAGAAAGAAGTGGAGGGGGGGTGTGGTTGTAGGGACAAACAAGCAGTGATAGAAGCAGATCATCAAAAGATGTCAACAACAATAGAACAAAAGAACACTTAGGTGTTAAAGTTGGTGATATTATCTAAACGAATGTGCTAATTAAGAACGGATGGTAGGGCACTCAAGGTATAGCTCTAGTGGGGGTGGGGAGAGCATAAAAGATTTTAAGATATTTAAAAATAATGGAAATAGGTGGGAAAAGAAAAATCTATATAATTTATTGGAAAAAAAAGGAAGGGGGAAACAGAAAGGGGGTGGGGATGGGGGAGGGAGCTCACGACCTAAAGTTGTTGAATTCAATATTCAGTCCGGAAGGCTGTAAAGTGCCTAGTCGGAAGATGAGGTGTTGTTCCTCCAGTTTGCGTTGGGCTTCACTGGAACAATGCACCAAGCCAAGGACAGACATGTGGGCAAGAGAGCAAGGTGGAGTGTTAAAATGGCAAGCGACAGGGAGGTTTGGGTCATTCTTGCGGACAGACCGCAGGTGTTCTGCAAAGCGGTCGCCCAGTTTACGTTTGGTCTCTCCAATGTAGAGGAGACCACATTGGGAGCAATGAATGCAGTAGACTAAGTTGGGGGAAATGCAAGTGAAATGCTGCTTCACTTGAAAGGAGTGTTTGAAAGGAGCACTCCTCCATCACCCTCTACTCCTCAACCCCTACCTATGGCTCCTCCCCATGCCCACGCAAAGGATCCAACATCTGCCCCTTCATTTCCTCTCTCCTCACCGTCCAAGGGCCCAAAAACTCCTTTCAAGTGAAGCAGCATTTCACTTGCATTTCCCCCAACTTAGTCTAATGCATTGGTTGCTCCCAATGCGGTCTCCTCTACATTGGAGAGACCAAAGGTAAACTGGGCGACTGCTTTGCAGAACACCTGCGGTCTGTCTGCAAGAATGACCCAAACCTCCCTGTTGCTTGCCATTTTAACACTCCACCCTGCACTCTTGCCCACATGTCTGTCCTTGGCTTGCTGCATTGTTCCAGTGAAGCCCAACGCAAATTGGAGGAACAGCACCTCATCTTCCGACTAGGCACTTTACAGCCTTCCGGACTGAATATTGAATTCAACAACTTTAGATCTTGAACTCCCTCCTCCATCACCACCCCCTTTCCATTTCTTCCCCCTTCCTTTTGTTTTTTCCAATAATTTATATAGATTTTTCTTTTCCCACCTACTTCCATTATTTTTAAATCTTGTATGCCCTGCTAGTCTTTCCACCCCACCCCCACTAGAGCTGTACTTTGAGCGCACTGCCATCCATTCTTAATTAGCACATTCCTTTAGATAATATCACCACCTTCAACACCTCTTTGTTCCTTTGTCTGTGACATCTTTTGATTATCTGCTCCTATCACTGCTTGCTTGTCCCTACAACCACACCACTCCCCCATCCATTTCTCTCCCCCCACCCCCCCAACCTTAAATCAGCTTATATTTCACCCCTCTCCTAATATTCACTCTGTTCTTTTGAAGGGTCATGAGGACTCGAAACATCAACTCTTTTCTTCTCCGCCGATGCTGCCAGACCTGCTAAGTTTTTCCAGGTAATTCTGTTTTTGTTTTCCATGCTTCTAATGTAGTCCTCCTGCAGGATGAAAGAGAGAGATGCTTGGGTTAGCTTGGGTGTACTAAGAATCTCTCTTGGTTAAGTCTAAAGGCACCTTAACACATCGTGGGGAGTGCTGGCCACCACTTGGATGGCCAGAGTTTAGTGTGCTGCACAGTTATGCAAAACCCCACCCACCTCCATCCCACTCCACCTAACCAATTGATGGCAGCTTCGCCCACTAGACTGCATGATGTCCTCTCAGCATTCGCCTAACCTGCACTGCAAGGCTACATTGTTAGCTTGAACCATGGGGGAGGCTGGTCCAAAGCTGAATGATGACATTGCAAGTGGCTATGATCACCTCCACTAGCGACTACTCCATGGCCAGCTTCCGCAAGGAGATTGTACAATGTGCCCAGTCATCCAACTGTTCTGCAGCCCACTAAAATGCTCATTAGTTTGCAGTCTGCGCCCGAGGGGTGAAAAGCTCTGGAGCACTTGGTGGCACTTTCATGCCTCTGTGTTGCTTGAATGAGCAGGTAAGCTAGAGACCCAACTCCAAAGATGTTAATGTGGCTGTGCCTGAACTGCCTCAACTGTGGCGGAATGGTCACTTTCTACAAGGTTTCCCTGAGGCCGCTTCCCTCCCACCTGTTGTGAAATATGTCGGCATGCAATCAAAGTGACATGCCCAGATGATCCAACGTGGGGGAATAATTCCAGCGAGCAGGGCTTATAATGATATGCAGATGTATTAAAATGAGTTCCCGACCTGTGGCAGTGGGAAATGTGGCCACCATTGCAGATCAGAGCAGACGATTGCAAACTGATTTCACGACATTGTGAAACCAATTTTTGGCCTTCCCGCCACCACCCCACTGTTGTGGTATCTTTGACAAACGAACCAGAGGAGGCTTAGGTACAGGTTACAATCATTTATTTGTGCAATTGCAAGGAGAGAACCACCTCAAAGCACCTTGAGGTAGCACTCTAGCAAATTATAAATATACAAATTATTTATACAACACTGATCATGTACAAGAACATTGTTCAGTTGCCAATCTTGTCAGCATATAAGTTTACATTAAACAGATATCTCTGGTTCCAGGTACATACATCCCCCTTCACCCATGCAGGGCCATCTCCTCCTATCTGAGCTGGGACCATCTGTCCTTTCCTTATCTGTTGAAGAGCACACTTAATCTATTGCTTTTACACTTAACCTATCTTGTTTTCATCCTCCATCTCCAGTCTAGCTCCCAAGGTCTTTCTGGTGATTGCAGGCCCTAAGGGTGTGCAAGCTTCATCTGGTAACCCTTAATTGTTAATGTACTTGATGGCACGTGGCTGCCTGGAGATTTTAGGTAATTCCCTTTCAATAAATTCTTACTGTATTCCCCCTAACACCACCATGACACCTGACACCAACAGGCATGGAAAATTCCACCCTGTGGCCTTAAAGGTAGGATTGATGAAAGAAAGCTTAGTTTAGATAGTTTATCAGGCAAGCTTGGAGTTGCAGATTATTGGAGAAGTTCTGTTGTGCTGCTGAGATTGTAGTGAGAAGTATTCACACCTAGGATTATAGTGGCCTCTCTGAATATCTCTTGAGGAGACAGTTTGCAGTCCAACAGCAAAGGTTCAGCTCCAACAACACTCAAGAAGCCTGAAACTATCCAGGGCAAAGCAGCCCACTTGATTGGCACTCCTTCTACAAACATCCACTCCCTCCACCACCAATGCACAGTGGCAGCAGTGTGTATCATCTACAAGATACACTGCAGGAACTCACCAAGGATCCTTAGGTAGCACCTTCCAAACCCACGACTGCTACTATCTAGAAGGACAAGGTTAGCAGACACATGGGAACACCATCACCAGTAAGTTTCCCTCCAAGTTACTCACCACCCTGACTTGGAAATATATCGCCCTTCCTTCTCTTTCGCTGGGTCAAAATCCTGGAACTCCTTTCCTAACAGCACTGTGGGTGTACCTACATGACACAGACTGCAGAGGTTAAAGAAGGCAGCTCACCACAACCTTCTCAAGGACAATTAGGGATGAGCAATGAATGCTGGCCCAGCCAGCAACACCCACATCCCATGAAGGAATAAAAAAATGTCACCATGGGAAAAAAATTGAAGTTAAGGTGTAAACTGGGGTTTTAATTATTCATGCAATTTCCCCAGATCAAAGAAAGTTTTGAAGGCACCAGCAAACAATGGAAGATTTTAAAGTATCCTTATACTTTTAAAGGACTAGTTTAAAGTTAAGGATGATTAATTTGCATTTCTATCTGGGAACAGGCCACTTGTGTCACATTGGCATTTTTATGGGCTGTGGGGTTAGGAAGTTTTTTGGGTACATTTCTGCTGGATTTGGCAGTCCAGAGGTCAGTCTGTGCCTGGAGCAGCTTGGATAAGACAAAGAGGCGATCTGCCAGCAGCAAGGACAAAGAGCAGAGAGCCATCAGGAACCAGGGATGTTTCTGATTTGAAGTCCCTGCTCAAGGATGAGAGTGAAGCCCATGATTAGGCAGGGGAAATGCAAATTTGTGAAGGTGTGAGGAGTTAGGTGAGACAATGGCATAATGGTATTGTCACTGAACTAGTAATCCAGAGGCCCAGGGTAATGCTCTGGGGATAAAAGCAAAATACTGTGGATGCTGGAAATCTGAAATAAAAACAGAAAGTGCTGGAAAAACTCAGCAGATCTAACAGCATCCGTGGAGAGAAGACAGAGTTAACATTTTGAGCTCATATGACTCTTCTTCAAAGCTAAAGAGAAGTAAAAATGTGATGACATTTATACTGTTTAAAGGGGTTGGAGCAGGTGAGGCTAGAAAAAAAGGCTAGTGATAGGTGGGGTAAAAGGAGAGATTGACAAAGATGTCATGAACAAGAGGACAAAGGGGTGTTAATGGCTGTGATAAGGGCTAAAGGAGGTGCTGATGGTTATGTTAAGATAAGAAAGCAGAATGTGATAATAGCAGGACAAGGGTAAGCACTCTGGAAAGAACAACATGAACAAGTGACAGATGGCCCTTGTAGGGGAGGGGTGGGGAGGGGACGATGGTCGGGAAAGAGATTTAAAATAGGATAAAAGGTGGCGATAAAACAATGAATAAATTAATAAAAATGAAAATAAATAAAAATAAAAATGTGGATAAAAAGTTAAAAATTAAAATTAAAAAATATGTTGTTCATTTTTAGCTAGTAATCGCGGTCACTGAGACAGGGCCCAGTCAGCACTGGGCTGGTGGCATTATTTTCCTCTTGTGTTCTGGTCTGCCTGTGCGGCCCTAAAAGCCCCGGAACGCCCGGCAGAGGGTCCACATGTTTCTCGCTGGGCTCCTGAAGGAGACGAAGGGTTAAAATAGTCCTCTCCTTCTTGCACTTTGCCTCAGATTTTGGTAACACATTCTTCTGACAATGAAGATTACCATACCCAGCCTCAACATCAACGGCAACAGTGACGCACAGCGAAGGTTCCAGAACTTCTCGGTCCTCAGGGGCGGGAAGTATGCGGTATGCTTCCTGCAGGAAACCCATACTGTTCCGCGAGATAAAGCTACTGGAGTGGCGACGGGGATCTACACGAATCACCTAGCCTCCAATTCTGGCGGGGTGGCTATCTTGATGGCCTCACATTTTCAGCCAGAGATCTTGGGGGTCAAGGAACCGGTGCCAGGCCGGTTGCTGCACCTGACTGTTTGCCTAGAGGGGGGACGGCGCTTCACTTTGTGAATGTGTGCTCCTGGGCGCACAGCAGCAAGTCAGCTTCTTTGAGTAAGTGTCCACTCATTTCGGCTCCATCGACTTGGGCAAGTGCATCGTCCTCAGGGGGGATTTCAATTGTAACCTTGGGGCCCAGCACCGCTCGCTCGGTGTGAGTAAGTTGGGGGGCTTGGTCAGGTCCTGGAGTTCCCGGACTAGCTCCATCATTTCTGGGCTGGCTGGAGAAGGAAGCGGGGAGGCTTCCCCTTCTTGAGACTGGTGTGACGTGGACAAGGCTCACATCCAAGTCTTCTGTCAGGAGTACGCAAGGGGGTTGACAAAGAGGCGGAAATTCAGGGTCAAGGAGTTGGAGAAGGAGGTGCTCGACCTGGAGGCATGTCTCTGTCAGCCTGATGCAGACCTGGCCCTGTGGCTGGTGTATGATGAGAAGAAGGGCACGCTGTGGGACCTGCAACTCGTCGGGTCCTGGGGCGCGTTCGTGATGTCACGGATCCGGTTCCTCATGGACCTGGACCACGGCTCCTCTTTTACTACTCGCTGGAAAAAAGGCACAGGGTCTGTCAGCTGCTCCTTACGCTGCTGGCCGACGATGGATCCCTAGTCTTGAATCCGGAGAGCATCAGGGCCATTGCCAAATCCTACTACACTGCCCTGTTCTCTCCGGATCCATCCAGCGAGGATGCTCGCAGAGTTTTGTGGGAGGAACTGCCGCAAGTCGGCCTGGAGGGTGCCGGGAAGCTTGACTCCCCTCTCAGTCTCGGGGAGCTGACCAGCACGCACGACAGCCTCTCCAGGGGCAAGTCCCCGGGGCTGGATGGGCTGATCGTGGAGTTCTTCAGGGCGTTCTGGGACGTCCTGGGGAGCAACTACGTGGGGGTCCTGGGGGAGAGTATCATGACCGGGGAGATGCCCCTCTCATGGCGCAGGGCAGTTATTGCCCTGCTGCTTAAAAAGGGGGATCTCTGCCAGCTTAAAAACTGGCACCTGGTCTCCCTCCTCTGCACAAATCACAAGATCTTTGCCAGGGCAATGTCCTCTCGCCTTGGCACCGTGCTGGAACACATGATCCACCCTGACCAGTGCTACACAGTTCCGGACCGCACCATCTATCGTAACATCCATCTGTTCTGGAACATTATCCATTATTCCCAAAGGACTGGTCTGTCGAGCGCCTTCCTGTCTCTTGACCAGGAGAAGGCATTCGACAGGGTTGGTCACAAATACTTATTTGGGACTCTGCGAGCATTTGGGTTCAAGACACATTTTGTCGCCTGGATCCGACTTTTGTACACTGCCGCAGAGTGTCTAGTTAAGGTTAACAGTTCCCTGATGGTGGCCCTTCGCTTTGGGAGGGGAGTGTGTCAGGGCTGCTCCCTGCCTGGCCAATTGTACTCTCTCTGTGTGGAGCCTTTCCTGCGCCTCTTGTGGAGGAGTTTGTCGGGATCGGTTCTGAGTGGGCCGGGCATCGGGGTAGTCCTCTAGGCTTATGCCAATGACGTGCTCTTCATGTTCACCGACCCAGCTGACCTGCGGAGGATGCATGAGTGCCAGGAGGTCTACTCTGCCGCGTCCTCTGCCAGGATCAGCTGGGGTAAATGTTCCGGACTCCTGGTTGGTCAGTGGCTGATGGATCCCCTACCTGAGGAGCTCAGACCTTTCACCTGGAGCAGGACCAGCCTCATCTACTTGGGGGCCCATCTCTGCCCTGCTGAGGAATCCTGGCCAGCGAACTGGCAGGAGGTGGAGGCCAAAGTCACCACTTGCCTGCGGTGCTGGACAGAACTGCTCCCAGTGCAGTCTTACTGGGGTCGAGTTCTGGTCATAAACCAGCTGATTGCCGCCATGTTGTGGTACTGGCTGCTCACTTTGACCCCTCTCCCGAAGCTTGTCACACAAATCCAGAAAATGCTCGTTGACTTCTTCTGGACCAGAAGGCTGTACTGTGTCGCTGCTGAGGTTTTGAATCTCCTGCTTAGGGAGGGCGGTCAGACGCTGGTGTGCCTGTGCACCCAGATGGCGACCTTCCGCCTTCAGACCCTGCAGTGACACCTTTACGTCCAGCCCCCTCCGAGATGGTGTGCCCTGGCGACGTATTTCTTCCACCAGGTAAACAGCCTGAATTGTGACATGCAGCTCCTGTTTGTAGCCCTTAGGGGCTTTGTGGTTCCTTGCAGGCGTTGCTCGTCTTTTACCAGGACCTGATCAAAGTCTGGAACATGGTCACCTCATGACGCAGCTCTCCGCCATCAGGAGTAATGGCTATTGTCAGAGCGCCGCTGCTCACGAATCTGCCCCTCCACCCTTTCCAGTGGCTGATGGAGTGGAGGGTTGTGGCTGCCAGGGTGACCACGAGCAGGGATGTGCTGGGTGGCAGAGGAGTGGGCTGGTTGGCACCACAGGAGTTGGTGCATCGAGCATCTGTGGACGTCTGGCTAATGGCCAATGCCATTCAAGACCTTAGGATGATCGTGCTTGGCCCCAATGTCATTCTGGGTCTCGAGGTGGCTCAGGTGCGTGGTGGTCTTCCATCTGAGCATACCCCTGTTCAGATCGAATCCTGCATTGGTCCCAAGCCCCAAACCCTCCCTCGGGAAACAGTGCCCCGCACCTGAGCCACCTGGCAGAAATGCCCTCCGTAGCCTTTAGCATGGTAAGGAGGGGTTTCCTGTACGGGCTGCCACTGCAAACCCTTCACTTCCTTGCCCTCGCCAGCTGCCCAGATACACCCTGGCATGCCTTGTTGCCATCCTGCGGTGAAGGTCCCCAGTGGGGTGCCCTCTACGGGGTTGTCAATCCCACTTTCGATCGGGGAACTGGGGTGGAGGGTGTTGCATACAGCAGTCCCATACAACCGTAGGTAGTGTCACTTCATGGACTCCCAAAATACTTGTGTCTTTGACGCCCTCGTGGAGTCCATGGACCATGTATATATTAATTGTTTTAGGCGGCACCCCCTCTTTAGTTTCTTGAAAAAGCTTTTACTGTTGTTTTGTTTGCACTTCAGTCCCAGGCTCTTGATCTACGGGCACCTGGTGTGGAGGGAGGCCGGGAGGGAGGAGGACCTGCTCCTGGCACTGACCAAGTTGTCCATTAACAAGTCCAGGAAGCGGGCGATTGAGGGGCTCATCTGACCCCACTGTCTGCCCCTCTTCTGCGGCTACGTTTGCAGTCGGGTGTCCCTGGAGAGGGAGCATGCGGAGTCTGCCGGTACCGTCAAGGCCTTCCATGCTCAGTGGGCACTGCAGGGACTGGGGTGCTTTACTGACCCTGTTAATTACATTCTGATTTGAAGTTGGTAAGTTTCCTTTGCATTTTGTCTTTTGTTTTTGCAGTTTCTATTTAAGGGGCTGCTGTTACTTTGTCCCCAATTTTGTTAATTTAGTTTAATTGTTTTGACTCAAAAGAGTTACAATTTGGTGCTACCCGGGCATCCAAAGCAGAGGTGGAGGCAACCTGCTGTCTGTGATGACCTTGATGGGCGTCCTCTAGAGATCTGAGACCTGCAGGGCCCGGCCTGCTTTTAGGGTCCTGCTGTGTGGCACCCTCCTCGGCCTTTGGAGCTAGAGTTGCTGAAGTCACAGGAAGAGGGGATTTGGATGGGCTGGAAACTTGTGGAGTCACCTGGATGGGTGGCCCCTGCAGTTACACCTGCTGCTCCTCCTCTCTATGGGTGCCCAAGGGCCCCTGGCTAACTCCTTGAGGAGAAGGAGAAGCTGGAGTGAGATCAGGCTGCCCTCTCGCATACACACTGTTGGAGGCCAACTATGGCATCAGCGATGGAGTTCAGCCCTCACAGCAGTGCAGGAATGATGTCCTGGACCAAGGCCTCCATAGCAGCTGCCATCCTACCAGTCTTGAACTTGGTGCATTGTCATGCCTGCGCTATCACCTGAGCCTGAAGGCAGATGGACTCCTCCATTGTGCCTTGTAATCTGAGGAGTGCAGAGGACATCCCTTCCTGATGTTCCCAAGCTTGCCTTTGCAGCTCCAGCAATTTAAATTTGATCGGGTCAAGAGGCTCCTCATCTGACTCAGACTTAGCCAATTCTTGGCCTCCAGAGGTCCCCCGAGTGCCGGACACCGGGGAAGTCCCTGCCACCACCTGCTGTGGATCCAACAGTGCAATGTGCTCACCTGATTGTGACTGTGAGGCTACTGTAAAGCTTAGTCCCACCCGAGGTGTGTGTCTCTGTACTGATGGAAAGTGTGGGTGAGTGCTGTGACAAGTCTTCAATGAAGGTGCCTTTAGATTCCTCTTCAGAGCTTTCTTCGGGGCTTGATTGGAGGCCCTGGGACATGGACTCTTTTGGCAGTTTCCCAGATGTGTCTGTGAAAGCAAGGGGAGATAATTAGTGCATGGCAGTGGCCTGTGAAATCTCACTTGCAGCATGGCCACCTGAAGGGTGTTGCATGCTGGATCCTCACTTGGTAGAGCACTGCCGACTTCACCGTCTGCACAGGACTGGTCCAGACCCTCACCGGCCAGCTGGATGGCCCTGTTATTAAAGTCTATGAGGACCTGGATTTCATGCATTCCTCCACTGGTGAGTGACCTCGCTCTCTTGTTGTGTGCCAGCTTGTCCTGGGAGAGTGTAAGCAGGACGCCTGCAAGGCCAGATGATAAGAATGCCTTGTCTGTGTGGGTGGTGAGTGGTCCCATGGATGGGATGAGGACAATGAAGGAGTGTATGAGAGTGAATGGTGATGTCCCTTGAACTGGCAGTAAGTGAGGGCTCTGTGGATGTGTGATGGGTTTGTGTGTGTGTGAGTTGAGAGCGATGAGAAGAGTGAGCTACCCTGGCAGAACTGAGGAGATCATTAATCTTTTGCAGGGTGTTAGCACTCACCACCACTGCCACCCCTTCCTGAGCCGGATTGGTGATGTTGCGGCCCATCCTGTGGTCAGAGTTGGGGGTAGAGGACATCACAGCAAGCCTCCACTGCGTCCAAAAGGTGCTCAACGGACCCATCATTGAACCTGGGGGCTGCAGTCCTTTTATGTTTTGGGGCATTGTCTTCCGTACAGCGGTCATGTGCTGGAAGCACTGAGATGTGCATGAGTCTGCACCTGATGTGATGAAGCGGTGAGATGATAGCGTGGTGGACAAATTACATCCCATCTGCCATCAAAACGGCATGTTTCCCGGGAATGCATAATTAATGCGGCAGGCTTGGGATGATACGGTGCAAGAAGCCACCATTGCAGCTGGTGGGTAAAAATTTTTTAAATTATTCATTCATGGGATGTGGGCTTCACTGGCTGGGCCAGCATTTATTGCCCGTCCCTAGTTGCCCTTGAGAGGGTGGCGGTGAGCTGCCTTCTTGAACCACTGCAGTCCATGCAGTATAGATGAACCCACAGCGCTGTTAGGAAGGGAGCTCCAGAATTTCGACCTAGTGAAGGAACGCTGATATATTTCCAAGTCAGAAAGGTGAGTGACTTGGAGGGGAACTTCCAGGTGGTGGTGTTCCCCTATATCTGCTGCCTTTGTCCTTCTAGATGATAGTGATCGTGGGTTTGGAAGGTGCTGTCATTTTTCCCGCCAGCTGCAGCACTTAGTGCAAATCTGGGATGATTCCACACAGTTTTTCCCTTTAATGCACCAAATCTTGTAGCATGGTTAAGAAAAGGCTCTGGGATTTTCTGGCCCCATTATTGTGGGACTGTCTGCAGGAAATTCGGCAGCCCAGCCAAATATCCTTTGACTTTCGACAGGACTGGATGATCCCAACAGTGGGCAGGACTGGAAAATGCACCCCACCCACCCCCCGCCCCCATCCCACCCCCACCCCCCTCGGAATTCCAACTCTTTTTTCATGTTACCGGTCTCTACTGAGATCATAACACAAGCGTGGCATTGGAATATCCACATGGCTATAACCAGGTGAGAAGGGCCGAAATGGTTCCCCTCTATTCGACTTCCTCGACGTCACAACAAACAGTTAAGCTTTTTTTTAATGAGGATCTGCCTTTTTCCAAAGCGGAATGTGGTAACTATTTAAGCTGTGAGCAATAAAGAGCCAATCAAATAAGGTTTTCTTGAATCAAAGAAGGAGCAAATTTATTAACCACTAAACCCGAGAAAAGTGATATAAACATGATGTCAAGCATTTGGCCCTCCTCCAGTCATTGCGACACATGCACACATGCACACACACACAAACACACACACATATCAACATGGACTGCAATGGTTTAAGAAGGCATCTCACCTCCACCTTCTCAAGGGGAACTGGGGATGGGCAATAAATGCTGGCTTAGCCAGCGAAGCCCCCATCCCTTGAATGAATTTTTTAAAAATGGGGAGTTAGAGACCAATAAAAAACAAGGTAGAAGCTCGTATAGTTAACTGTCCTTTGATTGCCTTTGAGGTGTAGATTTTAAAATGCTGTGGCCGATTTGGATTAGCTGGTTTCTTAGATGTGATCAGATACAGATGCAGTCCATGTTGATATGTGTGTGTGTTTGTGTGTGTGTGCATGTGTGCATGTGTCGCAATGACTGGAGGAGGGCCAAATGCTTGACATCATATTTATATCACTTTTCTCGGGTTTAGTGGTTAATAAATTTGCTCCTTCTTTGATTCACTGGAAGAACTGGCTTCTCAAACCAGTTGACACATTTATCCCAAAGAGAGAGAGGGAGAGACAGCAGCTTTCAGCCTGTTTCCACTGCTGAGGGCTTTCTTGACACCGCTTGTGTCGCTTGCAATCTCTGTTTAATGGCTGGGTAGCCTTGCCTTGAAATATTTCACCCATTGTGCATTTCCAAGAGGTTTGGGCATGTCTGTTTATGGCAGCCATTTTTTCAATGTCCAGTACTTTGCATTTTTAATGTCTCTGCTTTAGACATTTATGAGTTTCAATGGGTATTTGGATTATAGGAAAGGCCTCTCTCTTCACACTCATCTGAGGGTTATTTGCTTGCTTTTCACCTTCACCTTGGAATGTGGCCTTGTATTTTTAAGCAGTTTGCTCTGTCTCAATTCAAACTGCAAAATTTCCCATCAGTTGAAATATGAAAAATCATGTTTTCAAAAAGTAAAGGGGCATAGTCTCACGATAACATGTTGATATGGGTCAGAGAGTAGGAAAAAAACAGTTGATGTCAGGGATCATGAGAAACTGAACTGGTTTAGGTGGGCAGATGGTACATGACATCTTTTGTCTTTGGACTGTTCAAATAATAGTGAGGTAATGATTAGGTTCAATCACTCTCCATAGGCTTTACTGTGTAAAGAAGGTATAAGCTGGGCTTCTCTGAATACAGAGACTATAGAGGTATTACGTGTCACATTGACTAACACAGTGGCATCTGGGACACAACCGGTAATAGTTAAGTGGAGATTGTGCTTCTGCCAGGGCATAAACGTAATGCTGTCGTGCTTTGATACTACGGTTCAGGCATCAACGTGGGTCAAGTTCTACTTATATTGAATAAAACATAACCACTGTCACAAATAAGGGTTATCACTTTGAATTATTTTGGAACTTGCAAGTGTTAAAAGGTAAGTTGACTCTGAGACCACGAATTCTAACTGTGTTCCCTTGCCTTATTTTCTGTCCCCAACTGCATCACATGTCTACAGATTGCTTTCCATTCTTCACTTTCCTGCCCACCTGGCCAGTCTACAACTCTCTTCCTTAATATCAACCACACAACCAATTCCTGTATTATCTACAATCTTCTTAATCAAGCCCTCTACATTTCAGTCTAAATTATTTACATACATAGCATGAAGAACAAGAAACGTATCTCTGTGGAACCCAACTGGAAACAGCCTTCCATTCACAAGAATGCACATTGACTCTTTTCTTCATGCCACTGAGCCAATTTTGGATCCAACTTCCCACATTCCCTTGTGTCCCATAAACATTTACTTTGCTGAACAGTCTGCTGTGTGGGACCTTGTGAAAAGCCTTGCTCAGGTCCATGTGTATTAATGCATTAACCTCATTGGTCCTCCTTGTTACATACTCAGAAAATTCAATCTGCTTGATCAGACATGATCGTCTTTTAACTAATTTATGTTGATTGTCCTTGCTGAATGCATTACTTTTTAAATGATGATTAATAGAGCCCCACAGCTTTTTTTTTTGGAATAATTTTCCCACTACCAAGGTTCGGCTGGTTGGCATGTCATTACTCCATCTACCCCTTTTTAAATGATGGCACAATTTTTGCAGTCCTCTACCTCATGCCCGCAGCCATTTCCTAAAGTGTGGTGCCCAGAATTGGCTGCAATACTTCAGTTGCGGCCTACACAGTGTTTTATAAATGTTTATGATAATCTATTTGCTTTTGCACTCAATGCCCCTGTTAATAAAGCTGAGGATCCCAACTGCTTTTATTAAGACTCTCCTCAAATTGTTCCCCATCTTCAAAACTTCTGTATATACAGTTTTCTGCTCCTGCACCCCCTTTAAAATTGTACTACTTAGCTTATATTGCCTCCCCTTATTCTTCCCACCAACATTATTACTTCACACTTATCTGCATAAAATGCCATCTGCCATATGTTTGCCCATTTCACCATGCTGACCATGTCCTTTTCAAGTGTGTTAATATCCTGTTCACTGTGTACTACATTTCTGATTTTTTTTTCATCACGAAACTTCAAAATTATGCCCTCTAGATCAAGTCTTGGCTGTTAACATATATCAGAAGAACAGCAGTTCCAATGCGTACTCCATGGGGACATCACTGCACGTTTCTCTCCAGTCTGAAAAACAACTGTTCACCAGTATTCTCTGATTTCTGCCTCCTAGCCAGTTTCATATCCATGCTGCCATTGCCCATTTGATCCCATGGATATTAATTTTGTTAACAAACCTATTATGTGTTATTTTATCAAAGGCCTTTTGAAAGTTCTTCAGTATAACATCAACCGCACTACCCTCATCAACTTTCTCCATTACTTCATCAAAGAACTCAATCAAGTTCGTCAAACTTGATTTGCCTTGAACACTAGCTTTCATTTATTAACCCATATTTTTCCAGTTGCCAATTAAGGAGAATTGGAAGTTCTGCAAATTATACCCTGATTTCCCTGAGCAATATAGGTTACATTCCATGTAGATTGGGTGAATTTTCTACTTTGAGCGTTGCCAATTGTTTAAGTTTCATTTTAATCTCTATTTCTTTAGTTATCCACAGACAGTCTGTACCTCAACTATCTCTTCTTTGAAGGCTTCCCATTACACATTTACTATTTTTACTTCCAATATCCAATCCACCTAGGTTGGAACCTATTTCAACACTCTGAATTTATTTCTGCTCCTTCTGAGTGTTTCCACATTTGATCCTGAGCTTAATATTCAAGTTTTTTTTAATGAGGTTATGCTACATCCTCCTTTATTCTGACACTGGCAACATTGTCTTCTTTAGTGAAGACATGTGCAGTGTATTCACCTAGTACCTCAGCAATACACTCTGGTTCCACAAGAAGATCTCCTTTATGGACCCAAAGCAGTCCCACCCTTCCTTTGATTATCCTTTAACTATTTGTATGTTTATAAATGACTTTTGAGTTCCCTTTTATATTATCTGTTGATCTATTCTCATACACACTCATTGCCCATGTTATTTCCTCTTTTAGTTGTCCTCTGCACTTTTTGTATTCAGTTTGGTTCTCCAATGTTTTATAAACCTTACAAAACTCCTATTTAAGTTTCATTTTAATCTCTATTTCTTTAGTTATCCACAGACAGTCTGTACCTCAACTATCTCTTCTTTGAAGGCTTCCCATTACACATTTACTATTTTTACTTCCAATATCCAATCCACCTAGGTTGGAACCTATTTCAACGCTCTGAATTTATTTCTGCTCCTTCTGAGTGTTTCCACATTTGATCCTGAGCTTAATATTCAAGTTAATTAAATATTTTGAATCCTAACTCTCCTTACAAATTGCAACTTTCGTTAAATTACATGATTAAACCAAAAGTTAAAATACAATTCAATATAAGGAGAACCTGATTGGATCCTAAGCCTTATCAATACTGAGTACCATGCTGGGTTCCTTACTAGCAAGCTCTCTTTTCTATTGGAAAAACTCAGCAGGTCTGGCAGCATCGGCAGAGAAGAAAAGAGTTGACGTTTTGAGTCCTCATGACCCTTCAACAGAACTGAGTAATATTAGGAGAGGGGTAAAATATAAGCAGGTTTAAGGTGTGGTGGGGGGTGGGGGGAGAGAAGTGCAGGGGTTGTGGTTGTAGGGACAGGCAAGCATTGATAGAAGCAGATAATTAAAAGATGTCACAGACAAAAGAACAAAGAGGTGTTGAAGGTGGTGATATTATCGAAACGAATATGCTAATTAAGAATGGATGGCAGGGCACTCAAGATACAGCTCTAGTGGGGGTGGGGTGGAAAGACTAGCAGGTGGAAACTGTCCTGGACTGTCACTGACCTCATCTCCTCCGGAGATCTTCCTCCCACAGCTTCCAACCTGATAGTCACCCAACCTCAGACGTCCCGCTTCTACCTCCTACCCAAAATCCACAAACAGAACTGTCCCGGCAGACTGATCGTGCCAGCCTGTTCCTGCCCCACAAAACTCATTTCTCGTTGTCTTGACTCTCTTCTCTCTCCCCTTGTCCAGTCCCTTCCCACCTGCAGCTGTGATTCCTCTGACACCTTACGTCACATCAACAATTTCCAGTTCCCTGGCTCCAACCGCTTCCTCTTCACCATGCATGTCCAATCCTTCTACACCTCCATCCCCCACCAGGATGCTCTGAGGGTCGAACAGAGGCCCGAACAATCCCCATCCACCACTACTCTCCTCCGTCTGGCTGAACTTGTTCTCACACTGAACAATTTTTCCTTTAACTCCTCTCACTTCCTCCAAATAAAAGGTGTGGCTATGGGTAACCACATGGGCCCCAGCTTTGCCTGTATCTTTATGGGGTATGTGGAACATTCCTTGTTCTAGTCCTACTCCGGCCCCCTTCCACAACTCTTTCTCCGGTACATCGATGATTACTTCGGTGCTGCTTCATGCTCTCGTCAGGACTTGGAAAAATTTATTAATTTTGCTTCCAATCTCCACCCCTCCATCATTTTCACATGGTCCATCTCTGATACTTCCCTTCCCTTCCTTGACCTCTCTGTCTCAATTTCTGGTGATAGACAGTCCACCAATATCCATTACAAGCCTACCGACTCCCATAGCTACCTCAACTACAGCTCCTCACCCCTGCTTCCTGTAAGGACTCCATCCCACTCTCTCACTTCCTTCGCCTCCGTCGCATCTGTTCTGATGATGCTACATTCAAAAACAGTTCCTCTGACATGTCCTCCTTCTTCCTTGACCGAGGTTTTCCACCCACGGTCGTTGACAGGGCCCTCAACAGTGTCCGGCCCATCTCCCGCGCATCTGCCCTCACACCTTCTCCTCCCTCCCAGAAACATGATAGGGTTCCCCTTGTCCTCACTTATCACCCCACCAGCCTCCGCATTCAAAGGATCATCCTCTGCCATTTACGCCAACTCCAGCATGATGCCACCACCAAACACATTTTCCCTTCACCCCCCCCTCCGTCGGCATTCCGTAGGGATTGTTCCCTCTGGGACATCCTGGTCCACTCCTCCATCACCCCCTACTCCTCAACCCCCACCTATGGCACCTCCCCATGACCACGCAAAAGATGCAACACCTGCTCCTTCACTTCCTCTATCCTCACCGTCCAAGGGCCAAAACACTCCTTTCAAGTGAAGCAGCATTTCACTTGCATTTCCCCCAACTTAGTCTACTGCATTCGTTGCTCCCAATGCGGTCTCCTCTACATTGGAGAGACCAAACGTAAACTAGACGACCACTTTGCAGAACACCTGTGGTCTGTCCGCAAGAAAGACCCAAACCTCCCTGTCGCTTGCCATTTTAACACTCCACCCTGCTCTCTTGCCCACATGTCTGTCCTTGGATTGCTGCATTGTTCCAGTGAAGCCCAACGCAAACTGGAGGAACAGCACCTCATCTTCCAACTAGGCACTTTACAGCCTTCCGGACTGAATATTGAATTCAACAACTTTACATCTTGAAATCTCTCCTCCATCCCCACCCCCTTTCCATTTCTTCCCCCTTCCTTTTTTTTTCCAATAATTTATATAGATTTTTCTTTTCCCACCTATTTCCATTAATTTTAAATCTATACCTTTTATGCCCTTTCCACCCCACCCCCACTAGAGCTGTACCTTGTGTGTCCTGCCATCCATTCTTAATTAGCATATTCGTTTAGATAATATCACCACCTTCAACACCTCTTTGTTCTTTTGTCTGTGACATCTTTTGATTATCTGCTCCTATCACTGCTTGCTTGTCCCTACAACCACACCCCCCTCACTTCTCTCCCCCCACCCCCCACCCCACCTTAAACCAGCTTATATTTCAACCGTCTCCTAATATTACTCAGTTCTGTTGAAGGGTCATGAGGACTCAAAATGTCAACTCTTTTCTTCTCCGCCAATGCTGCCAGACCTGCTGATTTTTTCCAGGTAATTCTGTTTTTGTTTTGGATTTCCAGCATCTGCAGTTTTTTGTTTTTTATCTCTTTTTTATTGGATGAATGAAATCTAACATTTGTGCCCCATTTATTGTAAGTGTTTTGGGCAGCAAACACAACTCTCCTCTGATGTGGCAGGACCATGCTTACATTTCTTCTGCTGGTTACCTGGATACTGCCTGAAATTGGGCAGTAAAACTAAGGAAGTCCTCCCTTATGAGTCTTTCACAAACCTGCGACCATTGTTTCCCTACAATAAGTCCTGCAACCACATCACTTCTGCACTTAGCAGTTTGACCACCTTCCTGTGTCACAGAGAATCAGCATTAAGATTCTTGCCCTTACTTCCATTCCTCTAAGGCCTCTCCTGACCTCAATGATTTACTATACCTCTGGCCATTCAACAGCAGCCGACATCTCATTCCTCATTCCTCCATCATTCACATGTTTGTTTTCAGTCACTTTGTGCTCCCCATCTGGTACTCCTTCCTCAGCATCTCTGCCTTGCCACAGCCCTCTTTTTTGACCATATATTTAACCTCTTCTGACTAAAGTTGGGAAGTTCCCCTGGTCAATCAACACCACTAAAAACAGAATATCTGTTCAGTTATCTCAGTGGTGTTGGTGGGGCTTTCCTCTTTAGCAAATTGGCTGCTTGTTTCCCTGTATTTGTTTCAAAAGAATTTCATTTAGTAAAAATTGCTTTGGGAAATCCTGAGGTTGTGAAAGGTGCCAAATCAATTAAAGTTCTTTCTCCTTTCATTCTATTCATAAAAAGAACATATTGCATATTTACATGAAGAAAATAATGATAATATCATAACTAGAAACACCGCTGGCATGCACCAGAGGAATCTATTCACCATTACAGGCTCCTGCGTAAAAAGGAATTAAAGAATTAATCGAATTATCCAGAAAAATTAGAGTTCCACCTAAGAGCTCAAGAAGCCATCACAACATTGGGTACAAACTGTCTGCTTGGCAAAAAAAATAAAAGACACTAGGACCACATGTGAGAAGAATCAATGTATTTTAGTTGAATGGATAAAATAATGACTAAACATAATTCTAGTCATTCTGTGTAAGACTAAGATATATTTTAACTATAGTTATCTCTATCCTAAGGGACATACTTTGTGTAATTGAGTTCATTAAACAAAACAATGACGCAGTTGTCAGTACAGTTGTTGTAATTTAAATGGAGTAGAAGGTCTGGTAATAGGTGATGTCTTTTCCATTGCTCAGCAGCCGTTTGTGGGCTCCCTGGAGTACACCATGGCAGCGAAAGATGACTCCTTATTTATATTGGATTCAAGGCCATCTTCAGTGCCTTCAGAATCAGTAATGGTTTCTGCAAAGGATAGAGTCGAGGTGGGAGAAGATTACAATTTACACGTAAAAGATCTACTTTTTGTTCAAACAACCTATTTCTAGACTCTGCTTTGTACTTATCCCACAAGCAGTTTATATGTCACATTCATATAAATTTACCAGCACTTATGAATATATATTAGTGTTAAGGGACTTGCTTGGATGATAGATTTAAATAGTGCCAACTGATTTGATTCCATGTATTGGCTTACTGCTTTAAGCTGCTGCTTATTTAAAGATCAGATGATTCTCAATTGGAATAAGCGAATAAATTTACTACCAACTAGCTGTGGAAAAGTGATCACCAGGCAGATCCATTTCCCTTTACGCTCTACAACTGTGTGCCCTTTTTTATAGGCACGTATATTGATTAGTGGGTCTTTG
Source organism: Carcharodon carcharias (assembly GCF_017639515.1). Classification (NCBI taxonomy): domain Eukaryota; kingdom Metazoa; phylum Chordata; class Chondrichthyes; order Lamniformes; family Lamnidae; genus Carcharodon; species Carcharodon carcharias. Next base: position 153,432,230 of record NC_054471.1, read on the forward strand.
GGGCAATTTAGTATATAGTTAATTTGGTTTTGAATGGGCACAACTTTATGGAGGGTGAAATGCTCTCCCACCAGAAGATATTTGCAATAGCGATGTCTGGAGACAACAAAACCATATTTGAGGGATTCAGCATCAGAGGGGCTGAGACAGACATGAAGATGGGTGATTGTGTGATATTATAAAGGTGGAAGCATGCTGCTGTTATGATAGAGAGAATATGAGCTCAGAGCAGAATTTTAATTTAAATAGGATGCCAAGGTTACGAAGAGCATGGATCAACCTGAGTTTCTGCCTGGGCCAGAGAAAATGGTTTTGGTTTTTTCAAAGTTTAATTGAAGGAAATTGCTGCTCACCCAGACTTAATGTCAGACAAGCAGGCTAAGAATGCAATAACAGTGGAGAGGTTGAGAGAGGTAGTCAGGTTGGTAAGTTATGGGATGATGGGAAAGCAACCAGCTCCTGTGTTAAACCAGCTGACAGGCCTGGGGTAGGAACCGTTCATGTAGGGGGGCCAGCATGAAGCAGCAGACAGTAGGCTGCAGTAAATATGGGGCCAAAATGAGCAATCATGTTAATGAGTCATATTTAACAAAGGGCAACAAGAAAAGAGTAAATGCAGGAGAATTTTTCTTACAAATGGGTGATAAGTATATGAAAGAGATTAGCAGCTCTGATAGTGGAATAAGAGACCTTGAGGGGTGTTAAGGATGAGCTAAGGAGATTCTTATAAGCAAACGGCAATCAAAGTTCTTAGAGATGCACCAAGAGAATACTGTGGATAGTTGAGTCAGATAGACCAAAGGTCTTCTCCTGCCTGGAACTGTCCACTGTTCAAAGCTGTCCACCATTTGAAATCTGTTCCATGGTGATATGAACTGTACAAACAGGTGCTGGGGTTTCATGGCTACTCTATTCGACCCTGATTGATAACATTGGTCACAAAGGCAAACTAAGTGACCGAGGCATTTGCCAAAAGAAGAACACTCAGTGAGCAATCTTTTGCAGTTTTGAAACAATTATTTCATTGCCTAGGTCACTCAGGAGACACACTGTCAAAATAATTCTGTCATTTTGACCATGCTTGATTGACTCTCCCATCTGCAGAGAAATTAAGAATTTAAAATAAGTGGAATTTTCCTTGTTCTTGAGCATTTCTAGGATTTCTGAAATTTATGCAGACTTGAGGGCTCTGTGAGAATACATATTACACATTTTTCATGGTTTCTGCTACAAAAGGGAAGTGACAAAGGAAGAACTGAAAGATTCTATTGGAAAACTATATTTGCAGATAGTTTTCACCATGAATTGAAGAAAATTTGAATCACTTAGCACTTTCATGATCTTGTATATACACTCATTGGGCTGCAAGCTATATACTACATCTTTGCTGCTATAAATTATTTCAGTGTAAATTAATATGATTAGTTCTTTTAGCTTGTGTGAAGCTATTTCCTATGATCTGAGATACTGAAGGCATGGGGCAGAATTTTCTGTTATGGGAGTGGGGGAGAGCGGGTATGGGCGCGGGTGGGTGCAGACCCGATAGCCGCCCATGATTGGGTCCACACTGCCATTTTATGCGGGCAGGGCCCACCCCGTGTATTTGCTGACTCCCGTGGATAGCGGGAGTATGCGGGTGGTGGCGGCGTGCACAGACCGGCGGATCCAATGGTGACTTGGCAGTCTGTTTAAAGGAAGACCTGGCAGCTTCCTGTAGGCTGCTGACAATGGCCAGTTCAAGGGCGCACCACAGGGGGTCAGCTGAGCAGGCCAGGCAGGAGGGAAGGGCAGAGGGGCAGGCCAGGCTGCAGGGTCTGCCACAGGAGCAGGGCAGGCTGCAGGGTAGGCCAGCGGGGGGCAATGCACCCCTCGCTTTTCAGATGATTGCCTTGCTGCCCTCCTCGAGGATGTGGCAGCATGGCAGGAGATGTTGGTCCCCCAGGATGGGAGAAGGAGGCCCCCCACATGACTAACTGTGCCTGGGAGGAGGCGGCGGAGGTGGTGAGCTCCTGCGATGTGGTGTGGCGCACCTGGATCCAATGCCGTAAGCGCTTCAACGATTTGTTGCGCTCTGGCAGGGTGAGTACCATGTTGGCATTGGGCATTTGACCCAGCAGGTAGCCTTAGCCTTTGACCCTTTGACCACCCCCCCGCCCCCCGACCCCTCCACATCCCCACCCTGGCAAGTGTTACTGTCGTGACTGCATTGAATCACGCAGGGCATTTTTCCTTCACTGGGTGGGCAAGCATTTAGTGCCCATGCTTAGATCAGCCTGAGTGGTTCATGAGGAGATGAGTTCTCCCCTGCACCATGTGTTGCTCTTAGTCGCACATGGCTAGTCTGGGGGCAGTCTGCAGGAGATGCAGCTAGGCGCATACTCAGAACTCCAACACATGTCCTATTCATGGTGGTAAGATGGTGGAAGGGGAGCCTCAAGGTCTCGTGCCAAAGAACCAACTGCTGCCCTCAATGCTGCATGTAGTTGTGCCTCCTTCCTATTGGACCAAATACCGTGTGGTTCCTAAAGTGACGTAAGCAGCATGTTGGAGGGATTTGGAGCAGGTGTACTATCTTTGTATGAGTGATCAGCAGTAGCGGGGAGAGGAGGCACTGGAGGCCTGATATAGCCTCTGTGGTTGGGGTGCGGCGCGCGTGCAGAGTCCATGCGCAATTTGCCGTAATGAATGGTGTTCTCTCTTTCTCAGGAGAAGAATACTCATAATGCCTCAGAGCGTGCGAGGACTGGAGGCGGCCAGGCACACCTCCTCATCTTAAGCCGCTTCGAGCAGGAGCATCTTGAGCTGGAGAGGTGGCATGCACCCAGGTCAACTGGTATCAGTGAGGCTGGGATGGCACGGCCAAGTATTTGAGGCCAACAGTGAGATCCACAATGTCCTCCCAACATCCATAGCACTGATGATTGTTAAATTTGTTATTGTTGCAACATTGCTCAGTCAGAGAGTAATAGAGTCAGAGGTGTGCAGCACAGAAAAAGGCCCTTCGGCCCTTTGAGGATGCATGAGCCAAACACATACCTAAGTATTTTAATCCCATTTTCCAGCACTAGGCCCATAACCTTGTATGCCATGGCATTGCAAGTGCACATCCAAATACCTATTACATGTTAAGAGGGTTTCTGCCTCCATCACCCTTTCAAACACAAATTCCAGATTCCCACCATCCTCTGTGTGTAAAAGTTGCTCATCACATCTTCTGTAAACCTCCTGCCCCTTACCTTAAATCTATGTCCCTTGGTTACTGATCCCTCCACAGAGGGGAAAAGTTCCTTTTTGTCTACCCTATCCATGCCCCTCATAAGTTTATACACCTCAGTAATGTCCCCCCTCAATCTCCACTGCTCCAGGGGAAATAACCCCAGTCTACCCAATCTCTCCTCATAACTGAAACTCTCCAGCCCAGGCAACATCCTGGTAAATATCCTCTGCACTCTCTCCACTACAATCACATCCCTCCCACAATGCGCATTTCAGAACTGCACGCAGAACTGTAGCTGTGGCCTAAGCAGCGTTTTCTACAGTTCGAACATTACCTCCCTGCTCCTATATTCTAAGTCTTGGCTAATAAAGGCAAGTATGCCACATGCATTCTTAACCACCTTATGTACCTGTCCTGCTACCTTAAGGAATCAGTCGATGCACACCAAGGTCCCTCTGATCCTCTTTATTTCCTACAGTCCTACCATTCATTGTGTATTCCCGTGCCTTATTTGTCATGCCCAAGTGCATCACCTCACACTTATCCATATGAAATTCCATTTGGCACTCATCAGCCCATCTGACCAAACTGTCTGTATCCTCCTGTAATGTAAGGCTATACTCCTTACCACCCCACCAATGTTTGTGTCCATTGGTTCTGGAAGATGGAGCACATAATGAGCCAGAGGTACAGGAATGAAGTTTGTCAGTGTGTGCACGCTAACTGATCTACTGTCCTTGTTGTTCCTTTCAGCATCATCAGAGCACGGCTGGCAGGAGGAGCTGTAGATGCCCCTCTCACACCTGAGGGCCCTCAAGCCTCACCAGCATCACATAGTTTCTGCGAAGCAGGCACCAGCACTGCCAATAGCACCTCGGTGGGCATTGGAACATCGGCTAGTGTCCCGGGGCACAGTGGAAAGGGCACTTCACATTCGCTGGAGGAGCTGGCAGAGGTGGAGAATGCCAATGGCGCCAGCAGTCGGAGGACTCCAGGGAACCAGGCACATGCTGAGTTGGGTCGTGATGATGTGCCTCTGGAGTTGTCTGCAATGCAGCAGCTGCAGGAAATGCGGCCGGGTGTGCGGGAGCATCTGGGAGTGATACATGAGACTATGCTTCACTTGGTGTCCGTGGTGGAGGAGTCCATGCGGAGCATCACTGATGCAATTAGCCTCTTGGCAGAGCGTCATGCTTCCTCCATGGCGAGAGTGGTGAGGGTCCTCTAAGAGAACAATCAGGTCCTCCTGGGGTTGCACTCGGACCTGCAAGCCTTCACTACGCCATTGGCCACAGCTGGTCAGTGCCAGTGTGGGAGATGGTCTGGGCATCAAGCTTCCCAGCTCATTGCCCATCCATCGACGGTGAGCAGGGAGGTCAGAGGCGACCTCATATCGGTGCAGCAGCTGCTCACAGTGCTCCGGATGAGGGCACCAGATCCTCTGCCCCTCTCTCAGTGACTGCTTCATCAGGTGAGGCTGTGATGACTGGGGAGATGCCAGCTGTGGAACTGGCAAGTCCCTCCCAGGTGGCCCCAGCACAGGCTCCATGACTGCCAAGGTCATCAAGACCAACAGGACAGCAGAGTCAGCAGGCTGTCTCAGATGCCACTCCGAGCGATGGGGCAAAACCAAGACATAGCACCCGTGAACAGAAACTTAAGGCACATTAGGCACAGCACGGGTTTCTCACTGGTGCTTTTGTGTTGGCCCGAGATCAGGTCCTTAGAATTTCTTTTTGCTTGCTTATGGTATTGTTTAACAATTGGGAGAACTTCTGAATTGAAAATTAAAATTCAGATGTGTGACCATGGCTGAGGGTGGCTCGATTGTTCTGCATATGTATGTTTAAGAAAACTGTCATGAGTGTTTATTTGGACATTCAAATTTATGTACAAGGCCCTTAGTTCCTGCTGATGACCTGGCAGATTTTGTACTTAGGTGTCAGGTATGGATGCACCAGACAAGGCTGGTCCTGCTGATCCATTTGTGTTGAGCTAGCTGAAGGTTCATTAGATTAAAGCCTCCCGGGTTTCCCTGCCTCCTTGATGTAGTCCTGGATCAGCGTCTACCTCCTCAGCATTTCCCTGTGCTTCCTGTTCCTCAGAATCAGTGCTGGACTCATCGTGTGCAGCCGCATCCACTGCGTCAACGTCTTCATCATCCATTGCGTCCCCTCTTTCCAGTGCAAGATTGTGCAGGGCGCAGCATGCTACCACTATCACAGAGACACAACCTGGGGGGTATTGTAGTGTGCCCCCTGAGCGGTCCAGACATCAGAAGCACATCTTGAGAAGACCAATGTTTCTCTCCACCACAGCCCTTGTGGAGGCATGACTCCTATTGTACTGACGCTCAGCTTCTGTTCTTGGATGGCAGAGAGGCGTCATGAGCCACTTTCTGAGGGGATAGCCCTTGTCACCCAGCAGCCAACCATCCAGCCGGGCTGGAGCACTGAAGAGCCTCGGCACCTGGGAGTGTCTGAGGATGTAGGCTTCATGGGAGCTGCCTGGGTACCTTGCACAGACTTGTAGAATCTGCATCCTGTGCTCACACACTATCTGCACGTTCATGGAGTGGAAGCCCTTCCTGTTGACAAAGGCACCAGGTTCACCTGCTGGTGCCTTGATGGCCACACGTGTACAGTCTATTGCACCCTGGACACGGGGGAAGCCAGCAATGGAGACGAAGCCTCTGGCTCATTGTGTCTCGCTTGCCTGGTCCCAGCGGAAGTGGATGAAGATCAATACATGCCTGAAGAGCGTCTGTAACCTGCTTGACACAAGCGTGGACAGCTGCTTGGGAGACACCGCAAAGATCACCCACCGAGCCCTGGAAGGAGCCAGAGACATAGAAGTTGAGGGCAACTGTGAGCTTCAGAGCCACTGGCATGGGGTGTCCACCCACACAGTTAGGGGAGATCTCAGGGGCAATCATCTGAGAGATATATTTTACTGTCTCCATTGAGAGACTGAGCCTCCTTTGGCATTGCACCTCAGACATATTGTGGTAGCTGCTTCACCGCTTGTAAACCCTTGCAGCAGGATAGTGGCATCTTCTGCGGCCCCTTCCACCTTGGACTACCTCTTGGCCCTGCGCCCCTTGTGCCTGCGCCTGTCCTCCCAAAGTTGGCTCCCCTAGAGGCTGATTGTGCACTCCTGGCCTCCTCCTTATTTTATCCCTCCCTTCCTCCTCAGAGGAACTGCCTCCAGTGGACATGACAGATCCCATACCCAGGCTAAATGGAGGCTTCCTGAAAGCTGCAGGCCCGCAAAAGATTCCTGACTGACAAGTGCTGACCTGAAGGTTAAAAGTACACAGAAAGCTGCTGGAATTCGTTCTGAACTACTGCCGATCACACAGGTTAGTTTAAAGCACTTTCTCTAATAAATACTCAACAAAGCAGATTCACCACCCCACTGAGCCCTCTTATCCCGCCCGTGGATGAGGTTCATAGAAAAATCTCTTACCTGCCTGCTCGTTGCGCCCATGCGCCGACCTGGAGATCACACGGGCACCTATAAATCACCATTAATTGAAGACTAAAGGGCCTTAACTGGCCCATTAGTTAATGGCGGGCACGCGTCGGACTTCATCGCGCGCCCGCCCAGCGAAATATCTCAATGGCGCGCGGTGACGTCAGGATGCTTGCCCAATGCCACCGCACGTCAAACTGAAAATTCTGCTCATGGTGACAATCCTTCATAAATTCATCAGTAATTTAGCACATTAATAGTTATTATTGAAGCCAGGCTACATCTACAAGGCAGAAGATAACAGAGAGGGAAGAGTTCAGATCATGAATGATGTGATCCACTTACAGAAACAATTTTCAAGTTATATCTGTCAGGAAACACAGATGGCTAAGGCCCCAACAATGGTAAATTATAGATCGAGATGTTTGGATTCTGTCAAATATATGGGCCTGAATTTTTCAGATGGCAGGTCTCACTTCCCGCCATCCGAAGACTCAGTGGGGAACACATCCCCATGCGATTTCAAGTGCCTCACAGCCATTTCATGCTTGAATGAGCACTTAGGGACTGCAGGTGGGACTTCTTCCCCTCACTTGGGAGGAAGTCCTGCCTTAGAGAGCTTCCGCCGAATCTGATTGGCTGGCAGCTCTCCAGTCCCGACTGCAATAACAGTGCTGAAGTGTACAGAAGCAGAAGTTCAGGAGGATGTCATAGCCTAAGTCTGGGGAGCAGAGGCCGAGGTAAGTTCAAGGGGTCCCAAAATGGGGAAGGCAGGGAAGGCCTGAAGGGACTGTGAAGGGAGCAATCGGGGTCTCAGGAGAGAGGGTAGAGTTAGGGGATGGGGGGTGGGGGGGCGGAAAGGGAGGTCCAGAGGCCACCAGACCTTGGTGGAGGTTGGGTACGGGGTGCAGTGCACACGATTTCAGAAGGGGGCAGCCACCCCTTCCTGCCCGAGATGTAACCCTGTAGATTTTTGCCTTCCCCCATGCCAGTTCAATCCACCCACCAGCCTAAACATTGAGGCTGGGCGGGAAACAGCTCTTAAGTGTCCAATAATTGTGCACTTAAGGGCCTCAACTGGGGTAAGGGCGGATTTCCTGTCCGAAGCCTTGCCCATCCCAGCGTAATACCGTCCCTTCAATTTCATGCTCCCTGCATCACCAGCCTAACAATCTGTCAGTGGAGGAGTGTAAAATTCTGGCTGTGATTCTAAGCTGCTCTGACCTTGAATATGAAGGAAAACTGGTCATAGTTGAATAAGATGGAAGAATATTGTGGAGTTCTTTGACTGATTTCTTTTGTAAAAATAGAGAATGTTTCTTTCCTCAGGAGCTTATATGGCCCAGGTGGAATTATTGCTAGAACAGACCATTCCTGGCCAGTGCCAGGAAAGGACATGATTGGCCAAATGACATTTTCTCGTTTTACATTTTTTTACATTCTTATTGTGCCAATTCTATCTACGTCATCACTGGCCTCAAGCAGCTAATTCCCTAATTGAATATTATATAAATTGTAAAGCAGCAGATTAAAGCAAAAAGAAAATCAGTTATTCTGAAAATTCAGAGAAGCACCTAAAAGATACATTTCCCGACTGCAGCCTAATATTAAATTCTTTCATAAAACTGGTAGTTAGAATTTAAATTCTTAAGTGATTAATCATTTTTATCACTGTAATCCAAAATTGGGAAAATAGGGGAATGAGGGGAGGGAAGGAAAGGACAGAAGAGGAAATATCTGATAGAGTTGAAGGCAGGATGATTAAATGGCAAAAGGGATGATGATGCAAGGCAAAAGGGGATGATAATGGGACAAGTGAAAAAACAAAAGATGGAACTCGAAAAGGTATATATGAGAATTAGCAAAATCATTGTCTACTTTGAAAGGGAATAATCCTAGGAATCTTTTGAAATGAATAAGTAAGTTTGTTTAATGCATGGTGCCTGTTTGTGTTCCCCAATTGTCACTGAAGATACAGCTGACAGGCCTGTCCTTAATGTTTGGGAAAATACGCCACTGAATATATCAAATAGGTAATTTTAGGTTGACTGTCATCTTAAAACATATAAAATGACAAATTGTTGTTTTGAATTATATGACTGTTTTATATATTCTGATTTTAAACTGATTCCTTTGCCCTATAATTTATGCCTCATCCTGACTTTGCTTCTCCATTTCATTCCATGTCTCTTCGTTTGAGTATTGAGCACTTGAATAATCTCGTTCTGTGCAAGCTAAGGGTATATTAGCCATTGGTGAAAGGCTCCCTCTGAGAGCTAGGTACAGTGAAACTGTTAATGCATTTACAAAGAATGGGGTTACAGTTTAGCTGCACTTAATTCACAGGAGAAATCTTTACTCATTATTATCCCACTTGAAATAGAACTCAAGTCCAAATCAAAAGCTTAATTAGAATTCCTTACTTAGTTACTTGTGTCATTTTAAACTTGTATATTATTTAATGCAATTTTATGAATTTTTAAAATGAAGGCCAAATAACTTTTATTTTACATGATAGCCTAACAATTGTGAATAAAAAAGATGTTATTATATGTCTCCTTGGATATCTAAATAAATGGGAGTCACTAAATAATGTCATTGTTGAAGTACAATTTTGGAAGCTTGACAACCTGAGTTGCTGATGCTCCCTGAAGTATAAATGATTCTTCCCACAGGTTGCCCTGCATCAACAGATCTGCTACCACATTGGAAAAATGGGATGAAAATACTCAGCAGTTAGCAACTGTGGAGAGAGAAACCAAGTTAACATTGCAGGTTAATGAAAATCAGAACAGGGAAATTTCAAGACTAACAGTTTTTAAACAAGTACAAAAGCAGGGAATGAGGGCAGGGGAAGAAACAACAAAAGGCAAGGTCCATGTTAGGGTTGAAGGCAGGATGATTAAATGACTAAAGGAATGATGGTGCAAGGCAAAGGGGGAGGATAATGGGGCAAGTAAAAAATCAAAGATTGAACTGGAAAAGGTGTAAATGAGAATTAGCAGAATCATTATCTACAGCTAGCACCCAAAAAAAGGAGTAGCGGTTATGATCTGAAATTATAGAACTCAATGATAAGTCTGGAAGGCTGTAAAGCCTATTGTGAAATTCTTGGGTAGAAACAACAACATTCAGCCATCTAACAGCAAGAAACAGAACTACTGTTAAAACATGGATCCTTTCTAACCTCTTCTCATTCACTCTGCTCGTACATGTGTGTACGGTAACCTCAAGTGGCAAAAATGCACAATGCACTTTTCAATACATTACACCTAGTTGAAAAATAAGGTGCTATTTCTTGAGTTCCCAGCTTCTGTTGAGTTTCCTTAGAATATTGTGAGAGGTAAAAGACAGATAGGTCAGATCAGGAGTTGGACAGAGTATTAAAATGACAAGAAACTGGGAGCTCATGGTCACGCTTGCAGACTAAATGGAAGTATTGGTGCCCATATGTGATTCCTGAGTCTACTGAAACCAAATGATTTGAGATCCCCAGCTGTCTCATTTGAGCTTGAGTTTACATAAGTGCAGTGCAACTCCAAACCCAAGCTTTGAAAGTGCTTGTGCAATTTGTAAGCCTATTTTCCAGCGTTAAAAATTTCCCGGAGGGTAAAACGTTTCTGTGCCGAGCAACTTTGTTGGTGACATACAATAGGTTCTGGTCTCTGAATTGTCCAACACACTCCACAAGTAACAAACTACAATAAATAGCTTCAGTAAGACAAAATCTTCAATTAAACCAATATTGTTTTCCTATTTGCCTGTTTTTGTATAGTGTCATTATGCTATTAGTCTGAAACTGAAAACAGAACAGGACCATGTTTCTCGAGTGCTGTTGTCATGAATAAGAGTCAGGGGTCCAGATAACCAGGTTTCTGCCCTTTTAATGGAATTCTGGCTTCCTGGAGGCTGGGGCTTGGCCTGCAAGTCAATTAGGTGGTAAGTTGATGAAGGTGTCCCAGCTGCTGCCTCATTTTCCATTTGCTGGTCTGCCCAGTGCAGAGTGCCTGACATATGAGGTGTTGTGGCCCATGCTCAGAACCCTGCAGATTGTAGAGTCAGTGAGAGTCTCAGGCAGGTCAAAAAGACCCTTGCCATGCAGCAATCAGATAGGAGGAGTACACTTTGGGTATTCCTGTTTAGTGCCAGAGTGAAGAGGGCAAGAAAATTTGCCCTTATATTCCACCCCAATATAGGACAGTTTTAAATTGACTGCAATTGTGTAATTATAGGTTTATTTTTACCACTAGGTTGAAACAATTAAAAATCAAACAAGGTAAAATACTGCATCATTGAATTACATAAATGTTACATTCACTAATGTGATTAAAATAAAATTCCAGATAAGAATAATTTGAATATTTATGAAGGAGCATGGGACAATTAACAGGTAATCTGAAGAAAACCAATGACTGAAAGAGCCACATCTCACCACAAAAAGATAGTGACATAGGAATAAATTTCCACTTGTTTCTGATAGATTTTTTAATGCAATTTGGTAGAATTTCCTGAACAAGTGCAAAAGTTCAGAAACTTTAAATGTAAGTGATTTACAACAAAATCACTCAATCTTTGGTTTTCTGCCACATTCTAAACTGGTTCAAGATTAAATTTGCTTGAATCAAACCCATCAACAAAACTAGACACATCCCAGGTTAACTTGTGAGATTGCACCAATTGCACAGTTTCAGGAAGGTTTTTCATATTGCACTCATTTTCTTAAGCATTTAGCCATTTTGGCTTTAGGCTTTTTAAAAAATGTCAAGAGATTTCATTTATGAAGAAATTAGCCAGCGTACACCAATTAAATGGTTCAATTTTACTTTTCCAATCATTTTGAATGATTCAAAGTTGGAGGGGCTGGTTAGCTCAGTTGGCTGGATAGCTAGCATGAAGTTCAGTTCCCATCCTGACTGAGGTAGACTTGGAATCTGCCTCCAAACCATGTCCTGAAAGTGGAAGGCAATAGCAAAACACTACTGACAAAAACTGCCAAGGAAAATGGCTCAGAATGAAGCATCAGTAGATAATGAGACAAGAGCTTGTCTTCAGGCAGAGTACACATGAATGAATTAACCCAAAATTGGAGGACTGGACAACATTATAAAAATGCTAATATTTTGTGATAAACTAGGGTTGCCAAGTCTGGTTGGACATAATCTGGGAGATTTCAGCGGAAGTGACATTCTAAGGGAGCAAGAGAGAAGAAAGCACACCAAAGCCTCTATCGAACCCATAGCAAAAGCCTATATCATACAGGTTAAAACTTCCTTTATATTTCCTTCTCACCAATTCGCAGCATAGTTTCATTTTTTTTTTAATTAGCCGGGACTAAAATCAGTGCTTCTTTTACCTCGAGCCTCAAGGCAGGAAAAGAGGCTTAGCTATGTAATTTTTCTAGCCAGCAGCCCAGTACTCGCTCCTTTTACCTCCTCAGCTCAGTCAATCCCTCCTGGTGGAAAAAGCAGGCAACAATGTTCATGAGAGCAATATGCATGCATGACCAGTGTCAACACATTTTATGTCATCACATTGTCAAGCACACAATCAGTTCGCCATTTTGCAATGAATGATGGACTTCTGTGTATGAATTATTCAAATATTTGCTTCAAATATCATTTTAAAATCTTCCGGACTGCTTTCAATAGCAATAGCAGGAGATTGATGCTGATTCCAGCAGACTCTCAGCCATTCCGGGATGGTTGGCAACCCAATGGTAAACTTATTTTCAGCTGTATTAATAGAACTGCACTGAAACACCACTCTTAAATATATGACAGAGTACTTTTAATGAAAAGTAAAAACATAAATGATTACATCCTATTACAATGCCAATTGTGCTGATTCATGGAAGTTTTATAACAACAACTTATATTTATAAAGTGCCTTTAAAACATTTCAAAGCACTTCACAGGATCATTATAAAACAATATATGACACTGAAACATATATGGAGATAATAGGTCAATAGGCCAAAAGCTTGGTTACAGACATTGGTTTTAAGGAGTGTCTTAAAAGAGGAAAGAAAGGTAGAGAGGTGCAGAGGTTTAATGAGGGAATTTCAGAGCTTAGGGCCTAGACAGCTGAAGGCACTGTCACCAATGTGGACTGATTAAAATCATGGATGCTCAAGAGGTCAGAATTAGAGAATCATAGTTTTGTAGAGCTGGTAGACCAAGTAGGGGTGATAGGTGAAAGGGACTTGGTGCAAGTTAAAACATGGGCAGCCTTTGGGGTTCCTCAAGTTTACTGAGGGTAGATTATGGGTGCATTGGAAAAATCAAATCTAAATGCAACCACGGCATGAATGAGGGTTTCTGCAGCAGATGAGCTAAAACAGGGGCAAAGTGAAGTGATGTTACGGAGGTGGAAATATATCTTCATGTTGGTGCCAGTATGAGATCAGAAGTTCATCTTGGGGTCAAATGTAACACCAAAGTTTGGAGCATATTGGTTTCAGCTTAGGCTGTTGCCAAGGAAAGGGTTGGAGTCAGTAGTTAGGAAACAGAGTTTGGAGGAGGGACCTAAAACAATGGCTTCAGCCTTCACAATATTTAATTGGAGGAAATTTCTGCTTTTCCATTACTGGGTTTCAGTCCACTAACCTAGCAACAGTGAAGGAGTTGAGAGTGGTAATGCTGAGGTAGCGCTGAGTGTCACCAGCATATATGTGAAAACTAACATTGTGCTTTTGGATAATGTTGCTGAGGGGCATGGAGATAAGAAATAGGAGGGGGTTAAGGATAGATCCATAAAGAACACCAGAGGTAAAGGTGTAGGAGTAGGAAGAGTAGCCATTGCAAGTAATACTTTGGCTGTGATTAGATCAATAAGAGTGGAACCAGGTAAGAGCATTCCCACCCAGCTGGATGACAGTGGAGAATTGTTGAAGGAGGATGATGTGGTCATCCATTTTGCTACGATCTCTGTAGAGACTGACAGTTTTAAAAAGTGATTTAAACTTTCAGTTATTAGCAAGATTTCATATATAAAAACCTTTGTTGCAACAAATGACCAAATACCTTAATGACTAAACACCATTTTCTTCTTGTAGGAAACTTATACACTTATACTTTAAACTGTAGAGAGTGCCATTCCTCTTGTATATTTATCACCCTCTCCATGAAATTATAGTCCTTTTAGCAAACAGTCCACAGTTATTCCCATATCCCCATTTCACCAAGTAGTAACTTTGAGCAACTATCTCCACGCGCTTTTCTCAGTTTTTGGAGTTTCTTAAATCCTCCACCAGCAGTAAAGCCCGTTCTAATGATTCTTCTTCCCCCTCTGGCCATATCAGAACAAAGATAATGGAATCCATAGAAGTCTACAGGATGTGCCTCTTTGACGAGAGTGTCTCCCTCCTGCATCTGACTGTGGTAGCTCGCAAAGTCAATCAGCATCTTCTCTCTGCTGACCACACAGGAATACTGTCTGTCTGTGATATTCATTGATTAGTAGGGGAGCCTAAACCTAACCTCAAAAATGGCTTCCTCTTCCCTCTTCCTTAAGGTCGTGTGAAACACATTTAACTTGCATTCAGGTAAAACTGCTTATTAACTATCCTTGACCCTCAACACCCTTTATCTTAGACATAAATGGACAGTTTACAGCACAACTGTTTACAACCCGATGCCAACAACACCTTTCTGGGACTTTTAGATACAGATTCTACTTATTAAAACCCAGAGACTGCTGCTATTGTCTCCAAGCATAAATACTTTATACCTCCTACGCAGTGAAACAATCTAAGCTTTCCTTTGATCTCTAACAATCAAACCATCCAGGCTTACTGTCAGGCTGACTACAGAACAAGGCACATGACCTCCTTCATTTACCCTAAATTTAAAGCTACAGTCCTAAAATATAACAACCTGATATACCTCATAATTGTAACAGTGTGAAAGGTCACAGAGAAGCTGAGAAGGACAAGGAAGGAAAGTCTACCTTTGACACAGTCATAAAGGGTGCCATTTTTGACTTTGACAAGAGCTTTTGCGGCAGTGTGGTGGGGCAGAAGCCTGATTGGAGGGATTCAACAATGGAGTTCAGGGAAAGATGAGATGTGAAGAGATTTGGGAAGTGACACCACATTCAAGGGTTTTGGATAGGAAAGAGAGTTTGGAGATGGGATGACAGTTTGCAAGGACTTTGGAGTCAAGGATTGTTTTTTTTTTGAGGAGGAGGGTGATGACAGCAGATTTAAAGGAGAAAGGAACCCACTCATCTGAAGCGAGAGAACCATTAACAATAGCATGGGGATCAGGAGGGGAAGGTGAGTATTCAGCAGTTTAGTGGGAATGGGATCGAGGGAGAAGGAATAACCAAATCTAACTAGAAAATTGTTTCATATATTTTTAGATGTCATTTGAAGAAATTTAAAATTGGCTTATTCACAGGTGGAGAATTAAAACTTTGATTAAAAATGCTTATCCTTGTGATAAACCCATTTTGCTGAATTAATCAAACTTTACCAAGTTACCATTCTTAAATATATCAAGGACTTTTTTAAAAGCAAAAGGAAAAGAGAGTATGTTTGAAATTCTGTCGAATTCTGCTGGTTCACGACAGATCTTGCATTTGGTAATATGCAAATAAGTTTGATAACAAACTTGAGGAAAATAAAACACTGGATAAAATGGGTGAAATTTTGGGCAGGATTACAAATTACAACCAAAACAGAAGCTCTACATTTATATGTATAATTTTGGGTTTGTTTATTTGTTAAAAATTCAGCGCGGACATAATTATTAGAGAATTGGAAAGGCAGAAAGATGCTAATTTTCTAAAGAAAATTTTAGAAAATGTATTTACAAAATGTCACTCATGTGACATTCAGCAAGTTACCTTATAAATTAAATTGTATGTAAGAATGGAAACAGTAGTTATGTAAAGAAATAGAGACAGTGGCATGACGATAACATTACTGGACCAGCATTTGAGGTTAATGTCCTGCTGACAAGGGTTCAAGTCCCACCCTGGTTGGAGGGGTAGGGCAGCAGCTGAGTAGGATGGCAGGGTGGGTAAGGCAGTTTGTTGTTGGGGGTGATAGGGCTGAATGGAGGTGGCAGCATCAGAAAAATAGACTAGGATTTTTCTGACTAGCATTTCCTAGGCACTGTCTGAAGGCTCTGGCCATATTTTTCATCCCCAAAGCAGGTAATGGGAGTTGGGAAAATTCCAAGCTCAGCTCACCTGGGGGAAATCTTCATTGCCGGGGTGTGGATGTGGACTGGAGTTGTGCCAGCTAACCCGGGTAAAAGCTTGGACACAGCCACTGGGGCTGCCAGGTGTGGAGGCAGGCTGTTTGAAATGGCCCATCTTGGTGCTGTGAGGCTTCTTCCCAGTTAAGATGAGAACACAAAAGCACTCCAGTTCTCACCCCTCACACTCCCTCACTCTCCAAACACTGCAAATTCTCCATCCATGCCACCTCATGCCCCAAGCCAGGGTACGGTTCCTAACCACCCCCCGAGGCTCCTCACACCCCGTATGCCAAAATAATGCTCCTGACTCACCCCCATGGCCCCTCATGCCACCTATGCCAAGCTATGGAACTGAACTCTGTGTAAATAAACATTGTGAAATTGAATGCTGAGATCAGAGTTCCAGAGCACTCTTGTTGAAACAGCTGCACCCTAGAAAAAATATTGTTTGATTGACAGCTCTGGCTCTCTGATCTCTGTGGTCAATGTCACAATGTTAGTTTGCACAACATTAAGTGGTTTCAAGGGTTTGTGGGTTTTTTATTCACACTTTAAAAGGTTTGGATAATTGACACTTTTATTGCCTTTAAGTGAAATGACTTTTTTTAACATAGTAGAAAGTAATGAATGAATTACTTTTTTAAAACCTTTTGTTTTACACATCCTACTGTCACTATAGGGCTCATTGGTTCTATACAGTGTATAGTGGTTCAATGAGCATGGGAGTGTCATAACTTGGCATTGGAGATATGAGGTTTCATGAGGGTTCATGAGGGGAGGGTGGAGTGCCATAGCTTGGCATAGGTGCCAAGAGCATTTATAGGGAAATGGGTGGGGGGGGGGCCTTACCTTCCCATAAGGGGGTATGAGGCCCATAGGGAATGAGTGGAGCATCATAGCTTGACATAGGGTGCATGAGGGGCCATGGGGCTTGGTGAGAGGTTTATCCTGGCATGGGGGGCATGAGGAGGACATTTTGAACTTGCCTTTTAAAAGGTCCCTTCATGCATACTAGGGTTCATGACTCCTCTGAGTGGCTGTGAATCACAACTCTTTAAAAACCATGAAAATTACATAGGACATACTTATCTGTGCAATGGAGCCGGCCAGGTCAGAAGTGTTGGGTGCAGGTTTTTCTAAGGAACCAGCCCACACCCTTTAAAGACGCTCCCAAAAGCCAGACAGTCCGGGAATGGGGTCGGGAACACTGGAATCGGAATCGGGTCGCAGGTCTTCCGAGTTATCTTGACTAGGTGAAAATTCAGCCCCCTAACTCTAACTCAGTGGTAGAGGCTTTGGTGAAAGGTCCTGGGGAACAAAGGAATTGCCCATTGGAAGTTCAAACTTCCCAGGCAATTCCCACTGAGCCAGTGCATTGGGACTTCCGAGGGGTTGGGCAACGCATCTTGGGGTTACATCTGTTCTTCGACTGTCCGGAGGCTGGCAGATTTGGTTCATAACATGTGGAACAATCCTAATTTGGTTTGAGTTTTCTGCCTTAAAATACAAGATAGTTTTCCTTCCAGGATTGATATGTGTTTGGTTCTGAAAGTACGCAGCCTGGCTGGCCTCCCGCTCAATCAACAATATTTTGGAGCATTTTCTCTCTACACATGTACGGATGTGTGTAAAACATATACACATATGTTCGTAAAGGCAAAACATTGCGTATGTTGGAAATCTGAAACAAAAACAAAAAATGCTGAAAAATCTCAGCAGGTCTAACAGCATCTATGGAGAGAAAAAAAAGCTTAACGTTTCGAGTCCGTATGACTTCTTCAGAGCAGGTGTATATGAGGGAGAGCTACTTGACGGTGTGATTGCTGTGGGACTCAAGTCTCCCTTCAGAGAAAGAAAAGTATTCAGGTTCAGTTGTAGGATCTTAATACAAGCCAAAAGAATAAAACATATGCAGTTTCCGTTACGGTCCGTCTGCGGGAGGGCGATGGGACAGCTTGTGCTGTTAAGCTTAACTGTGTTTGGCCAACCTGTTTCGCCTGCTCTGTATAAACGACCGCCCGCACAGCAATCCAAAAAGAAAAAGTGGCAATATCCTTCTACACTGAGCCAGCGATCGAGCTGACTAACGCCAACACACGCGCGGTAGTTTAACGGGGGAAGTACTTTTCCAACTCAGCGCTTACAATACCGCCAAAGGTACCCCTATTTTCAATTGTAATTGCATATACGGAGGCGGGGAATACGGATGTTTCTAGCGACTGTTGTGTGACGTTAATGATGTTAACATGATCCTGAAGGCGCCTGATTCTTGCAGCTGATTACCCAAGAAACAAGTGTTATTGAATAAGAGACAAATTTGGGTAAGATATATACAGGGTAACAGAAGTGTTCACCACCACCCCCCCTCCCCCCCAACCAAGTGTTCTAGCCAATATTTATCTCTCGGCCAATATCTTGTCCTCTTTAGCACCTGAGGGCTGAACACACTAAGTCCAAATTCCCAGCAAGGTTAAATTCCATGCTTTCTGGTCTTTCACCTAATGAGTTTTGGTTTGCCATTCAGTAAGATGTAACTCAGTCTGAAGTGAAATCAGATTTTAAAAAATTATGTAAGTCAGTTGATACATCTCCTGGTCACTCTATAAGCTTGATAATAACTATATTAGGACACAGTATTTGCTCTTGACCAACATTTCAAAATAGCTACCACGGATTTTAAGTGTAGCCTTAGATATGCATTTATATGATTTATCATGTGATTTCAAGGTTAAATGGCTACAATTTTTTCACATATATTCAGGTATAAAGGTACAGCTGCTTATGTGTCTTCCTGAGATATTGTAACAGTATCAATGTATCAACCTTTACATTGAAGAGGCTTTTGAATCTTCTCTGCAGTAGGTGCTTCTTTAATGGTAGTGGCTTTGTTCCCACGTAAAAAGACCTACTACAGTGCTCCCATGGATTATAATAGCCAGAAGACAAACAGGCGGCAAATTATCAAGCATGTTGTGCAGAGCCTGCAATTAATATATATCTTACATCATAAGAGCTTTCAAATCATAAATTGTTAAACCAGCCCCCCAACAATAGACAAATGTGTTAATTCCTAACTATAAACCAATAATAGAAAATGACACATTTAACCTAAACCAATAGAAGTATAGGCATGTCATTATTATATACCATGTCACATTATGTTTTGAATCATTGCATTTTTATGCCTGTAACAAGTGAGGTCAAGATGTAAAGTGCAGATACCTCATCAAATTTTTGTTACAATTGAATTGATTAGGAAGCATGAAGTAGTTCCAATAAAATATTATTGCCATTGTGTTAGCCAGTGCATTGCACTGATTGCAGTTGATGGTGGCCCAGAACCGTTTAAAACAAAGCCACTTTTCTATAGTTTTTTTCATGTTCGATCCTCCACCATTACCTTGAGTCTGAGGGAATTATTTGAAACAATTACAATGCATATGAAGGCTAAAGAGGGAAAGCAGCACATCACTTTGACAATTCTGTAAAGTGAAGCTATTCCAATAATAATATGGGTATTTCTTTATTGATTTATTTTTTTAAAGGTGACATGCCTGAAATTAATTTTAATAAAATGCTGCGACAGGAATTGCTGATCTCCTATTGTTGTTAAGTAAATGCACCATATATGTTATTATTATGGAGAACTGTAGGTTTAGACAGCTATAATACCTGAAGGATTCTTTGACTATTTTCTCATTTGGACAAAGCTGAAATAAGGAGTTAAATGTATCTTATGGATAATATTGAATTACCTCCTTCAAACCTACAATTGCCTGTGCTTACAAAGTCCCTGGAAAGAGCAATTGAACAGGTGGGATTCATTTTTGCAGTCTGTGAGTTTTTGGTGGAATGCATGGTCTCTCCAAATTGATGCTAAAACAGGTTGTTGTCATGTGTGTGTGCTCATGTGGTGTAGAAAGTGGTTGAAATTGCAAATCAAATTTGGACAATTTAAAAAACAAGCACTAAGCCAAAAGGGTCATTCTTGTCATTGATAAATGATCTGTAGCAATTTCATTATTTTGTCAAATATTCTATGGGCAGAATTTTATGGCTGACACACGGGAGGCGAAGCCCGCACGTCAGTGCTTAAAATGTCGCGCGAGGGTCCCGACGTCAGCGCATGGCATTGCGATATTTAGGTGGGCGGGCATGCCATGAAGCACAAGGCGCACCCGCCATTAATTAAAGGCCTTGTTAAGGCCCTTAACTCGGCAACTGATGCTGATTTTGAGGAGCCCATGCTTTCTTCGCCTCAGCGCACGGGCCCAATGGGCAGGCGGGTAACTGATTTTTTAACAAACTTCATCCACGGGTGGGATATGTGGGCTCAGAGGGGTTGTTTATGTTTTTTTTCTAAATTTTTAATGCAGAACGTGTTTTAAACTTGCCTGTGTGATTATTAGCAGTTCAGATTGATTTCCAATAGCTTTCTCTGTAATTTGAAGCTTCAGTTCAGCACTCTGCAGACAGTAATTTTTATCGGGACAGCAGCTTTCTGGAGGCCTCCATTTAGCCTGGATATGGGTTCTGACATCTCCACTGGAGGCAGCTCCTCTGAGGAGGAAGGGAGGGATAAAATAAGGAGGAGGCCAGGAGTGGACAATCAGCCTCAGGAGAGCCACTTTTGGGAGGCCAGGTGCAGGCACAAGGGGTGCAGGGCCAAGAGGGTGTCCAAGGTGGAAGGGGCCGCAGAAGACACCACTATCCTGCTGCCAGGGTATACAGGCGGCAAAGCAGCTACCTCAATATGACTGAGTTGCAGTGCCGAAGGAGGCTCTGACTGTCAAGGGAGACAGTGAACTGTATCTGTCAGATGATTGGCCCTGAGAACTCCCCTAACTGTGTGGACGGAACCCCATGCCAGTGGCTCTGAAGGTCAGAGTTGCCCTCCACTTCTATGCATCTGGCTCCTTCCAGGCTCGGTGGGTGATCCTTGTGGTGTCTCCCAATCAGCTGTCCACACTTGTGTCAAGCAGGTTACAGACACTCCGTTCAAAAGGGTATTGACCTTCATCCAGTTCCGCTGTGACCAGGCAAGTCAGGCACAGCAAGCCAGAGGCTTTGCGGCCATTGCTGGCTTCCCCTGTGTCCAGGATGCAATAGACTGCACACATGTGGCCATCAAGGCACCAGCAGATGAGCCCGGTGCTTTCGTCAACAGGAAGGGCTTCCACTCCATGAATGTGAAGATAGTGTGTGATCACAGGAAGCAAACTCTGAAGTCTGTGCAAGGTCCCAGGCAGCTCCCACAATGCCTACATCCTCAGACACTCCCAGGTGCCGGCGCTCTTCAGTGCTCCAGCCCGGCTGGATGGATGGCTGCTGGGTGACAAGGGCTATCCCCTCCGAAAGTGGCTCATGATGCCTCTCTGCCATCCAAGAACAGAAGCTGAGGAGCGGTACAATAGGAGGCACGCCTCCACAAGGGATGTGGTGGAGAAAGCCATCGGTCTCCTCAAGATGCGCTTCCGCTGCCTGGGCTGCTCATGGGGCACACTCCAGTACCCCCCAGATCACATCTCTGTGATAGTGGTAGCATGCTGTACTCTGCACAATCTTGCACTGGAAAGGAGGGATACAGTTGACAATGAAGACCTTGATGCAGTGGATGAGGCTGCACATGATGAATCCAGCTGTGGCTCAGAAGATGAGAAAGCACAGGGCGATGATGAGGGGCAGCACTTCGACCCACAACTACTCCAAGGAGGCAGGGACACCCACAACAATTTAATCCAACGAACCTTCAGCTAGCTGCACACAATGGATCAGCAGGACCAGCATTGCCTGACGCTTTCACATGTGGCATTTAGGTGCAACATCTTTCACCTCATCAGCTGCAACTAAGGGATTAGTACAGAAACATCAATGTCCACTCAAACACTCATAATATGTCTGTGAAGTGTACAAATGCAGCACAAAGGAAACACCCTCAGCCATGCTCAGAAAAGTGGACTTTATTTCCACCAAAATAAAACACAAACGTCGTTTAGATGTACATAATTATATTTTCCCTAATCTAGGGCTAACACAAAATCACCAGTGACAAACCTGTGGAGTGCCTAACGTGCCTTATGCTCACATTTGTGGGTGCTACGTCTAGGTGCCGCCCCATCGCTCAGAGTGGCTTGTGAGACAGCCTGCTGACTCTGCTGTCCTGTTGGCCTCGATGACCTTGGCAGGCGTCCTCTGCCCCGTGGAGCCTGTGATGGTCCCGCCTGGGAGGGAGTGGCCAGTTCCAGAACTGGCACCTCCCCAGTTGTCACAGCCTCAACAGATGCAACGGTCACTGGCAGAGGGGCGGAGGAGCTGCTGCCCTTATCCGGAGCACCTTGAGAGGAGCTCGCAGCAATGACAGGGAGCTGCTGTGCCGACGTGATGTCACTTTGGACCTCCCTGCTCACCCCAGATGCAACCCTGTCAGATGCTCCCATGCACCCTGCCGCTTGTCCTGCAGCTACTGCATGGCTGACATCTCCAGAGGCACATCATCACTGCTGGACTCAGCATGTGCCTAATCCCCTGCAGTCCTCCAGCTGCTGGTGCCATCGGCACTCTCTGTCCATGCCATCTCCTCCAGCGATTGTGAAGTGCCCTCTCCACTGTGCCCCGGGTCACTAACCAATGTTATATTCCCCACCGAAGTGTTTGTTGCTGCGCTGGTGCCTCGCTTGCTGAAAGAATGTGACGCAAGTTGCAAGTCTTGGCCCTCAGGTGGGGGGGGGGGGGGGGGGGGGGGGGGGGGGGGGGGGGGGGGGGGGGGGGGGGGGGGGGTGGTGTGCTCTGGACTTGTTGGTGGTGGCCATGCGATGGTGATGCTGAAATTAACAACAAGGACAGTGCATCAGTTAGCGTTCAGTCAGTAACACCTTTCATCCCTTCCCCCCCAGCCTCATAAGTCACTCACCCTTCAAGAACCTAAGGAGACGAACATTGGTGGGGTGATAAATAGTCAAGAGGAGGCCCAAACATTGCACACGCATACAGACTGGCTGGTCAGATGGCCTGAGGAATGCCACATGGAATGTTATGTGGATAAGTGTCTGGTTAAGCACTTGGGCAAGACAAGCAAGGTACGAGAATACACAAGAAATGATAGGACCGTGGGAAGTCACGACGATTAGGGACCTTTCTGGGCAGACCTGTTAAGGTAGCACAAGAGGAACATAAGGCGATTAACAAGGTTGAAACCAGACTTGCCTTTATTAGCCGAGGAATAGAATGTAGGAAACGGGAGGTCATGTTGCAAGTGCAGAAAACACTGTCGAGGCCACATCTACATTCTGCATCCAGTTGTGACCTGCGCTTCATGGGAGGGATGGCATTGGAGTGGGAAGAGTGCAGAGGTTCCTGGCCTGGTTGCATGCTGGCCTGGAGAGTTGGAGTTATGAGGAAACATTGCAGACCCTTGCGATATTTGCCGTGGAACACAGGAGATTGACAGGTCACATTATTGACCTTCATACCGAATAGAATGGGTGGACAGAAGGCAACATTTCCCCTCGGCGCAGGGATAACTAACGTGGTTGCATTTATTTAAGTTGAGTGCCATGAGGTTGACAGGTGAAGTGCTGAGGACCTTTTGGACAGAGTAATGTGGGACGCACTGACTGAAAGGGTGGTGGAGGTACAAACCCTCCTAAGATGCAAAACATCTCTGGATGTGCAGCAGCGATGCCATGGCATGTTAGGCCATGGGGATAGTGGTCACAAATGGGATAAGGTGACTTTGGAAGATGCTAGAGATGTGCATCCTCAAGGGGCCGAGGGACCTTTGTGTATGACCCACATGTCTGACTGTATCAGTTTGTGAATGAGCAGTGTTGCTGCATTAACGATTGCAGCAACCACCAGTGCTTTGGATGATGGGGAGACAGAGTGGATGGGACTGTGGACCTCAAATACCTGGCTGCTGCACCCCAGTCTCACCAACACCTGCTGACCTGGCTGCCTGCCTCCTCCCCAACTCCATGGCCTGCTCCTCATACGTGATGATGTGCTGCAGCACAGCATGCCCACAACCAGTCAGCTGCCACTCTCAGATATTGCTGTCAGTTTTTGCCTGCAGAACATAGAAGAGCATTTATTGGGGCTGATCGCTCATGTAATCTGCATGCGCATGCCGTACCCCAACCACAGTGACCCATCTGAGGCCTCCAGCGGCTCCTGTCCACACTACCGGTGATCAGTCCCCAGAAGGTAGTACGGCTGGTCCCAACCCCCTCCCCTAATGGCCACCTTGGACACATTCGGCGTCCATCACTTTGAATAACACACGGGTCTTAGCGCCCAGGGCAAGGAGAGCAACTAGGTGCGGCGCCAAGGCCAGCAGATGGCTCTTGCCCAAAACCTTGAGGGTCCCCTTCCACCATCTCATCACCATCAATAAGACATGTGTTGGAGTTCTGAGTATGTGTCTAGCTGCTTCCCCTGCAGGTTGCCCCCAGACTACTCAAATGCAACAAACACCAACATATGCTGCA
The DNA here is from genome assembly GCF_017639515.1 of Carcharodon carcharias. Classification (NCBI taxonomy): domain Eukaryota; kingdom Metazoa; phylum Chordata; class Chondrichthyes; order Lamniformes; family Lamnidae; genus Carcharodon; species Carcharodon carcharias. Next base: position 153,456,613 of record NC_054471.1, read on the forward strand.
GGAAGAGCCCATCTTCTCCTCAACCACTAAGGCTGATGTAAACATGGTCACTATCTGTTTGCCCACCCAGCGTGCGCCAAGTGCTCAATACAGTAATTACACTAAGACGTTGGGGAGCGGGTGGGGGGGGCCTCAAAATCTAAGGCTACCTGCTGGGTCAAAAGGCCAAGGCTGAACATGGTACTCACCCTTCCAGAGCGCAGCAAATCATTGAAGTGCTTGCGGCACTGTGTTCCTGTGCACTGCACAGCATCTTGAGAGCTAACAGCCTCCGCCACCTCCTGCCACACCTGCCTGGTCACGTGGGGTCCTTCCTCCTCCCATCCTCCGAAAACAAGACTTCCTGATGGTTGGACACCTCTTGGAGGAGGACAGCAAGGCAGGCATCTGAGATCCGAAGGGCACAGTGGCCCCCCTGCTGGCCTACCTATAGCCTGCCCCCCTCCTCCTCCTCTGCCCTTATCTCTTGTGCTGCCCGGTGACTGGCCATGGTGAACAGCCTAAGGGAGGCTGCCTGGCCTTTCTTTATACAGACTGCCAGTTCCCCACTGCCGATTCAATTTTCCCGATGAATACGGGAGTTGGAGCCCCGATGGGGAGGCCTTAATTGGCCTGCCTGTGCAAAATGGCGGCGCAGCCCGTTTTGGCGGCAGTGATTGGCTGCCCCCCCACCGCCGAGTCGGTCGGGCCCGCTCGCCCATCAAGCGCAAAATTCAGCCCTCTATATTTTAGTCTGAAAATAGTGTGTTGGTAGTTTACCTATGTGCAGAGAATTTCACTGTTTGCATGACATTCATAAATATTAAAGCAATTCTATCAGATAAGACAAAATCCAACCATAATTCCGCAATAAGCAGAACATGGTCAAGCCCTAGAAAACCTAATGGAGTCTTAGATGGGTTTAAAATGAAATGGCAAGATAAATACAAACAACTAAGCAGCAAATGAATAAGAATGATAGGAACAATAAGGAAAATCCTTTAAAACATAACATTCAATTTAACAATGAAATTCAATATACTGCTAAATAATAATTTGGGGGTAGAATTCAATCAGTGTTGCATCTATTGGCCTTTTTAAATCAAAACTCTAAGTCTTTTAAGATCATAAGAGTAGGTTCTTTGGTCCTTCAAGCCTGCACTGCATTTAATGATTGATCTTCTATCTCATTTCCATCATGCAATACCATCCTCATATTTCTCAATTCCATTAGCATCCAAAAATCTATCTATCCCTGATGTGAATATTTTCAACAATTGAGCATCCACAGCTCTCTAGGGCAAAGGATTCCAAAGATTCACCACCATATCATTGAAGAAATTTCTCCTCCTCAGTCTGAACTGGCTGACCCCTTATTCTGAGACTATGGCCCCTAATTCTAGACTCCCCAACCAGGGAAAACATCCTTCCAGTGTCTGGCCCAGCAAACCCTCTAAGAAATGTATATGGCTCAATGACATCACCTCTCACTCTTCACAATTCTTGGGAATATGGTCCCAGTCTACTCAGTTACTCCTCATTGGATGATCTCCTCATCCCAGGGATCATTCCAATGAACCTTAATTGTATTCCTCCAAGGCTAGTATATCCTTCCTTAGATTTAGCCTTCCTATGAAGGCTAAAACAGTACACAGTACTCCAGGCATTGTGTCAACAAAGTTCAATAGAATTTCAGTAAAACTTCACTTTTATACTCTAATCCCTTTGCAATAAAGGCTAACATACCATTTGTTTCCGAATTGCTTGCTCTAGCAACATTTTAATTTTCCATGATTCATGTATGAGGACTCCCGATCCCAATATTTCCCAGAAAAAATATTTTGTGTTTCAATTTTTCCTTTCAAAGTGGGTAACTTCACACTTCCCTGCTTTATGTTCCATCTGTCGTCTCTTGCCCTCCTATCACTCAACCTTTTCCACCTAACTTTGTAGCATTAGCAAACGTGAATACATTACACTTGGTTTCCATTTGAGTCATTGAAATAGATTGTAAATCTAAAAGGGCTCAAATAATCCTTGTGGTACCTTTCTAGTTACAGGCTGACAACCCAAAAATGTCCCATTTTTTCCTACTTTCTGTTTCCTGTCCATTAACCAAACCTCAATCTATGTTAATATATTACCCCCAATTCCATGAACCCTAATTTTACATAATAATCTCTTGTGAGGTACCTTATCGAATGCTTGTTGTGAATCCAAATACACTGTATTACTGATTGCCCCTTATATACCCTGCTAATTACAACCTTAAAAATCAGTAACAGATTTGTTAAAGACGATTCCCCTTTCATAATTCCATGTTGACTTTGCATGATTCTATTATGATTCTCTAAGTGCTCAGTTACCATGCCCCTAATAGTAGTTTCTAGCTTTTTCCCTGATATTGATGTGAAGCTAACAGACTAGTATTCCCGATTTTCTCACTCCCTCATATCTTGAATAGCGGGGCTACATTTGCTACCTTCTAATCCATGGGAACTATTCTATAATCCAGGGAATTCTGGAAGTTCAAAACCAATACATCTCTGTGGCTACCTCTTTTAAAACCCTAGGAAAGAGGACTGTGTTCTCCAAACTAAACAGAGAGAGTCTTCACAAACACATTTATAATGTTGATATATTTATTGAAGAAAGTAATTCTCCCTTATTATTAGCTATAGTATATCAGTAACTGATAGTCAGTGCAAACATTACTTTTGCTACATCCAAATAATGTACATATACAGGTGTCGTCAATAATATATATATATATATATATTATTTTGAAATATGAACAAATTCAGACAGGTAAATTGATCATTTGATAGGTGCAACAAATTTGTGCAGCATACAGGATCTAATGGCAAATGATTAAGTAATATTTTGGCAAAGCAATGTTTGTTTGCTTTTTAACTGAAAGCACATGACAGTACAGATGATGCAGAGAAAACAGTTTTGTTATTCATTCAGCTGAGCATCCAGTCACCAGAGACATTTAACTTTTTTTTATTCATTCTTGGGATATGCAAGGCTAGCATTTATTGCCCATCCCTAGTTGCTCTTGAGAAGATGGTAGTAAACAGCCTTCTTGAAGGCAGACTATGTGGTGAAGGTGTTCCAAAAATGCAAGTGAAGTTGCGGTAGCGAAGTAGACCCAATTACCCTATTACCTTAGCATGCTGCAAGGTGGTACCTGAAAGACATAGATGTCAATATAATTTGAACAGCAAGGGGCCTGCCTAACAATGTTTCAACTTGACACCACATGAAGTGTAACTGCAGAAAGTAGTCAGGCCAGGATGGAAGCTGTGAGTTATAAACTTCAGCAAAACTTTTGATAAAGCATTTGGTCTCATCCATGCCATGGAAAGTTTAAAATTGATCAGCATGGAGCAGAGGTCTGCCCATAGATGTGTTACCCAATACCTGCAAGAATGTTATTTGCTGACAGGAAATTTTAAACAGTCTTTTGCCAGCTAGGAAAAGCTCTCTGCAGCTATTGTTCTCAGATGCATAGTACAGTGTAGGAGAAGTCTCAAATCAGAGATATATCTAATAGTCTTTTTTTGATAATTATGAACTTTGAAAATAAAAATGAATGATTTAGTGCAGAAAATACACATTTAGACTTCTGCCAAAGAGTAAAATTAAGCATTGGGTAGAGTTTGTACCAAAGCATCAATCAAGGCTGATCACATCTTTTTCTATTCAACTCATTAGTAGAATTGTTTTATTAACATTACTATGCCTATTTCTATTGTTTGCATAAAATTTATATTGGATTAAGACCCTCCAATGACATGCCCATGTTTCTATCTGTTAAATACAAACATCTATTAAACTGATAATTAATGTAAGCATTACAATAACAGCTGCTAAAACAAAGCATGAAAAATAAAAGGAGTTTGTTGGATCTAATTATAAATACAAACAAGCATATAAAAACATATATAATTTTTGATCATTTATATCTACTTTTATCGTACACAAAATTTATCAATTAGAACTACAGTCAAAGTGTCCTAAAAATGCAGAAAAAATCCCTGAATCCCTGAAAAACAGAAAGAGTTAAAGCTAATAATCATGGGCGTGTCAAGATGCACAATGAGGACATAAGAACTTTCCTCCGAGCATTTGGTACCAATTAGTGGCTGGAGCTATGTACATGCAAGCTTGACAAGGCTGATTGGCAGACTATTGGGGCAATATTCACTGTCCCTGTAGGGAGGAAAGGGAGAGTAGCACTACAAACATTGTGATACTGAATTTACAACCCAGTTATCACTCTCAAATGCCTGAGGCCACTTCCAACCCAGTGCAGCAAGTGAGCAGCTAGAGGCCCCACCTATTTCAGGCAGATGCTCATTAAGGCATATGAATTGGGGAACTATTCTGTGCACATGATTCTGATTCAGATTACAGGAAGGAGGGAGGAGCTTGAGCAATGTATGCTCTACTCATTGGTATGAAACATATAGCAGCATATCCAGTGGTCCTTCCTGGGACTACTGCAGGCCATTTCTGAATACAAAAACAGTCACTGGGTCAAAATCCTGGAACTCTCTCCCTAACAGTACTGTGGGTGTATTTACACCACATGGACTGCAGTGTTCAAGAAGGCAGCTCACCACCACCTTCTCAAGGGCAATTAGGGATGGGCAATAAATGCCAGCAGTGTCACATCCTATGAATGAATTTTTAAAAACATTTTAAAGTATTTTTGTGGGATCAGAATGTCTTGCCATCTGCTTGTGTCCTCTTTGTGCCTCCTTCCATGATTGCCTCTCCCAATTAACCTTTAATCTCTGCTCAGCTCTGGTGAGAAGTTACTGAATTTCCTACATTTCCTGCCAATTGCCAATTTGCCTGTGAGCTCTGGTTTAGGCCTCTCACCTCCCCAGTGTCATGAGTTGTGGCCCAAGCATTAAAATGGCTCGGGCTTCTTGTGGAACGTATGGGCAATGTAATTGCTCCACTCATTGCCCACATAAAACCTACCACAAATTATAATTATCCCCTTTGTTTTATTCATAAGATAAGGATACTGGGGAGTAAGTAGATCTTTATCTGAACTGTCTTTCCTGTGTTATTTAAATCTAATGGAAGTAAAATGAAAATTTAAAACTGATAAACAGGTCTGACTTATATCAAAAATAAAACTTGATCAAATGAATGCATAAGGTATTGGCCCTAAAACAGGGAACTCTTTTAATAACATATCACACAAATTGGCTAAAACGATATTGAAGAAAAATTTGAAAATCAAAGCTGTAGAAGATAGTGGTTTCGATACCAAGATCAGAGAAAGAAAAAGAGAATTGGAGAGAGTATTCCAGTGAATAGAAGGCTCTTGATTGGCAGGAAGGCTACAGGAGTTCAGAAAGCCTTCAAATTGATTAACTCTACTAGCCAGAGTTAGATAAGAATTCAGTGTATCATGTATGTAGAAGTTAAGTTACCAAGAATAAAAGTGAGGATAGTTCTACTGATAAACAGCGGTGGGAAGAAATACTACACAGGCAGAAAGGGATTTGATGTATCATTCCAGAGTCAAACACATGCATTCCAGAGGGAGGAAAAGCAGCTAACTCTGCTGTTGTAATTTATATAGACAAGAAATTTTAAGTTCCTGGAATCATTGCCTATGAATTTATTGCTGAAAAGAGACAGTTTGTCAAAGCTTTTTAACTTGCATTCAACAGGACAATTGCAGGAATACCAATGTCAGGGGAAGCAACAACTTTATACTGTATGAGAAGTGAGTGTTAATTGGTTGGCAAGTGGACATTGCTTGGTAGAGGTGTTGCCATGAAGAATGCACCAGTTAATGGTGACTGACAGTTAACTGCCAAGTGTGTTTGAAATGTAAACCAGGCATCTTGAGTCTGATTGGCCAAGGCATTGCCTGAGGAATAAACCAGCAAATGGCTATCATTTTTTTTTCATGAAACAGGCACAATGTTCTTTTTGTCTGAAAAGAACAAAGCCTTGTGTATTAATATATGTAGCTCCACTATATGCAAATGCACCACACTATGGGCAGAATTTTTCCGTCAGCAAGCTGGGGGCGGGGCCCACTTGCCAACACAAAAATGATGTGGGATGACGTCGGGGGGAACCGCCGACATCATCCCGCCCCATTTAAATAATCACGAAGGCGGGGGGACAGCGCGATCAGCTGTCCACCCGCCGACCTGTCAATGGCTAACTGAAGCCATTGACAGGGTAGTTAAGTCAATTAAAGGCCCTGCCCATCCAACCTTAAGGCTGGTGGGCAGGCCAGGAGCCCCGGCGGGCTTCTGAAGAAACATGAAACCTCATCCACCGGCGGGATGAGGTTTCATGTCGGTTTTAAAAAATTTTGATAAAGTTTCTGTGATATTTATTAACATGTCCCATCTTGTGTGACATTGTCACATGAGGGGGACATGTTAATAATTTTTTTATTTTTCTATTTTTAAACTTTCAAAAACTTTTAGCGATCTCCCTGAGGCAGCACTTAGTCTCAGGGAGATGTGCGCTCTTTCACGCATGGGCAAAGGAGCGCACTCTGTCAGTTGAGGAATTCCCCCCCATCCACACAGGGAGCGCATAGTGCTTCCCGTTGGGCAGCCCGCTGGGTGGGCCTTAATTGGCCCTCCCACTTAAAATGGCAGTGGGGCTCATTTCATCGACGGCGATGGGCAGCCCACTCGCCACCGAGTCGGTGAGGTCCACATGCCCATCAAGGGCAAAATTCTGCCCTATGAGACCAACTGACAATCTTAAATTGGTTGTCAGTGTAATTTTTAGCACACTGAGGATTATTAGCAAATGTTATCCAATCGTGGAATCACATCTAATGTTGGACATTGTGTTTTGAGTTTTGCAAGCACTAGCTGGTTGGTTACGGTCTGTACCTTGCCCGCCGGAAGAGACTTGCTGTTTGATACGATCCACCAGTCTTTCTGACATATGGCCTACATACCTAGCATCACACTGGCACTGAAGTTCAAACACCAAATTACTCATTTGTGTGATAGGCAGAATGTTTTTTGGCTTGACGGTTGTATCCTGTTAGTGGCGAGTACCACTCGTGTTGCTGCGCATAGTATCAGCATGAAACAGCCAGCTTCACCTATTGCTCAAATTTTTGAGATACCTTGACCTTCCAGGGTAATCTGAAGTAGGCGGGGCACTTTGTTATATTGAATGGGTCAGCTATACATGCTGTCTAACACAAACAAACCTTACTAGGTTTATGTCAATCATAGATATTGAGTGAATATTGACTTATAATAAGCAGAGCGCAGCAGTTCCATTAATGCATTGAAACTGTCTTCATAAACTCAGTTGTGAATTTTCTCAATTATTTATATCTATCTAAATAATTGTCATACACTTACTGTTTAATTTTAAAATATTGTTTGTTATATTAACATAAGTGTGTCAATAAAGAAGTGTCAGTTCTTAATTTGACAGTCTAGCTTTCCATAAGACAGAAGTAGATCATTCGGCCCATCGAGTCTGCTTTGCCATTCAACAAGATGATGGTTGATCTGATCATCGTCAACCCCACTTTCCTGCCTTTCCCCATAACCTTTGATTCCCTTACTGATTAAAAATCTGTCTATCTCAGCCTTGAATATACTTAACCTCTACAGCTCTCTGTGGTAAGGAATGAAAGATTAACTACCCTTAGAGAGAAGAAATTCCTCCTCATCTCTGTATTAAATGGGTGACCCCTTACTCTGAGATTATGCCTTCTGGTCCTAGAATTTTCCACAAGGAAAACAATCTCTCAGCATCTAACCTGTCAAGCCCCCTAAGAATCTTATAAGTTCCAATAATGTCACCTCTCATTCTTCTATACTGCATTGAGTACAGGTCAACTTCTGCTCATAAGAAAATCCCTCTACACCCTATATCAACCTAGTGAACCTTCTCTGGACTGCCTCCAATGCCAGTACATCTTTCCTTAGATGAGGAGACCAAAATCATTAACAGTATTCTAGGTGTGGTTTAACTAGTGCCTTATGTAGTTTAAGAAAGACTTCCCTATTTTTATATTCCATTCCTTTTGAAATAAAGGCGAACATTCCCTATTACCTTCCCAATTACCTGTTGAACTTGTATGCTAGCTTTTTGTGATTCAAGCACAAGGATCCCCAAATCCCTCTGTGCTGAAGCTTTCTGCAGTCTTTCTCCATTAAAATAATATTCAGCTCTTCTATTCTTCCTGTCAAAGTGCATAACCTCACATTTTCCCATATTATATTCCATCTGCCAAGTTTTTGCCCACTCACTTAACCTGTCTATATCCCTCTATTGTCTCCTTGTGTCATCCTCATCACTTGCTTTCCCACCTATTTTTCTGTTATTCACAAACTTGGCGATAGTACATTCATTTTCCTCATCCAAATCATTTATATATATTGTAAATAATTGTGACCCAGCAGTGATCCCTGTGGCACTCCACTAGTTACAGGTTGCCATCCTGAAAATGCCCCCTTATCCCAAATCTCTGTCTTCTATTGGTTAGCCAATCCTCTCTCCATGCTAATATATTACCCCCAACTCCTTTTATCTTATTAAATAGCCTAATGTGCGGTGCATTATGAAACACCTTTTGGAGATCCAAATATATTACATTTACTGGTTCCCATTATCTATCCTGCTTGATACCTCCTCAAAAAATTATAATAGATTTCTCAGGCATGATTGCCCCTTCATGAAGCCATGCTGAGTCTGCTTGATTATATTACGCATTTATAAATGCTCTGTTATTACATCCTTTATAATTGACTCTAACATTTTCCCAATGGCAGATGTTAAGCTAATTGGATTATAGTTTTTTGTCTCCCTCCCTTTATGAATAAGGGTGTTACATTGGCAGTTCTCCAATCCTCTGGGACATTTCCAGAATCTAAGGATCCTTGGAAGATTACTACCAGTGCACCCTCTGTCTCTGCATCTACTTCCTTTAATATCTTAGGATGCAATCCATCAGGTCCAGGGGACTTAATGGCCTTAGCTCCATTGGTTTCCCTAGCACTTATTCTACAGTGATAGTTATTGTATTTATTTCCTTCCCAACTTTTGCCCCTTGATTTTTAATATTTTTGCAATGCTTTCAATATCTTCTTACCATGAAGACTGAAACAAAGTATTTATTCAACCCCTTTGCCATTTTCTGGTTCCCCATTATTATTTCCACAGCCTCATTTTCTAAGGGGCCTATGTTCACTTTGGCCTCTCTCTTGCTTTTTATGTATTTAACCGAGCTCTTATTGTCCATTTTTATATTACTTGCTATTTTTACCCTCAAAATTCATTTTCTCCCTCTTCATTGTTTTTTTGGTAATCTTTTGTTGGTTTTTAAAACTTCCCCAGTACTCTGGCTTACCATTAATCTTTGCCACATCGTATGTTTTTTCTTTCAATTTGATACTGTCCTTAACTTCCTTGGTTAACCAAGGTTGATTTATCCCCTTCCTTCTTCCTCACTGGGCTATATCTTTGTTGAGAGTCATGAACTATTTTCTTAAATATCTGCCATTGTTCATCAACCATCTTTTCTGATAAACTCCTTTCCCAGTCCACTCCAGCCAACTCTGCCCTCATTCCATTGTAATTACCCTTATTCAAGTTTAACACAGTTATTTCTGATCCAAGTTTCTCACTCACAAACTGAATGCTAAATTCTGCCATATTATGGTCACTGTTTCCTAGGGGATCTTTTACTCTGAGATCATTTATTAAACCTGCCTCATTACACATTACCAATTCCAAAATAGCCTGATCCCTGGTTGGATCCACAACATATTGTTCTAGGAAACTGTCCCGAATACATTGTATGAATTCTTGCTTGTGGCTACCTCTGCCAATTTGATTTTCCCAATCTACATGAAGTTACCCATGATTAATGCACTGCCTATTTTACATGCCCTCATTATCTCCTGATTTATTCTCTATCCTACAGCATAGCTACTATTAGGGGGATTGTAAACTACTCTCACCAGTGTCTTCTTCCCCTTGTTATTTATTACCTCCACCCACATGGATTCTACATCTTCCAATCCAAGATCATTTCTTGCTATCGTACTTATTCCATTTTGTAATAACAAGGTTACCCCACCATCCTTTCCTTCCTGCCTGTCCTTTCAAAAAGTCACATACCCCTGAATATTTAGTTCCCAGCGTTGATCTCCTTGTAACCATAATAACATTTTTTAGTTCAGCAGGCAGGCACACGCCTGACCCGCTTAAGTGTAAAATGATGCGTGATAACGTCGGGCGAGCGCCTGGATGTCAATGCGCAGTCACGCGATATTTCAGTTGGTGGGCGTATGTGGGAATCGACAGGGTGCCCGCCGACATTTTAAAGGACAATTTAAGGCCATTAAAAAGATAATTAACTTAATTTTTTTTACTGCCCGTCCAACCTTATGGTTGGCAGGAAGGTGAAAAGGCCAAGCGGCCTTTGCACCTTTTAGGAAACCTCATCCATGGGCGGGATGAGGTTTGCTAAAGCAAATAAAAATAAAATTAAAATTTTAAAATTGAATTAATAACATGACCCTGCTCATGTCACAGGGTCATGTTTTATAACATTTTTAATTTCTTTATTTAAAAAAAACTCTTCATCTCCCTGAGGCACTTTGCACTCGCCCCGCTTGCCGTCCTCCCCCAGCCCACACAGGCAGCACTGAGCGCTGCCACTCTCGTTTCACGGTGGACGGGCCTTTATTGGCCAGCATGAAATCGCCTTCCAGCCTTGATCGTGGGCCGCAGTCGGCTTCCCACCCACCACCCCCACCCCCTGCTGAGCTCCCCTTCCGGCATTAACCTCTATTTGTGCCATTATTTTATTAATTTTGTTCCAAATACTACTTGCATTTAAGTAAAGGGCCATTAATTTAGCCTTTTTATCATTTTTTTCCCACTTTGACCCCATTTGCTGTTTTTTTAATGTTTGTGCTCCCTGTCCCTTCCTGTCACACTCTGGGTATCATTGCCTAAATAGCTGCCCTGCAATGCTGCCATATCCTTTTGCTTTGTAAGCCTACGTATCCCCTCTCCAGAACTCTCCCCCCTCTATTTAGTTCAAAGCGCTCTCTACAGCCCTAGGTATTTGATTCGCTAGGACACTGGTCCCAGCATGTTTCAAGTGAAGCCCATCCCACCGGAACAACTCCCTTCTACCTCAGTACTGGTACCAGTGTCCCATGAACAGAAAACCATTCCTCTCGCACCAATCTTTGAGCCACACATTAACTCCTTGACTTTACTTACCCAATGCCAATTTGGCCTTGGCTCGGGTAGTAATCCCGAGATTATTACCTTGGAGGTTGTGCTTTTAATTGAGCTCCTAACTGTTCAAATTCTTTCAGCAGAACTTCCTTTCTAGTCTTATCAATGTCATTGGTACCAACGTGGATGATGACAACTGGATCCCTCCCCTCCCACTCCAAGTTCCTCCCTAGCCGTGAGGAGATATCTTTAACCCTGGCACCGGGCAGGCAACACAGCCTTCGGGACTCATGCTCATGGCTGCAGAGAACAGTATGTATCCCCCTACCCCCTGTCCCCTGCCACTACTGCTTTTCTATTTCGTCCCCTCACTTGAATGGATCCCTGTACCACTGTGCCATAGTCAATTTGTTCATCCTCCCTGCAATCCCTCTTCTCATCCACATAGCTTGCAAGAACCTTGTAACAGTTCAACAATTGCTCTTCGAATGCTACCCCCTGGGTCCCTATACCTGCTTCACCTGCAGTCACACCCTCCTGTCCCTGATCACCTAATCTTTGATGACTTTAACAAGAACAGGCTAATTGATTCATTCAGCACTTTGCATGTATGCTAAAACAGGACTAACATTGCAAATGCTAATTTAATTTAAAAACAAAAAAACTGCGGATGCTGGAAATCCAAAACAAAAACAGAACTACCTGGAAAAACTCAGCAGGTCTGGCAGCATCGGTGGAGAAGAAAAGAGTTGACGTTTCGAGTCCTCATGACCCTTCGACAGAACTTGAGTTCGAGTCCAAGAAAGAGTTGAAATATAAGCTGGTTTAAGGTGTGTGTGTGGGGGGCGGAGAGATAGAGAGACAGAGAGGTTGGGGGGGGTGGTGTGGTTGTAGGGACAAACAACCAGTGATAGAAGCAGATCATCAAAAGATGTCAACGACAATAGTACAATAGAACACATAGATGTTAAAGTTAAAGTTGGTGATATTATCTAAACGAATGTGCTAATTAAGAATGGATGGTAGGGCACTCAAGGTATAGTTCTAGTGGGTTTTTTTTTTATAATGGAAATAGGTGGGAAAAGGAAAATCTTTATAATTTATTGGAAAAAAAAAGGAAGGGGGAAACAGAAAGGGGGTGGGGATGGGGGAGGGAGCTCACGACCTAAAGTTGTTGAATTCAATATTCAGTCCGGAAGGCTGTAAAGTCCCTAATCGGAAGATGAGGTGTTGTTCCTCCAGTTTGCGTTGGGCTTCACTGGAACAATGCAGCAAGCCAAGGACAGACATGTGGGCAAGAGAGCAGGGTGGAGTGTTAAAATGGCAAGCGACAGGGAGGTTTGGGTCATTCTTGCGGACAGAACGCAGGTGTTCTGCAAAGCGGTCGCCCAGTTTACGTTTGGTCTCTCCAATGTAGAGGAGACCACATTGGGAGCAACGAATGCAGTAGACTAAGTTGGGGGAAGTGCAAGTGAAATGCTGCTTCACTTGAAAGGAGTGTTTGGGTCCTTGGACGGTGAGGAGAGAGGAAGTGAAGGGGCAGGTGTTGCATCTTTTGTGTGGGCATGGTGTGGTGCCATAGGAGGGGGTTGAGGAGTAGGGGGTGATGGAGGAGTGGACCAGGGTGTCCCGGAGGGAGCGATCCCTACGGAATGCCGATAAGGGGGGTGAAGGGAAGATGTGTTTGGTGGTGGCATCATGCTGGAGTTGGCGGAAATGGCGGAGGATGATCCTTTGAATGCGGAGGCTGGTGGGGTGATAAGTGAGGACAAGGGGGACACTATCATGTTCCTGGGAGGGAGGAGAAGGCGTGAGGGCGGATGCGCGGGAGATGGGCCGGACACGGTTGAGGGCCCTGTCAACGACCGTGGGTGGAAAACCTCGGTTAAGGAAGAAGGAGGACATGTCAGAGGAACTGTTTTTGAATGTAGCATCATCGGAAGCTAGCACCACCCTTTCTTCCAATCCCAACCCCAGCCGTGTATTCACTATACCCCCTGACCTTCCCCTCTCCGATGCTGAACGTTCAGTGCTCAGCAAAGGACTTAGTTTCATACCCTTACGCCCTCACCTCAATGAATTTCGGGCTTGGCATGATACTGAACTCTTCTTCCGCCGTCTTCGTCTCCGGGCTCACTTCTTTGGGCAGGAGTCCTCTCCCAGTTCAACGGATCCTTTTACCCATCTCCAATATTCTCCCTCCACCTGGACCCCTCCCTCTGTATTCTTACCTTCTCTCGATCTTTTCATTGAGAACTGTCGGCGCGACATTAGTCGTCTCAATTTCTCTGCTCCTCTCACCCATTCTAACCTGTCTCTCTCTGAACTTACTGCACTCCATTCTCTCAGGTCCAACCCTGACATTGTCATCAAACCCGCTGACAAGGGTGGTGCTGTTGTTGTCTAGCGCACTGACCTCTACCTCGCGGAGGCTGAGCGTCAACTTGCAGACACTTCCTCCTACCTCTCCCTGGACCATGACCCCACCACTGAACATCAAGCCATTGTTTCCAGGACTGTCACTGACCTCATCTCCTCTGGGGATCTCCCTCCCACAGCTTCCAACCTGATAGTCGCCCAACCTCGGATGGCCCGCTTCTATCTCCTACCCAAAATCCACAAACAGAACTGCCCCGGTAGATCGATCATCTCAGCTTGCTCCTGCCCCACAGAACTCATTTCTCGTTATCTTGACTCCCTTCTCTCTCCCCTTGTCCAGTCCCTTCCCACCTACATCCGTGATTCCTCTGACATCTTACGTCACATCAACAATTTCCAGTTCCCTGGCCCCAACCGCTTCCTCTTCACCATGGATGTCCAATCCCTCTACACCTCCATCCCCCACCAGGATAGTCTGAGGGCCCTTAGCTTCTTCCTCGAACAGAGGCCCGAACAATCCCCATCCACCACTACTCTCCTCCATCTGGCTGAACTTGTTCTCACGCTGAAAAATTTCTCCTTCAACTCCTCTCACTTCCTCCAAATAAAAGGTGTGGCTATGGGTACCTGCATGGGCCCCAGCTATGCCTGTCTCTTTATGGGGTATGTGGAGCATTCCTTGTTGCAGTCCTACTCCGGCCCCTTTCCACAACTCTTTCTCCGGTACATCGATGATTACTTCGGTGCCGCTTCATGCTCTCGTCGGGACTTGGAAAAAGTTATTAATTTTGCTTCCAATCTCCACGCCTCCATCATTTTCACGTGGTCCGTCTCTGACTCTTCCCTTCCCTTCCTTGACCTCTCTGTCTCAATCTCTGGTGATAGACTGTCCACCAATAACCATTACAAACCCACCGACTCCCACAGCTATCTCGACTACAGCTCCTCACACCCCGCTTCCTGTAAGGACTCCATCCCATTCTCTCAGTTCCTTCACCTCCGTCGCATCTGTTCCGATGATGCTACATTCAAAAACAGTTCCTCTGACATGTCCTCCTTCTTCCTTAACCGAGGTTTTCCACCCACGGTTGTTGACAGGGCCCTCAACCGTGTCCGGCTCATCTCCCACGCATCCGCCCTCACACATTCTCCTCCCTCCCAGAAACATGATAGGGTCCCCCTTGTCCTCACTTATCACCCCACCAGCCTCCGCATTCAAAGGATCATCCTCCGCCATTTCCGCCAACTCCAGCATGATGCCACCACCAAGCACATCTTCCCTTCACCCCCCTTATTGGCATTCCGTAGGGATCGCTCCCTCCGGGACACCCTGGTCCACTCCTCCATCACCCCCTACTCCTCAACCCCCACCTATGGCACCACCCCATGCCCACCCAAAAGATGCAACACCTGCCCCTTCACTTCCTCTCTCCTCACCGTCCAAGGACCCAAACACTCCTTTCAAGTGAAGCAGCATTTCACTTGCATTTCCCCCAACTTAGTCTACTGCATTCGTTGCTCCCAATGTGGTCTCCTCTACATTGGAGAGACCAAACGTAAACTGGGCGACCGCTTTGCAGAACACCTGCAGTCTGTCCGCAAGAATGACCCAAACCTCCCTGTCGCTTGCCATTTTAACACTCCATCTTGCTCTCTTGCCCACATGTCAGTCCTTGGCTTGCTGCAGTGTTCCAGTGAAGCCCAACGCAAACTGGAGGAACAACACCTCATCTTCCGACTAGTGACTTTACAGCCTTCCGGACTGAATATTGAATTCAACAACTTTAGGTCGTGAGCTCCCTCCCCCATCCCCACCCCCTTTCTGTTTCCCCCTTCCTTTTTTTTTCCAATAAATTATAAAGATTTTCCTTTTCCCACCTATTTCCATTATATAAAAAAAAACCCACTAGAGCTATACCTTGAGTGCCCTACCATCCATTCTTAATTAGCACATTCGTTTAGATAATATCACCAACTTTAACTTTAACACCTATGTGTTCTATTGTACTATTGTCGTTGACATCTTTTGATGATCTGCTTCTATCACTGGTTGTTTGTCCCTACAACCACACCCCCCCCCCCCCCGACCTCTCTGTCTCTCTATCTCTCCGCCCCCCACACACACATTAAACCAGCTTATATTTCAACTCTTTCTTGGACTCGAACTCAAGTTCTGTCGAAGGGTCATGAGGACTCGAAACGTCAACTCTTTTCTTCTCCGCAGATGCTGCCAGACCTGCTGAGTTTTTCCAGGTAATTCTGTTTTTGTGTTGCTAATTTAATTTGGTTCAGCCAATGTAAGAGAGCTCAAGCAGGCTAAATTTAGGCATTGAAGTGAATTCCCAGATAGATCTTTGATGAGGAATTAACATGAAAGTGTTAAAAATCATTCTGCTTCCCTTTGATTACAATTGCACATAAGTTTTAAAGGGTGCCTTAAAGGAAGAGAGAGGGATAGAGAGCCAAAGAAATTTAGGGAGGGAAATTCCAGAATTTAGGCAGCTGAAGGAATGGCAGCCAATGATTAACCAATGAAAATCAGGGATGTGCAAAATGATTTGAATTGGAGGAATGTAGAGATCTCAGAGGTTTGTAGGACTGGAGGAAGTTTTAAACACAGGAAGGGTTGAAGCTATGGAAGTATTTGAAAGCAAGAATGAGAATGTTAAGATCAAGGCATCGCTGGACTGGGAACCAACATAGATCATCAAATGCAGAGAAGAAAAGAATTGACGTTTCGAGTCCTCATGACCCTTCGACAGAACTTGAGTTCGAGTCCAAGCTTGGACTTGAACTCAAGTTCTGTCGAAGGGTCATGAGGACTCGAAACGTCAACTCTTTTCTTCTCCGCCGATGCTGCCAGACCTGCTGAGTTTTTCCAGGTAATTCTGTTTTTGTTTTGGATTTCCAGCATCCGCAGTTTTTTTTTATAGATCATCAAATATAGGGCATTTGCAATTAGTTGCTTGCTAGTACAGAACTCAAGTATTGCTGAAATAAGAGACATGTTGAAGCTTTTTGTCTTACGTTCATGAGTGCAAGATGAAAAACTTTGATATGTCTCTTGTCAGCAATCATATTTACAATTATTAAAATAAATGAATAGATAATTTGCAGTAATAGCGATGCTCATTTTAAACTTCTGAACACTTCTAGCCAGTGCATTGGGTACAAATAATCTTTTCTAGGCTACTATTACAGGGAATGCATAGTTACACATCTGAAAGCAACTGGATTTTCCAGAAGAAGAAACTTGTGATCATTGATTACCATTGTTTTAAATTTAATTTTAAGGTAAACGATTAGGAATATTGTATAGTATACTTTGAACGCTAAGGAGCATATTTTCTTGGAAATGCACAAAACTGTCTTTAAAATAGCTACTGACTTTGTTTGACAGCTTTTGTTTTATTTTCCACAAAATGACATGATAATTAACCTCATATTGAAATGCATTTTTGCATCATTTTCTTACAATGTAACTGTGAACAAAATGATGGGGACATTCGTCACACTCAGTTTTTTCCTTTGAAAAACTTTTCCCAAATATTATTTTTATGAAGACCATCCCTGTTTAAGTAATATAATCAGATGAACATGTCAAGCTACCAAATTTCCCATAAATCAAGAATAGAACATTCTAATATAGGATGTGAAAAATCATTTAAAATCCGGAAAACTGAATGCAACAAACACACGTTAGTTCAAATATTTTCCTGTAATACACATAGAGACGTGAATCTGCATTCTGTTGAACATTTACTATTTAAAACGGTACAAAGTCAGCTTCCTATATGATACAAGAGGCCCAAAAGGTGTATTGCGGGATGTAAGGGTACTGTAAGTTGTCAGCCAACCTCAAGGCAGTAATATGTTCAAGTGACATTTTATTGAGCAAAGATTAACTTAGGTGCCCTTTTCAAATAATTATTTTGATGTCTTTGAACACTATTCAGAATCGTTGATCAAATTTAGAGCACACTGAACTTTTTATTAAAACACATCAATGGCTACCAGGTTAGCTAATACTATGAGTGCCAGTGCCAAGCCTAGATTATATATTTAATTGCTGGTTCAAGGCCCACTCTAGGACTAAAGTACAGAACCTGGACCAGTACCACAGTGCAGTACTGAGGGAATATTGCACTATTAGAGGTGCAGTCTCTTGAATTAAATGTTAAACTAAGGTCCTGCGTTTTTAGGTAGATATAAGATATTTATGGCATGACGCCAACATTTATTCCTCAACCAACACCTCTGAAATCGATTATTTTGCAATTTATTTCATTGCTGCTTGTGGAACCCAGCTGCACACAAATTGGCTGCCATGTTTCCCTATATTTCAACAATGACCACACTTCAAAAGTATTCCATTAGTTGTTGAGTGCTTTCGAATATCCTGAGGTTGCGAAGCACACTCTATAAAAATAAAATTTTTCATTCTTTAGGCTTTTATGATTTGGAGCTTTTTAAGATAGCATAATCAAGTACCTCATTGAATTTGGCTTATATGATAAATCAAAAATAAAATACTGCAGATGCTGGAAATCTGCAATAAAAACAGAAAATACTGGTAACACTTAGCAGATTAGGCAGCTTCTGTGGAGATAGGGGGGCAGAGTTAATGTTTTGGGTTGAGGGTCGTTCATAAGAACTCCTGGTGGTAGGTCATTAACCGAAAACCTTGACGGATAAGGTGTTGGTCTGATTATACAACAATTTATATTTGTATATTCTATTCAATATACTAACAATCCCAAGGTACTTCACAGAAGCAGAAACAGATACTGAACAATATCTGTTTCACTCACCATCCTGAGTTAGAAATATACTGCCGCTCTTTCACTGTCGCTAGGTCAAAATTCTGGAACTCCCTCCCTAACAGCATTGTTTGAAGAAGGGCAGTTCAAGAAGACAGCTCACCACCACCTTCCCAAGTGCAATTAGGGATGGGTAATAAATGTTGGCCTAGCCAGTGACGCTTACATTTCATGAACGAATGAAAAAAAAGTAAAAATTTCAGTAAAATGGCCAAAGTCATGATCAAAGAAATGAGTTTTGAAGATTTTGAAGAATGGATAAAAGTAGAGAGGTGAAGAGACTTAAGGAGAAATTTCCAGAGAATTAAGATATGATTTGGCCAGAGTGGGGCAGCTACTTTTAGGTAAATCTGCGTCAGAGCAGTGGGACTCATTCAAAAAGGAAATAGGGAGAACACAGGGCCAACATATTCCAGTAAAGATAAAGGGTGGGACCAACAAATCCAAGGAACACTGGATGTCGAAGGATATACAGGATTAGATAAAGGGAAAAAGGGAGGCTTATGGCAGATACTGAGGGCTCAAAACAGTGGAAGCCCTAGATGAGTATAGAATGTATAGTGGGGGAGCTTTAAAAGGAAATTAGGAGAGCAAAAAGGGGGCACGAAAAAACATTGGCAGGTAAAATAAAGGAAAACCCAAAGTTATTTTACAAGTACATTAAGAGTTAGAGGATAACTAGGGAAAAAAGTAGGGCCCATTAGCGACCCTAATTTGTGTGTGGAGCCAGAAGACATAGGTAGGGTTCTAAATGAATACCTTGTGTTGGTATTCACAAGTGAGAAGGACAATGTGGGTATGGAAATCAGGTAGAAGGACTGTGATATAACTAAAGAAATTAGCATAGAAAGGGGGGAGGTTCTAAGTGGTCTGGCAGTCTTAAAAGTAGATTAATCTCCAGGCCTGGATGTAATGTATCTCAGGCTGTTGAATGAGGCAAGGGAGGAGATAGCAGGGGCGCTGGCACTAATTTTCAATACCTCTCTGGCCACAGGAGAGGTGCCAGAGGACTGGAGGACAGCCAATGTGGTACCATTATTCAAGAAGGGAGGAAGGGATAAATCAGGAAACTACAGGCCAGTCAGTCTAACCTCAGTGGTGGGGAAACTATTGGAAGCAATTCTGAGAGACAGGATTAATTCACACTTGGAGAGGCAGGGATTAATCAAGGACAGTCAGCATGGTTTTATTAAGGGGAGGTCATGTCTGACCAATTTGGTTGAATTTTTTGAATTAAGGTCCGTCCACGTAAAATGCTATGCGCTTGCTGTGTGGGCGGGAGGGATTCCCTCAGCCGGGAGTGCTGCCTCAGGGAGACTGGCTCAGATTTTCAACTTTTAATAAAGGAGTTTAAAAATTTTCCCTGCCATGTCCCCTCATATGACACTGTTACATGAGTTGGGACATGTCCATAACTTTTATTTAAAGCTTTCATTAAAGGAGGATATAGATGGGCTGATCAGTGGCAAATGGAATTTAATCCAGATAAGTGTGAGGTGATGCACTTGGACAGGACAAACAAAGCATGGGAATATATGGTGACTGGTAGGACCCTGGGAAGTACCAAGGATCAGAGGGACCTTGCTGTGCACGTCCACTGGTCCCTTAAGTTAGTGGGACAGGTAGATAAGGCGGTTAAGAAGGCATATGGGATACTTGCCTTTGCTAGTCGAGGCATAGAATATAAAAGCAGGGAGGTTATGCTGGAACTGTATAAAATGCTGGTTAGGCCACAGCTAGAGTATTGCATGCAGTTCTGGAATCCACGTTATTGGAAGGATGTGATTTCACGAGAGAGAGTGCAGAGGAGATTTACCAGGATGTTGCCTGGGCTGGAGAGTTTTAGTTATGAGGGGTGATTGGATAGACTGGAGCAGAGGAGATTGAGGGGGGACATGATTGAGGTGTATAAAATTATGAGGGGCATAGATAGGGTAGACAGGAAAGAACTTTTCCCCTTGGTGGAGGGATCGATAACCAGGGGGCACAGATTTAAAGTAAGGGGCAGGAGATGTAGAGGGGATGTGAGGAAGAATTTTTTCACCCAGAGGGTGGTGGGAATCTGGAACTCACTGCCTGAAAGGATGGTAGAGCAGAAACCCTCATAACATTTAAGAAGTATTTGGATGTGCACTTGCGATGCCATGGCATACAAGGTTATGGGCCTAGTGCTGGAAAATGGGATTAGAATAGTTAGGTACTTGTTCAACTGGTGCCGGCTCGATGGGTCGTAGGGCCTTTTTCTGTGCTGTGGCCTTCTATAATTCCATAGGCAAAATTTTCAACCTGTTCGGGGGAAGAGCAGGAGCAGGCGGGTTCCCGATCGGCGCCTCCAGTCGGGGGCATGCCGCCATATTACGTAGGTGGACCAATTAAGGCCCACCCACATAAAATGCTAGGCGCTCGCTGTGCGGGCGGGAGGGATTCCCTCAGCCAGGAGTGCTGCCTCAGGAAGATTGGCTCAGATTTTCAACTTTTAATAAAGGAGTTTAAAAAGTTTTCCTGCCATGTCCCCTCATGTGACACTGTTACATGAGTTGGAACATGTCCATCACTTTTATTTAAACCTTTCATTAAAATTTGAAGACCCTTGTGAAACCTCAGCCCTCCAGGGTTTGAGGTTTCATGTTTTTTCACAAGCCCAGCGGGGCTCCTGGCCTGCCCGTCAACCTTAAGTTTGGATGGAAAAACTCAGCAGGTCTGGCAGCATCGGCGGAGAAGAAAAGAGTTGACGTTTCGAGTCCTCATGACCCTTCAACAAAACTGATCTTTCTTTA
Source organism: Carcharodon carcharias (assembly GCF_017639515.1). Classification (NCBI taxonomy): domain Eukaryota; kingdom Metazoa; phylum Chordata; class Chondrichthyes; order Lamniformes; family Lamnidae; genus Carcharodon; species Carcharodon carcharias. The sequence continues at coordinate 153,477,800 of NC_054471.1, forward strand.
CAAGGAGAGGGAAATATAAGCTGGTTTAAGGTGGGAGGGGCTGGGGAGAAGTGGAGGGGGTGGGGTGTTAGGATAGGAGCAGATCATCAAAAGATGTCACAGACAAAAGAACAAAAGAGCACAGAGGTGTTGAAGTTGGTGGTCTTATCTAAACGAATGTGCTAATTAAGAATGGATGGTAGGGCACTCAAGGTACAGCTCTAGTGGGGGTGGGGGAGCATAAAAGATTTAAAAATAATGAAAATAGGCGGGAAAAGAAAATCTATATAAACTATTGGAAAAAAAAAACAAAAGGATGGGGGAAGAAAAAGAAAGGCGGTGGGGATGAAGGAGGGAGCTCAAGACCTAAAGTTGTTGAATTCAATATTCAGTCCGGAAGGCTGTAAAGTGCCTAGTCGGAAGATGCCTCAACAAGAAACTTTTTCTCTTTCTCTCAAGTGCTAAGGAGCGCAAGCTACAGCAACTCATCAACACCAACACCCATCTAGGACCCTCCACCCCTGCCTGCCCCTCTGTCCCCACCCCGTCTTCCAATCCCAGCCCCAGCCGTGTATTCACTATACCCCCTGAACTTCCCCTCTCCAACGCTGAATGTTCAGTGCTTAGCAAAGGACTTAGTTTCATACCCTTACACCCTCATCTCAATGAATTTCGGGCTCGGCACGATGATGAACACTTCTTCTGCCAGCTTTGTCTCCGGGCTCACTTCTTTGGGCAGGAGTCCTCTCCCCGTTCAACGGATCCTTTTACCCATCTCCAATATTCTCCCTCCACCTGGACCCCTCCCTCTGGATTCTTACCTTCTATTCATCTTTTCATTGAGAACTGTCGGCACAACATTAGTCATCTCAATTTCTCTGCTCCTCTCACCCATTCTAATTTCTCTCTCTCTGAACTTACTGCACTCAGTTCTCTCAGGTCCAACCCTAACATTGTCATAAAACCCGCTGACAAGTGTGGTGCTGTTGTTGTCTGGCGCACTGACATCTACCTCGCGGAGGCTGAGCGTCAACTCACAGACACTTCCTCCTACCTCTCCCTGGACCATGACCCCACCACTGAACATCAAGCCATTGTTTCCAGGACTGTCACTGACCTCATCTCCTCTGGGGATCTTCCTCCCACAGCTTCCAACCTGACAGTCGCCCAACCTCGGAAGGCCCGCTTCTACCTCCAACCCAAAATCCACAAACAGAACTGTCCTGGTAGACCGATCATGTCAGCTTGTTCCTGCCCCACGGAACTCATTTCTCGTTATCTTGACTCCCTTCTCTCTCCCCTTGTCCAGTCCCTTCCCACCTACAGCCGTGATTCCTCTGACACCTTAGGTCACATCAACAATTTCCAGTTCCCTGGCCCCAACCGCTTCCTCTTCACCATGGACGTCCAATCCCTCTACACCTCCATCCCCCACCAGGATAGTCTGAGGGCCCTTAGCTTCTTGCTCGAACAGAGGCCCGAACAATCTCCATCCACCACTATTCTCCTCCGTCTGGCTGAACTTGTTCTCACACTGAACAATTTCTCCTTCAACTCCTTTCACTTCCTCCAAATAAAAGGTGTGGCTATGGGTGCCCGCATGGGCCCCAGCTTTGCCTGTCTCTTTATGGGGTATGTGGAACATTCCTTGTTCTAGTCCTACGCCGGCCCCCTCCCACAAGTCTTTCTCCGGTACATCGATGATTACTTCGGTGTTGCTTCACGCATCGGGACTTGGAAAAACTTATTAACTTTGCTTCCAATCTCCACCCCTCCATCATTTTCACATGGTCCATCTCTGACACTTCCCTTCCCTTCCTTGACCTCTCTGTCTCAATCTCTGGTGATAGACTGTCCATCAATATCCATTATAAGCCTACCAACTCCCACAGCTACCTCGACTACAGCTCCTCACACCCAGCTTCCTGTAAGGACTCCATCCCATACTCTCAGTTCCTTCGCCTCCGTCACATCTGTTCTGATGATGCTACCTTCAAAAACAGTTCCTCTGACATGTCCTCCTTCTTCCTTAATTGAGGTTTTCCACCCATGATCGTTGACAGTGCCTTCAACCGTGTCCGGCTCATCTCCCGCGCATCCGCCCTCACACCTTCTCCTCCCTCCCAGAAACATGATAGGGTCCCCCTTGTCATCACTTATTACCCCACCAGCCTCCGCATTCAAAGGATCATCCTCCGCCATTTCCACCAACTCCAGCATGATGCCATCACCAAACACATCTTCCCTTCACCCCCGCTGTCGGCATTCCGTAGGGATCGTTCCCTCCGGGGCACCCTGGTCCACTCCTCCATCACCCCCTACTCCTCAACCCCCACCTATGGCACCTCCCCATGCCCACGCAAAAGATGTCCCTTCACCTCCTCTCTCCTCACCGTCCAAGGACCCAAACATTCCTTTCAAGTGAAGCAGCATTTCACTTGCATTTCCCCCAACTTAGTCTACTGTATTCGTTGCTCCCAATGCGGTCTCCTCTACATTAGAGAGACCAAACGTAAACTGGCTGACCGCTTTGCAGAACACCTGCTGTCTGTCCGCAAGAACGACCCAAACCTCCCTGTCGCTTGCCATTTTAACACTCCACCCTGCTCTCTTGCCCACATGTCTGTCCTTGGCCTGCTGCATTGTTCCAGTGAAGCCCAACGCAAACTGGAGGAACAGCACCTCATCTTCTGACTAGGCACTTTACAGCCTTCCGGACTGAATATTGAATTCAACAATTTTAGGTCTTGAGCTCCCTCCTCCATCCTCACCCCCTTTCTGTTTCTTCTCCCTTCCTTTTGTTTTTTTTTCCAATAAATTATATAGGTTTTTCTTTTCCCACCTATTTCCATTATTTTTAAATCTTTTATGCTCCTCCAACCTCACTAGAGCTGTTCCTTGAGTGCCCTACCATCCATTCTTAATTAGCACATTCGTTTAGATAATATCACCAACTTCAACACGTCTGTGTTCTTTAGTTCTTTTGTCTGTGACATCTTTTGATGATTTGCTCCTCTCCTAACACCCCCCTCCCCTCCACTTCTCCCCACCACCCCACCTCCCCCACCTTAAACCAGCTTATATTTCCTTCTCCTTGTAAAGAAAGATCACTTCTGTTGAAGGGTCATGAGGATTCGAAACGTCAACTCTTTTCTTCTCCGCCGATGCTGCCAGACCTGCTGAGTTTTTCCAGGTAATTCTGTTTTTGTTTTGGATTTCCAGCATCCGCAGTTTTTTGTTTTTATCTTAAGGTTGGACGGGCAGATCCATTAATGAGCTGATTTGGTTTTCTAATGGCCAGGTCGGCAGAGGCACATCCGACTTGGCTACACCCCTGCCGACCTGAATGTAGAAATGACACAGGGCGACATTGGTAGTTCCACCTGTCGTGACCCTCCATCATTTTATGCATCGATGAGCAAGTCCCGCCCCCACTTACCGACCAGAAGGTCCTGCCTATGACTCAGTGACTCTAGTAGGGTCAAGCTATCTCAAGATTGATCATTTCATTCCCATTATGTTGTAAGTAATAGAGAAGGCAATGAAGATAAGGCAAGAGTATAGGACATAAGTTGTAATGTAAGGTTGGATCTGGTTACACAGCTATGAAAGTGAGGCCAAGGGACTATTTGTAAACAAGGACAAAGATTTCGCATTTCTGCATTGGGGGATGATAGGTCTGTGAGTGTCTATGAAGAGAGAGGTGGTGCACAAGCAGGAGATAGCATGGGATAGGAGAGACCAGAATTGTTGCTTTGCTGAATTATTCCCTTGAGGGAAATGAAGTCTGTCTCATGTAGAAATTAGCCTGGTGAGGGCTGGAGAGAGATGGAAAGGAGGCTATATAGTTCAGAGCTGGAATGAGTGATAGGTTGATTTGTGGGTGGATAATTCTGGGGCAATTAAGTGGATAGTCTCAACGCTGAAGATCCAAAATCCACAAGATCCTCATAATTGGCTTTGGAGATGAGGGTGGAGGAAATGGCATAATGCTTAAAACAACTTCAAGACCAGCTGTTTCTTTTTTTTCAGTTAAGTCTCATGATTGGGAGTGGTTTTGATCAATCCATAGCTTTGTCATGACAGTTCCTCTGAGTGATACAATGCTCAACTACCATACCAAGTACTGACATATGCTTGGATCAGTATATCCCATTGTCATTTTACAGTATGTGAATCCAAACATCTGAACATTTGCCATTTGGATGAGACCTACCAAGGAAGCAATAATATGGCCTGACTCATGTGGATGCAGCTGGGAATAAAAACCTGATCAAATGGAGGTTGAAAAAAAACAAAATGATCAGTATATTCATAGAGAGTAACAGACATCAAAATGCATTACCTTGAAATGTAACCAGTTGCGGTTCTCTAGTGGTGAAGACATGGACCCATGCAAATTGCTGGGCTGGATTAATGATGTGCTATGCATAAATATTATTTCACTTGACAGAATGCAATTTGTATAATGTTGGACTTTATGAGGTAAAGTTTTATGATGTAGGATTTTACAAGCTATTACTAGCTGTATATAACTACAGAAAAATGTATTATTTACTATTTATTAGACAATATAAAATGGTCAACAAGTTGGTATACTATCTAAACTTGGAGTTCTTGGAATTCTAATTCTGTGAACATGAAAACATTACTTGTGAGGTAAATAAGCCTTTTACACTGCAATGTGCCTTATCTTTGTTGTGACAAATGTATATGATAGCAAAAAATAAAACTCCTACAGTCTATATTCAACCCTTAAAAATGGATGGGAAATCATGGAAAGTGCACATTCAAATTTCTGATATATAATTCTGATCAATGGGATTCTTAAATATTAAATTGGAGATACATTCTAAGTGATGACATGGTCAATTCTGCAACAATTTGTAACACTAGTGAAAGCATAAATTCATCAAGTAAAGAAGGTCAAAAGTCTATTGCTCTTTAGATCTTGCAGCAGCACTAGATATGCAACCGTCACAAACAGGGAGATCAACTTGCAATTATTCTTCATGCCAGGAGCTCACTGAGATTCTATGCTGATTCTCCATTTACCATCATGGTCACCCACCTCCAATCAGCAAATTAAGAAAAAAATCACTGAATTTAATCCATGCACAGACCAGAAAATTAGCACTGCAGACTACTCTCAAACAAGTTACAAGTGTGATCCGTAAGTAGTTGACATGCATTGTGCTTACATCTGTAATTTGTAATTGTTGTGATGTATATTGGGTTTATTCAACACCCATTCACTTTGGTTATCCCTTTTGTATAAAATTGTAGATACTTAAGCTTCCCCACCAACTCCAGCTGTTGTTGGAGCCACTTCTCAAAATAACTGTCTAATTACATTACGAGTAAGATTTTACATGCATATGTACAATTGCTTCAAGCTTTTAACATTCTTTTCAGCTTCAATTGACTTTTCTGATCAAAGGGGAAGCATTGTATAGGAGTGGCATTGAAATACTTCACTCCCTGTACAGGAAGAAGTGGAAAGATTTCAGTCACTCATGTTAATAAGAACTTTAAGTCTCTGGTTTTCAACTTGGTTTTCAGCTGCTTCTGTTTACAGTGGTGTTGGAACTGAAGAACAGGGCTCCAGTGTGTGCCTGCAGACAGCTGAAACCCAACCAAGAGATGCGTTTCAATTTTGTGAAAGGCAACAAAATTAGCTCACTCAGAACGGAAAGCAGGATCTAAATGAATGGGTAAATTTGGCTCCCAATCACTACAATGAAGTAACTATAAATTAGACCAATTCAGCTCATGTCATCAACTCTGCAGTGAAGCTCAAGTGGTTTATAACTGTCATCTCAACCCTACAATTATATTGTTGCATTGAAATTACTCTAGGGTATTTGTTATTTTTCATAATATATACTATTAATTCAATGAGATGTTGTTCAGCTTGGGATTTACTTTTATCCTGGCAGTAGCTGTCAGCATAGAAGCTGACTGCTGGTGTCTTTCCTGCATTATGATATTTATACTCAGTCATTAATGAGTGTAACATTAAGAAATGATCTGCAATTGTCTCCCAGGAAATTCTATAGTTAATATACTTCATAATGTGTACCAAAATATTATACACATTTAAGGCATTGTTTATTGTTCATCAGCACGGCCTTTTTTCCAGTCAGTTGACCCCATTAAAACCAGAGACTAATGTAGCAACATATTTCCTCCAATGATATGGATATCCACGGAAAAACTTGATAACCAAGATGATGAAGTTGGAAACAAGAATTAAAGATATAAACCAGATGTTAAATCCTCAATAATGGGAAAGCTCAGCAAAGTTAAGTAATACTAAACTATTAGGTGGCCTAAAATAGATTTAAAGTGTGTTTTTGTACATCAAGTGACATACAAGGTTTCAGCACTCCCCAATCATAGTTGGAAAGCAAGATGGCAACATGATACTGATGGTACCTGAGGGCACAGGATGATCCGTAATGTGTGTGGTGGCTTTGCACTGGAGTGCCACGAGGCAAGCCAGATTTTTCACACAATCTTGTACATGTTCCAACAGCTTTGCTTCAATACAAAATAAATAACTCGAAATCTGACCTTGTGTTTGCCATAGTGGTTCAAGCACCAGCGCATTATCCAGATGTAAGTGACGACATAAGGTTTACAGTGCCCCTCACTGGAGTATTGGAAAAACGTCAAGGGGCACTTTGCTACTTCATGCTTTGCAAGATGGAATAGGGTGAGAGTTGGTACACCGTAACATAAAGCCACGGTTGTATTAAGACCAATTGCCAAAAGAAAGAAAACGCTTCTTTTATGGCTCATGCCACTAATATGTGTTTATTTGTGCCTGTTCTTTATACAATATAAATAGGAATAGTATTTTGGCAGGCAATTTGGATGATGCAAATACTGGAGTTTATATAGTTATGCTAACAAAAATATAAAATTAACGTTGAATATGTTTTTCTCTAAATCCTTCAGCGACATGTGTATTCATCTCTTCAGGGAGTCTGAGAACATTAGCATGCGCGTTAGTCGAAATGAGACTGCTAAATTTGTGGCTCCGATACCGAGTTTTAACAAACTGAAAGTGCACTTCTCCCAGATTACAAAGATGTACAGTATAACTGCGAAGCTACTCATTTATGTATATAAGAATATTAAGGAAAAATAGTTAAAGGAAAATGTATTTTGTGACGGTGGTTCGGATTTAATCAAATCACATTTAATAAGGAAATTCGGATTGCCGCACTTCCTAACATGTAGCCTCGCGACTAGAGTCCATTGACGCTTAATCACCTGAACGAGGCACCTTAAATCAGAAACCCTCTATTAATTCTCATTACAATTTATTACCTGATTTGAATCAGCAGAAGTGAACAATGTCGCTCTTGAGCCTATAATCATCTGTCGGGAACGTTAATAAACAGTTACTGATGCCAGAACTCTTCCCAAACTTCGTGTAAAGTATTTCTTTCTAAGCATATGGATTACTGTCTAAAACAAAAACAGAATTACCTGGAAAAACTCAGCAGGTCTGGCAGCATCGGCGGAGAAAAGAGTTGACGTTTCGAGTCCTCATGACCCTTCAACAGAACTAGAGTTCGAGTCCAAGAAAGAGTTGAAATATAAGCTGGTTTAAGGTGTGTGTGTGGGGGGCGGTGAGAGAGAGAGGTGGAGTGGGGGTGTGGTTGTAGGGACAAACAAGCAGTGATGGAAGCAGATCATCAAAAGATGTCAACAACAATAATACAAAAGAACACATAGGTGTTAAAGTTAAAGTTGGTGATATTATCTAAACAAATGTGCTAATTAAGAATGGATGGTAGGGCACTCAAGGTATAGCTCTAGTGGGGGTGGGGAGAGCATAAAAGATGTAAATAAATAAATAAATATTTTTTTTTTCTTTTTCTCTTTTTATAATGGAAATAGGTGGGAAAAGGAAAATCTATATAATTTATTGGGAAAAAAAAAACAAAAGGAAGGGGGAAACAGAAAGGGGGTGGGGATGGGGGAGGGAGTTCATGACCTAAAGTTGTTGAATTCAATATTCAGTCCGGATGGCTGTAAAGTGCCTAGTCGGAAGATGAGGTGTTGTTCCTCCAGTTTGCGTTGGGCTTCACTGGAACAATGCAGCAAGCCAAGGACAGACATGTGGGCAAGAGAGCAGGGTGGGGTGTTAAAATGGCAAGCGACAGGGAGGTTTGGGTCATTCTTGCGGACAGACCGCAGGTGTTCTGCAAAGCGGTCACCCAGTTTACGTTTGGTCTCTCCAATGTATAGGAGACCACATTGGGAGCAACGAATGCAGTAGACTAAGTTGGGGGAAATGCAAGTGAAATGCTGCTTCACTTGAAAGGAGTGTTTGGGCCCGGGACACTTACAGGCAGGTGAGAGTCAGCCACATTGGCTAGGATGGGAGTCACATATACACCAAAAGATGTCCCACCAGGTAAGGACAACAGTTTTCCTTCCCTGATGCATTTTAGTGATGCAGTTAGAATTTTAGGTGGTCACACAGTTTCAGAATAGAAGTGAACAGATGTGGCTGTAGGATAACCAAGGCTGAGGTCTGAAAATTCAAGGGGACTCAGCAACTAGGAAGGATAGGCACTGTTAATAAAGGATGGGATCAGTACACTGATCAGTGAGAGAGGATCTTAGATCAGATCAAGTTGCAGAATCAGTTTGGATGGAACTAAGAAACAGCAAGGGACAGCAAACTTTGGTAGGAGTTGTTTATAGGTCACTAAACAGTAGTGGTAATGTAGGGCATGGTATAAACCTGGAAATTAGAGATGCATGTAACAAGAGTAATACAGTAATCATGGGGGTCTTCAGTCTTCATATAGACTGGGTAAGCACTGAGGTATACGAATTCCTGGAATGTCTACACAATGGTTTTCCAGGACAGTATGTTCAATACTAGAGAATGGGCTATTTTGAATCTAGTAGAGTGCAATGAACAATTGTTAATTAATAACCTCATTGTAAAGGAATCTTTAGGGAAGTATGACTATAATATGATAGAATTTTATATGAAGCTTGAAAGTGATGTAGTTCAATCCGAAATAAGGTCTTTAATCTAAACAAAGGAAACTACGAAGGTTTGAGGGGCAAGTTGGTTGAGCTAGATTGGGGAACTATATTAGAAGATATGACAGTAGGCAGGCAATGGCTAACATTTAAAGAATTAATGCATGGTTTGCAATAAATTTACATTCCTTTAAGGCACAAAAAGCCAGCAAGAAATGTGTTACAGCCATGGCTAACAAGAGAAACTAAGGATTCTATTAGATCAAAGGAAGAGGCATGTAAAGTTGCCAAAAAATGTAGTAAGCCTGAGAAGTAGGAGCATTTTAAAATTCAACAAAGGAGAACCAAGAAATTGATTAAGGAAGAGAAAATAGAATATGAAAGTAAACTAGCAAGGAAAATAAGAATGAAATGTAAAAGCCTCTATATGTATGTAAAAACGAAAAGCTTAGTAAAGAAAAATGTGGGTCCATTGCAGACAGAGAATGGAGAATTTATAATGGGTAATAAGGAAATGAAACCAAACAAATACTTTGTGTCTGTCTTCATGGCTGAAGATAAAATAAAACCTCCCTGAAATATTGGGGAGCTAAGGGACTTAGTGAGATTGAGGACCTGAAAGAAATAAGTATTGGTAAAAGAGTAGTACTGATGAAATTGATGGGGCTGAAAGTTAATAAATCCCTTACACCTGATGATCTTCATTCCAAAGTGTTGAAAGATGTGGCTGTTGAGAAATGGATGCATTGATGATCATCATTCAAAATTCATTAGATTCTGGAATGGTGCCTGTGAATTGGATGGTAGCAAATGTACCCGCACTAATTAAGAAAGGAGGGAAAGAGATAAGAGGGAACTACAGGCTGGTTAGGCTAACAACAGTAGTTAGGGAAAATGCTAGAATCTATTATAAAGGATGTGATAACTGGACACTTCAAAAATGGTAAGATTGGGCAGAATCAGCATGGATTTATGAAAAGGAAATAATGTTTGACAAACCTGTTATAGATTTTTGAGGAGGTTACTATTAGATAGATAAGGGAGTACCAATGGATGTGGTGTATTTGGATTTTCAGAAGGCTTTCGATAAGGTCCCAGAGAAGAGGTTAGTAAGCAAAATTAGAGCACATGGGATTGGAGGTAATACACTGGCATGGATTGAGAATTGGTTAACAGACAGAAAACAGAGAGTAGGGATAAAGGGATCATTCTCAGGTTGGCAGGCTGTGACTAGTGGGATACTGCAAGAATCAGTGCTTGGGTCCCAGCTAGTCATAATCTATATCAATGATTTGGACATGAGGACCAAATGTAATAACCCCAAGTTTGCTGATGACACAAAACTTGGTGGGAATGTCAGTTGTGAGGAGGATGCAAAGAGGCTTCAAGGGGATGTAGACAGGCTAACTGAGTGGGCAATCACATGACAGATGGAATATAAAATGGAAAAATGTGAAGTTAACCACTTTACCCTGCATTGCAAGTGGATTTGAGTATGAGTAAGGAAGTCTTTCTGCAGCTGTATAGGGCCTTGGTCAGACCACATCCAGAGTACTGTGTGCAGTTTTGGTCTCCTTACCTAAGGAAGGATATACTTGCCATAAAGGGAGTGCAACAAAGGTTCATCAGACTAATTCCTGGAATGGCAGTAGTGTCCTATGAGGAGAGATTGAGGAGACTGGACCTGTATTCTCTAGATTTTAGAACAATGAGAGGTGATCTCAATGAAGTGCACAACATTCTTATTGGGTTCAACAGGGTGATGCAGGAAGGGTGTTTCCCCTGGCTGGGGTGTTTAGAACCAGGGACACAGTCTCAGAATAAGAGGACTGAGATGGGGAGGAGTTTCTTCAGTCAGTGGGTGGTGAATCTTTGGAATCCTCTACCCCAGAGGGCAGTGGAGTCATAGACTATGTTCAAAGCGAGGATGATAGATTTCTAGATACCAGTATAACCATGGGAATAGTGCAGGAAGATGACATTGAGGTAGAGGATCAGCCATGATGTAATTAAACGGTGGAGCAGGCTCAAGGGGCCGAATGGTCTATTCTTGCTCCAGTGTTCTTAATTGTACACTAATTTATTTTAATTTACTCTCTCCCTAATGTGGCAATGAATTTTCCTATCTTCATTGAAGCATAATTTATGGCCCATTATATTGTAACTTCGGCATTTTTGCTAAGGTTTTGGCTCACTTAGCACAGATTTCGAAGTGTCGGTATAACTCGGGAATCTAACTGGACAGTATGAATCGACGCAGAGGTTGTAGAATTTGAACGTGTGAGTCTGCAGTTTAAACGCGTTATCTATCTGTCAATTGATTACCTACTTCTCCACCTTTCTATCTATCGTGTATCTATTTGTGTTTGCCTATTTACATACCCACCTCTTTTAGATTTGTATATTTTTCTTTCAGTTTTTCAGCATGCTTATGTGAATTCAATTTTTGCCTATTCTAAATCAGTCTATCTCGTTTCTCTGTTTATATGTGTCTGCCCAGCTATCTGGTCATTCTAACACATGAACTGGTACATATCTATCTCTTAAGTTTATATCCAACTTGCAAAGAGAGAGAGAGAGCCGTTATCCGACGACGGGGTCAAATTTGCAGCTACATCTCTTCGAAACAGTATTCCTGCCCAGTTTCCGAGTTCATTTTTTAATATATTTTAAAACATGAATAAGAAGTTGCAACCAAAAATACACTACAGGATCTTGAAAAAATGCTCTCAATCATGTCCAACCGTACTTGCCTTAAAGCAATGCGGTTATACACAATTAATATTCTATAGTGATGGTGAATAAATAATACACTTCAGACCTGCTGGTGGTAACGCTGTCCCAGGTGTAAATTACTTCCTATTAATTTAACTTGTGTTTATAAAGGCGAATCTTGATTCAACGGAGACGATGCTAAAGCCAGGCGACAAGCAGTGGCCAAATCCTTCGCTCTTTTGACCAACGTGAGAACAGTTAATACAATTCTTCTAAACCTAACAAGAATGCTAAGGTTAAGATACAGAATTTTGTGTTAAGAAAACTATAATCCCCAAATTATGTGGTGTAATGAATAACCTATGGTCTTCACGTCGACCATAACCGAATTATTGATAATTTGAAGTGTTGATTTTGCATAACAGATTACCTACATCAAAAGCTTACAGTAAGACTGGAAGAAGGTTTGGACTATTAGCGGCTGCATAACAGCATCATAACTATACATTTTTTTTCTTAGAGGGTCCTATTGTCTCCAATGAGCTGCGTCTCCGTGTTATAAAACTGCTTGCTGAATTAGACATTAATCCAGTTAAAGCTGCAGAAGTTTTAACTGCAACCAACTTCGCACTTGATTTTTATTTATATTTAAAATGTTACACATTTTACGAAACCTTTTTTTCTATCTTGTTTCTCATTTCGCCCGATGGGTTTCATAAAAGTGGTTAAACCTTGTTGATATTCAGCAATAGGGAGAACGTGGGAGAATTTTGTCATACCATAGCAGCACCGAAGTGTTAATGCCTGTCTCTTAGATCAACGTGATTACGGTGCCTTGCTGCTAAAAGACATTTTCATTACTAAACAAAATATACAGAAATGCAATCTTGGCACAATTACATGTTTTTGTTCCTTCCGCGATTGGTAATAGCGCAGTTGATCCGATCGTGACATTTTGGTCTAATTATTCGCGGCGACAATATCTAGAACGTCAATCTTAACATGTTGCAGTGGAAAAAAAGTTTACTCTTGTTGGATTTTTTATTTACAATTTACGAAGACTGACTTTGGAACCCAACACTCAGTTATTCGGGCGGCAAATGTTAATTGCGACTCACAGAGAGGGTATCAGAGTTAAGCGACGTTACGCGTTTTACAACTAATGCAGTACTATATGGACTGGTTGTTCAATAGATTTCCAGTTGCCAACTATTCCTATGTTAATGTTTTAAAACCTATCCGGTGAACAAAATCCATCAGATTAAGCACTTTAAATGATCATCGCGACTTTTATATTTGATTCTTAAAATATCGCCCTTAATTCCAAGGGTCTGGTATGTCTGGTCTGTTATAACGTTAACCTCATTAACTGTGGTCAACTGAGCAACACATATAACCCGAGATAACTTGAAAAACTTTAAATCAATATTTAGGATAGTTTCCTTTTATTTCTTGTTGGAAATAAATAAGGAAGAACTTGCATTTATATAGAACCTTTCACAACCCCAGGATCTCCCAAAGCGCCTCAGAGCGAATGGAGTGCTTTTTAATGGTAATCACTATTCTAACGTAGGCCATGAGCTGCACTGAGATAAATTGCCAGGAAATCTGTTTTAATAATGTTGGATGAGGGGTATATTTTTACCAGGACACCCTGATAACTTCCTGGCCTTCTTGGAATAATAGGATTGGATCTTTAACCTTCACCCTAGAGGGCAGCAGGGTCTCAGTTTAAGTCTCATCCTAAAGGCAGCACCTCCGACAAAGCAGTGCTACCTCCGTAGGACAGTAAAGTGCCAGCTTGGACTATAGGCGCAAGATTGAGTTTATTGTTATTAAGTGATATTTGATGTTAGACATCCATGAAGTGATAACATTTGGTGGTCCAAAATCCGGTTAGCACACTTTATTCCGGTGCATTGAAGCTCCAAATGAGACTGGGAACTGTCACACGGTCCTATGATTTGCAGTCTGGGAGCAATTGAGCAGATTAAGGTGGAACATATGCCTTGAACGTTTAAGTTGTGACAGTAGCTACTCAATTCGCGGCAGGTGTGAATCGAAGAGGCGGTTATACTTGTTATCAAACGTTCTGTAAGAGAAACAAAACAGCTTTGTATCCCTGGAAGGAAAAGCATTGCAATCAACTTTTAAAGCGGGTAGAGTTCCTTATACTGTACACAATAAAACCTTAGACAGTCTTACACCTGCAGCCTTTCTGCCTCTTAAACTGTTTCCTTATTGCTATAGTTCCTAAAGTTAGATTATGGTCCAGGAATAAAGATGGAATGATCTGGCTGCGGTAAACTATCTAGAAGAGGACGCAAGCCCCATTCTAGCATCAGTTTATTTTCAGGCATTACACAAGATAAACGTTATAGTTTAGATCCATTCACATTAGAAGGGAAAAGTTTAATTGGACACATAAAAACATGGTCTGGGTACAATTAATCGTTTTTGAGGCGAACGTGGTCAAAATACATTTATTAAAAGAGACACTGTAATGTTGATACTGGGCACCTGAGGTCAACCATAATAATAAGGCATCTGAACGCTTTGCCTGATCTCCGTTTTAGGATTTTGTATGGGAACTACCAACTCAAGATAGTGATTCAAAAATTATCACCAAAATTGCAATATCTTTTTTTCTTATAAAACGTGCATTTTATTTGATTTCACACATCGAAGAACAAGTTGATGAACGGAATCCAACTTTTTTTTCTAAATTAATTTCATGGTGATTTTCAGGATAGCTGAACACCAAGCTTAATCCTTTATGTATATATTAATTTTTAATTATTCATAGCCTTGTTTCACAAACATTTTAAATCCTATTGTCCATCAACTGGTTTGCTATTGAATTGCTTACAAGATTGGTAAATGTATTAAGCATGCTTATATGTGTAAACATGTTAATGGCTTTATTATACCAAAGCAATGAAATCTGCACGTTGTTTTGCATATATAATACAGAAATAACATTCTCGAATTTTGAATTGGTGCGAGGTTCCGGAGTGACTGTTTACTGTAAAGCAAGATTGCCATGACTGTAACCCTGGTAACACTCGTTGCCTTTTTATCTAAAGCTTATTTTTATGGGCAGGTTGTGTGCGTTTACTTTTGAATAATTTGGAAATATAGCGATCAACAAATGGTGTCTATAATTATCCGTGTTTACAATTTTACACAGCATCCATGTGCCACGATTTTTTAATCCCCGTACCCATACAAAAGCTACATGACTAAGACTATTCACACGGTAACTGCTACACGTCTGGAGCCATTCAATATACACAAAGAACTATATATTTCAGTTCATCTATTAATATAAGGCGGGGGGGGGGGGAGTCGTCAGAAATAACAACAGATGGAACATAATATTTGACTGGTACGGTGCATATGGTACAACTGATATGTCTGACTTGTGTAGGATTGAATTTCCTTCCGTTTAAATACGCAGTGTGCCCGCCAAATTTAAAACGTCTCTGACACAGCAGACTGTAATGGTGATTAGATGCGTTGCTCTTCAGATGGTTTGCCGTTTATTAAAAGAAACAATTAAGCTTGAATCTGAGCACAGATGAAGTAGTAATTAAGGCATGAAAACATAAATTCACCTAACAGGTTCATTATCCCAAAACAGCACATACCATGGTTATGGTAGCTTCAGACTTAACTGAACCCTTCATGCGAACTCTCTACAATTGAGTATTGAGTGCGTGCTGTATGATTTTCATAAAGTTATGCAAAAGTGAAATACAATAGAATAAATTGCTCATCAGTCGTTAAAAATCCTAAGTAGTGTATTTCAGAACAATTCCAATTGACAATTACACATTACGACTTCCAACCCAAACTGGAATGTATAGTTTAGCCAAATACTAACTATATTGTCATATGTATTAGAATTAATTTACAGTTGGGACCACTGGCGAATAAATTGTTGTAACAAAATGTTAACTTTTCAATCCATAACGTTAATGGAGTTTCACCGTAACAAGACAGTCTAATTACATTATCATATTGCAATTTTAGTGACATTTTTGAGGCTTCTCTTTTTGAGATGCTTCTGGCAGACAGCTTTGCCCTAGGTTATGGAGACTTCAAACCAATTTCAGAGCCGCTGCATTTGTTGTGAAAATACTTGAGAGGCAGGGTCTGCATAAGTAAATTGCCAAGAGCTGAAACTTTTTTCATAAGGGAAATCAAAATGCTCGGAATTCTAAGATTCGAAACATTACTTATGTGCCTTACCCTATCATTTTCAGATTCAGGTGTACCAACACTCAATATCACCAGACATTCAAATCGCAACTTGTCTTTCGTTGAAGTCTTATATACCCGTACAGACACCTGGAAGAATTGTTTCAGTCATATTATTTAAAGTATTGGTTTTCTTTCTCTGATTTATTTAAGTGTTATTAAAACGCTGATAGCGCACATCTATTGATAAGGGCGCAAGTCAATTACCTCTGTAAAATGACTGATGCGAACTGGACTGATGTTGTAAGGTATCTGCAGAAGCAGCACGGTGGTGTGGAGTAGCATACAAAGTGTGAAAAATTTCATTTTAACAAAATGACATAAATATAGATCGATGAACGATAGCGAAGGACGTAAAACGATATCGCAGAAAGTAAATGTTTTGTTCTAAACTCACAAACTGTAGAACTATATGTGTGAAAGTAATTTTATGTATGCGTAATGGTAAAATTCATACTTGCTAAATAATAATGTACACATGGTAAACCAATAATGAGATAATAATGAAACTGCCCCCCTTCTGTCAGAATCCTTTCTTATTTTGATTGTTTCTTCTCTGTGTGGAGAAGATTATACATAAATTCAACAGAGCTAATGTAATGTTGAAGGAGAAGAAACTGACCTTTTTCCACGCCTGGGTGATCACACTTGGACTTCACACAATGGAGGTAAATAGCAGTCGTGTGCCTTTGTCGATTTGTACAAAGAAAACGGGGCCAGGGTGACAACTCTGGTTAGTCTGCATGAGCAAAGACGAATGGTCTGGCAGACCTCCACACCAAAAACTTGGTTTTTATTATTCCATAGAGTTCAATGTTAGATCGCCTGCTGCTCGTTAAAACACAATATCCCATTTCTGAGTCTTGCTCAGGCTCTATTTAATAACTATCAGGATACAGGATATGCCCATTGTCCTCTTGAACCTGTACCAACCTTCTAGCAGGGTGCATGTTATTTTCAATACAAAATTATTAAGTAAAATGAGATATTATGAAGATAATGTGTGCACACATGCCGAGTGAAAAGCTTGACTCATAATTGAACTAAAATGGGGTATATTGTTGAACGGCCGAATTTTAGAAAAAAAGTGTATTTTTGAAGTTTAATTAAAAATGGGCTATATTAATAATCTATCTTTAAAACAGGCACATGTCCTGAACAAGCAACTCTCAATTATCCATGTAATGAAATATTCTAATATAGAAATTGTAAAATGTATCTCCCTCGTGCGGTAGTTACTGAAACAGTAAAAATAGTGGGCTATTTAGTAACCGCGTCATCATTGATGGGAGTGTCGATCCGTCCAATTACTCTGTTCACACACAATAATAAGAAAGGACAACGTTTTCATTCTAGTGTAATATCATTTGATATCTTCAAGTCGGGAAAGTTCCTGCAAGTTGACCGAAGCCTTCTTAAAATGAGAATGAAACAGCACTAAATACAACCACACAGCTATGTCACAGTTATGTTATCCACAACAAACGTTAGTTTATTAGCAGCAGTATTAAAATATACAAAAATGGGAAAATTGAATTATAATTGTAGGATTTGTTATAGATTACAAAAATGCAGATATATATGAAAATATGCATGTTAATAAGGAGTGAAATGTATGAGAGGCTAGCTAAAAATCATTAGTAATAATATATTTCCTGTCCACCTCCATGGTAGAAAATCAAAGTCAACAAAGTTAAATATATGCAACACTCCCGGGTTTCGGCCTGGTACAAATGCTTTCCTTTAATTTAAAAGAATGTTTATTACTTAGTTTAAAAATAATAAACGCGGTGCTTTGCCTGAACACAAAACTATCAAGTTTTTCTTAAAATCTAAATATATCGAAGCCATTATGTAGATATTTTTGATATGTCACCTTTGTCCGCATCGCTAACAAAACTGGGTGCCTTCATTTTAAAACCATTGTAGCCACATCAGTTTTAGAATAATGCAGATTTAATAGTGCCATGGGTGAAATCTCTACTTACTTTAAACAGGTGTGCCATAGATCCGACAAAATAGCACTCCTTCCCTGATGTCTTCGAAAATTGCAATAAAGGCTTACAAGATTAGGTATCACAAATCCACCGTTACCGGAAAAAGCACGAAAAACTCCCCAGTACAATTAACAACTTAAGAGCAAGCTCGGCTGTGATGAGCAGAAGATACAATATTTATTCCGCGTCTCCTGGGATGGAGCGCTTCTGTCTATTGTCTTCCCAGTTCAATGCTGATGCTTAATTTTCAAAACTTATATATTACCAAGGGACCTACGCCATCAGTTAAGAAAAAAAACCGACAAGTACAAAATGTGATACAGGGAGTTGCTTTTGTGCAGAGGAAACGTTATTTCGCCTGGAATAGACGGATTCTTCCGCGGTGTAGAGAGAGAATATCATTTTGGGGGCAAATTGAGTGTTTTTTTTTTCCCTTAACTTGCTCGCACTGAAACTTCTTATTGGATTGAAAATGTCAGCAACGTTCCCGGGTCTCGTCCATGATCCTGAGGTATTTTTATTATGCTGAAGATTTTTTTATTACTTTTCTGGAGCTGTTGTGATCAATTAAAAGTTACTTTTCCTGGCTTTAAGAGCAAATGTATTCGTTATGACATCTGTCGCGAGAGTGGCATTCGTTACACTGCAACAGTTGCCATAATGAAAAAAAATGTTATCCCTAAAAAGATGGAAAGTTAAGTAGCCAGATTTAGGTAAACCGCCGTGTATTGTTTGAAGGGATTTGAACATTTTCCATTGGTAATGGATAGGTTTAAGACGTTTGCGGTTGTATGTTCTCGAAGGCTTTAGTGTTTGAGCGATTGAGGCGATTGATCGCACTTTCGTACCTGGAAGGTATAAGAAATGACAAACCAGATTTGTTTTCTATTCTTTTCTTTTTCTCAGATACGTCATGATGGATCAAACAGCTATCGTCTGATGCAGCTGGGATGTCTGGAATCAGTGGCAAATTCTACAGTCGCCTATTCATCCTCATCCCCTTTAACCTACTCCGCGAATGGAACCGATTTTACTTCACCTTATTTCTCCACAAACCACCAGTACACCCCTCTCCATCACCAGTCCTTCCACTATGAGTTCCAGCACAGCCACCCGGCAGTCAACCCAGATGCTTACTCATTGAATAGCCTCCATCATACCCAACAATATTACCAACAGATCCATCATGGAGAACCTGCAGACTTTATCAATCTTCACAATGCCCGGACTCTCAAGTCCTCTTGCCTGGATGAGCAGAGGCGAGAGCTGGGCTGCTTGGAAGCTTACCGCCGACACGACCTGTCTCTTATGAGCCATGGCTCCCAGTATAGCATGCTCCCAGACCAAAGACTTCTGTCAGGTCCAAATCTAGGGCTACCACCTCCAGGATCTGATGACATACAGGTAAAATTAGAATTAATACTAATAATACTAATAATCTAGTGGTTCTAAAATGCCCAATAAGAAAATATGAATTCGCTTTTCTTCCTCAACGCTTCAACTTTCAAATCTCATTGATTTTAAGTCCGTTTTATATTCTGCCCCCCACCCCCCACCGTAAAACAGCTAAATGAATTCGCCAGTGATCTTTGTCTGCTCTCGGTAGTTTAAAAAGGAGCAGGGCAAACAAAGGTTACGGCAGTCAAACTAAAGTAACTCACAACCGATGGAACTGACGGGCGCAATGCTAGACGATATATCATTATTTTTGACACATTTCCCGTATTACTGCCCGTACCATGAACAAAATATCATATTGTAACTTTCAAAAGTTCCTTTCTGATACCTCATAAGCAACCGTGATGTGTCTGCCGTTAAAGAGCAGTGCAGTTACTTACCGCCGTTGACTTATCCTGGGCAATGCAAGCTGAACAGAAAAAAATTAAGAATCGCGATGTGACGAATATTATTACATAGCTGTTGTTACCTTGTAATTTTTGTCATTTTTAATATTAGCTGCTCCGAAGTTCCTTAAAAACACAAGACTGAAGCTGTCCCATGTACCTGAAATGTATATTCGGCTAGCAAATTCTATATTTGACCTTTACTTACAAAATGTGCTATGGACATTCGTTGCTGTATAACGTGTCTTCCACCTCCTCCGAGGAACTTTCCGAATCTACCAAATTGAAATAAAATAGTTTGACGGCAAAAAAATAACATTTTACGGTTGAACTGCTCGAGGGAAGTACAATGAAAGGCACTCCAGAGTGGTTTCGAATTAAAGGTGGATAGGCTTTTAGAGAAAGATTTATTTCACGAAATAGTCAAATCAACGCCTTTATTCATTTAAAATAATACTTTACCGGATTTCAGAGCCTGTATTTTGGCACTGATTTAGTTTAGAAATACTGAACCCCAGAAACGAGCAACAATTCACCCATTTTCTCTTTTTACAATTGTATTTCTAATTGGCAACATTTGGAGATTATACTCACGTTAAATTCTGTTTGTATTTCTTGTTTCTCACTTGCAGGACTGGTCCTCCTTTTTTTTGATAAAAAAAATGATCAGTTCAGTAAAAATAGGATTTTGAGAAACGCTGTTCGATATCTCGCCCGCCCGTGCTTTTCCCTCTAAGACACGGTATATTTCAGCACACTCTAGGTTTAAAAAAAACTTATCTCCTGGATCAGGAAGGAAATTAAGACGATTAGTGCACGTAAAACGTGACTTTCTCCCTTAGTTCATTAAAGCTAGGGCAATAAATGAAATAACAGAATATCAGACCAAAACAGAGAACAGAGTTGTGGCCTCATTAGAAGCAAGTTCTCAAACTGGGGCTTGGCGAACATTAATTCAATGCAACGCATTCTGCTCAACTAAACCCCCTTTATGTTCTTTTTCCTCCGCTCAGCACGTCTGGTGCTGAATTTTATACTTGTACATTTATGGTTCTTTTTCTCCACACAAAGCGTGGTGTTTTTTTGTTAAAGAAAGGATTAGGGAATTTGCAAGCGAGAAACAATAAGAAAATGCAACGCGCGGGAGCACCGTAGTTTATCCAATTTTCGACTTTATGTCACCCATCCATTTTCTTGTGCAACGTCATCTGACCAGACTAGTTATTTCCTTTAAAAAAAACAAGTGTGTTAAAAATAAGGACAGAATGAAACTTTCATCGAAAACGAGTTATATATGTGTTATCCGACTAAGTTTTGGTCCTTGTGTAAATGCTGTGTAAAAACTCCATTCCGCTCCTGTGTTCCCATTGCTGGCCCAGCAGCAGAAAACATTTGTTTCCAGTTTTATGTTTGCTTCCTCGTCAATTCGTGCTGAACTCAAATTGACTGGAGACTGCTTAAACAGCTGAACAGATGCAAACTGGTCTTTCGGCAGTAGATGCATCTTTGAGCTCCCTAAAAAGATTTGTTATGCCAAACAAAAGAAACTGTCACACCTTTTCCCCGTCACGAGTTTAATTTATGCTTGATCCAGGAGTTTTTTTTATATTGATTTTATAATCACTTTAACCCCAGAACATAAGAGAAAGGGCTGTGAGTTTCTAAAGGTTTACAAGAGCGCGTCAATAGAGCTAAAGAAAGGGGAGCAAAGGATGCCAGGCAAATTGGACCGGTCTTTAGTATGCGACACCTCTCTCAGAATTCTTTTCAAACTTCTCCATGGATTAGACAGGCCAAGAAGCTTTATTTTTTTTTTGTCGAGAAATTGGAAATTCGTGCGTAAACAAAATAAATATTTATCATTAATACATAAATAGTAATGGGAGAAGTCATTCCGGCCAGAACCGTAAAATCAGTTCAAGTTTTCACGGAATGATAATTTAGCTGTGATCGGACTGTTAACGGCCCTGAACTAATTGTACCTTGGGTGAAGGGAGGAGTATTTCACAAAATTAAAATGCTTCATTTGGCTCAAGGACCCGACCAAAGATTGTACATTTTACTAAAAAGGCCTGGGAAGAAATAATTGCAGCAATGCAAATCAAATACATTTGCTGTATGTTTTTTTCATAAATATATATTTGCCAGGAAGTTTTCCCAGTAAATAAGATATATAATTAAACTTAGATCCTGCAATAATGACGCTAAGGGCAAATGTTTGTGCTGTATATGGGTATGCAATGAGGAAAAAAATAGATTTTTGTTGCAGCAGAAAACACGGTAAGATTTTTAAAAGCCGCTCCTGGAAGGAGAAATGGGCGCATGGCATTGTCCGCGATCTTTTTACGAAATGATAGGATGTACATTATTTTAAAATTGCAGCTTCCTTATTTCGCATATGTGTTTTGATTTATAGAACTCAGTGGAGGCACAGTGTGGATTAGTTTTAAACGGTCAAGGCGGAGTAATACGGAGAGGTAAGTCATTTGTCTCATTATTTCTTTGGTGTATGACACGACAGCGATGTCATAATTTTTTTTCAGAAGTGAATCGGCCTCCGCATGAACGCAAACCGCATTGCCTTTTATCCGTCCTTAAAGTGTGTTGGGCACTGGTAGCTGCGTGTCACAATGAGTAGAGAGAACAGCAAAAAAAACAGAATACGGGCTGGGACCTTGATCAATTCTGCTGTGCGTACGGATTGCCCAGGCTCTCGGAAATGAAACCGGAACCAATACTGTTACAAAGCTAAAAACCTGATCAGGCATAATTTGAATAACAACTAGAGATTATTAAACAATTGATAAACGCCCTTTTTGTCTGCACACGCATGTATTTTGCTTTCAAATTAACTCGGCTGACATTGAAAACTCTGTAACCCAGTTGGACACACCATTGGCATCACCTGACATTTAGATCCGGCACATTTCTTCAAATAACTTGAGCTGGGAGACAGTAAATGCACACGTAAAGAAACGACTCAAACATTAGATCAGTCGGGAGCAAACGGTCTAAAATGCAGTTGACTGCTCCAGCAATATAAAGCCATTAATTGACCGTTAGGAACACATTCCGCTCATTTTCTGCCTTTGTAAAGCATCAGAAAGTGTTATCGCTATGTACATATATCAAAAATCAACAATTAAGGTGCTCTGGAATACATAAAAGGCACTGGAACAGAATTATGATGGAGTGATTTTTTTTCCTGTTTCTGAGCACCTCCCATAAATGAATCAATTTCCGCATTGGTGGGTATCTCTCAACGCTTAACCGCAAAATGACAAAAACTGGCTTGCTGCATTTCCGACGCTTCGGTGGTGTGGAGGGCTGCTCAGTTAAAAATAAATGAAGACAAATTAACAGGAATACAAATTAAGGTGCATTTAGTTTATTAATTTAAACAGGAAATAGTTAAAAGAAATCCAGAACCGCAAGACTTTTAGCTTATCATTATTCCATTATGTAAAAAAAATTGCTGTAGATCATAACCGCAACGGATTTTCCAAGATTGTAGATTGCATCTACCTCACTCTTTAACAGATGGAAGTATCAAGTTTATGTTTTTTCAAGGAGCCTTAGGAAAAAAGCTTTGCAATCCCCAAATATTTTTTAAAAAGACAGCTGCAGTACTTAGAAATATCATGAAACCTGCAGGTCAGTAGAATTATACCCCCCGCGAAAGTTGCCATTTTAATTTAGTATTGAGCCTTTCCATATAAAAGTTTGAAGATTTGCTAGGAATGAGAAGTTGATAGCACGTTGACCTGAGAAGAGCTCTTGGCATAGTTTTTGTCAACACGTTTGAATCTACAAATTACTTATTTCCAAAATCGTCCATTGAAGTCGGTAGAATAACATGTTTAAATGAATAGTATTTAGTTACAATACCTTCTAATGTAATATGCAGTGTAATATAAACAATAAGATCTTAGCAATGTTTAAAATAATTATTATTGATTGCGACCATTATGAATACTACCAATAATAAGGAATACTTGATTTGTAGATATTTGGCACATTGGCTTTTTATTACAATGAACATTTTTGCAAGTGCTTCATCAGATTTTCTGGTTGTTTCACGGCCGTTTTCGTGATATGTGCAAATTAAATGGCATTATTCTAAAAGTGGATCATGTTATTTACAGTGACGTGACCTTGCGGATTGTTGTCTGGAGGTGTTCAGAAATACTGCCAGAACAAAATGATATAATTGGTGCTGAAAACAGCTCCCTTCGCTTTTATTCTTACTAACCTTAGGCACCTTTCAAATGGTGAGAATGGTGCGTTTTATTTGCCAATGCTCCGCATTTTTTTCTTGAAACTCTGGAATCATTTTATTTCCAGTGCACTAAAAACACATATAACATTTAATCTTGCTTTGCTTTGCTTACCACAAAATGCAAATTCAAAGCGCCGATCAATTCTAAACGTTCCTACCTGTGTTCGTATTAGCCTTGTGTTGAAACATTCGATATTACATTTAGAATAGGCGCCACGTATCTTGGATTCATATCATTTTAATACTTTCATGAGGACTGTTAGCCAGGAAGTTGTTAGTCAACCTTAGTAGTTTAGTTTGCCATCAAGCAGACTAACTAATCTTTTAGCTTTCTTTCTTTGGGCTATTGGACTATGGTATATAACAATAAATAAATAATCATTCCTTAAAGGCCGGCAAGTCTGGGTGATATTTATCTTGAATTCCGAAAAGCTGCTTTAAGGGGAAGGGAGAATGCTAATGATCTCACACATCAATGCCAAGAATCGCTGACTCCCTTTGGAGTTGCCTTTCTGAGACTGGGGAATATGATTCTGTTTGAAGCACCTATCCACTCTGGTGCCCCAGAGCACAACTGGTGTTCTTCCTATCCACAAAAGACATAACCTTCTGAGACCTGAAATCACACAGGTGTGTTGCTGATATCAGCACCTCCCAGGATTCTTTTTTGGGTCTTACATTGGAGGTGTTGGAAGTCCACTCTAATCATAAAGAAGCAGGATAGACTTTGTTCTCATGGTGGGTGTATGGGGCAGGCTTTGGCACTGTAAGTGTCCATGAAATAAACCACATCTCTGTAAAATCTGCTTACACTGTGTTCATCAGCGCTTGAGATGAATTTGACCTAGTGCCTTATGCTGCACTCATGAAGAGCATTGAAAGCTATGGGAGTACATGGTCAAGTCTTGGATTTTACCTAGCATGTGCATTCCTGATCAAGATCCACATAAGGGTAGAAGGGAAACTGAGTGACTCTATTTCTCACAAAAGTGGAATGAGTGACTTGCTCGCTGTCACCTATCCAGTTTATCGTCTGTCTTTTACAATCAGACCTTGAACAAAGGCTCCATATGTCCTCTCAGGTGGGTTCCCATGGTACTATACAAAAAAGAGCAGGGATTGCTCAAGGATGCCATCGCTAATATTTATCCCTCAACCAACATCAATTAAACATATTATCTAGTCACAATGTGAATTAGTTTTAAACTGTCAAGGTGGAGTAATACGAAGAAATAGTATTACTAGTAATTAGTTTATTGTTGTTTGTAGGATTGTGCTGCATGCAAATTATCTGTCACATTTCCTACATTGCAACAGTGATTACACTTCAAAAGTTCTTAATTAGCTGTAAAGAGCTTTGGGGCACCCTGAGATCAGAAAAGTTGCTATATAAATTCAAGCTCTTTTTATAAGTGACATGTTTGATGCATCATATTTAGAAGTATTTGAATAGTGTCCTAGGTACTTTTGAAAGAATAGCTGTGTTACTTCGCAGGTGTGACTTAAAATGAAGTAACCAATGAGATAAAGTTATGGGCACCCCTCTTGTCAATTATTATTCATGTGTAGCTCATGAGAAATAAACTGAAGGTATTGATTGAAAAATACAAGAGGCATCTATTCCAATTTTTACCCATACCTGTTCCTGGGATTTGTGGTGGATGCCAACTTTAGCTTGAACACAATTCTTTGGGAATCTGCTGAGGAGAGGTGAAGTGTTTTCCAACATTTCTCTTCTCTTATCAATGACAGAAAAGTTCTAATGCAGGTTATGCTTGTGCTACATAAGGCACGTGTCCAAATGCTTCCCCTTCATCTCTCATTATTGCTGGCCATTTAAAAGCGCATGAATGAAGTTCAGGACTAAACCATGATGTGGATTTATGGTTAAAAAACAAGAAACAGTCACAATGGACAGAGGGATGCAGTATTAACTAAATCAATAGCCCAGCATAAGTTTTGGTGTATCTGAGCCTTGGCAATTGTTTATCTGAACCTAAGTTAACTTAGGTTAACTTAAGTGTGGTGTTTTTCTACAGAATTCAAGTGCACCTTCCATATAGATATAACATGTGAGAAAATCATTATCATGCTTAAAAGTCTCCAACTAATGTAGAAACCAAGAATGTGGGCTTCCCAAATATTTGAATTAAAGGCCTTTTGAGATAATGTTGAGCATCTGCAGGTATCAGACATCCAGCTGACAATGAAAAAAATCCTTGCTTCTGTCATAGTTCCATTGAATACAATTGAATGAGAAATACGATATTTGAATTAATACCTTAAGATGAACTGAAACCTTCTCCTCAAGACTTTGTCTTACTATTGTTCACTTACCTTCGGACACCTGTCCCCAGTTATTAGATATAGACTTAGTACATAAAGCCATAAGGTTCAAAAAGAATCACTTCTCCATCTTGGAAATTGATATCATAGCTAAGTCTCCACTGAAGAAATGTTGAATTGATATTTCTCCAGGCTTATTTTATTTGGGTTGTTACTTTTCCACAGTGTAATTTTGAAAATAAACTTTTACACTTATTCCAAATCTATATTTTAAAAGTAAATTCTTGGTATTATTGTGGTATAGCACTGATGCCGAAATCCCTCTGCTATCACTTTCAGTTAATGGTGTGCAGTGTTTAGCCTGAAGCTCCACTCTCCCAACCATCAGAACCAATAATCTTTACATTGCATAGTGCCCCAGTATCGATAGCTTCTCTTGCCTGGGGCATCTGCTTTGATATGTTAATATTTTTGAGTACCAAATTCAGTAGAGATCATATTAATGTTGTTCATACGGACTGGTGCTTCACTTAGATGAATATTCAGATCTCCTGTTTTCAAAAGAAAACCATCTCCTATTTACTGAAGTCGCATCCTTTCTGATCACCCTTGGTACTAACAATTCATCTCAACTTTATAAAACACTAACTGATCAGGCTTAAGATTGGATCTTTAATTAAGAAAGGTATTTTTGTTTTAAATTTCAGAAGTAAAACTTGACAGCAGATATATATTCAAGGTATATTGTTTTTGTGCAGCCATAAGGGATGTTAGGTGGTCTATGCTCCAATATTTTGCTATAAGGGTAACAAAGTGACATTTGGTCCATGTGTTTTTTTTTTAAAATCTTGATGGCAAACTCCTAAAAAAGCTCCTGATTCGCCTTGTGATCATTCAGGCTTGCAGCCCCAGGCAAATTCAGCAGCTTAAACACTACTATAGCCCCTAGGCCATGCAAAAAGGACCAGACTGCCGGCAATAGCACTTTTCGATTGCTCTTGGCAACATAAAATACAAACTACTTTGAATCAAAACATTTTTGGAATTAATATGAGTTGAACCCAGCTTGCTACCCTGCACTTTATGAGAGTCTAGTTTATGAAATCATTCGAAGCATGGATTTTATGCCTAGTCATTGAATAATGCCAGATCAAATCTAATTTCAAACTTGTGCCATTTATAAACCAACAACACTTGTTAAACCCAAAGTATTTTATTTTCCTTTTCTGTTGTTCAGTTTTTGTCCCTTTTTAAGGAAGAGGCCACATTTGGTTTGCTTTGCAAAGTATAATTTCACATTTACCAACAAACATTCACCAATGTTCCCCTTTTCAGTTTCATATTGTATGGCCAAAGCTGCAATGTGCAAAATGTTTTAAAGTTTAAAAAATTGCAATATAGTTTTCAAAAAGCAGTTTTATTCTTAGATTATAATGTGTTGCTTCATTCTACAAATAACTCCAGATGAATGAATATGAATTTACCTTACATTCAAGTGTTGCATGATATGGACTATTTTCCTAATATTTGACAGGGAGATGTGCAATTCAATGAGTTATCCCTTTTATTCAACAACCGAAACATCTAACAACTAAGAAAACAATGATTACAATTTAAATCTTTTATTTGGAAGTTAATAAATATAGTGGTGTATTCCTAAATGCTCAGAGAATGAAACATTTTTGCCTTATTTCCAGTTCCCATTGAGTACAACAGAATAAGAACTATTCTATTCCAATCAACAGATCAGGATAATGCACAATAATTTTCTCAAAATATATGCAACACTTGGACCTAAATGTACAAACAGTTCCATGCATGTACCAGTTTTCTCAATGTGCTGATATGTGTTTGAGTACCCAAGCTTTAAGGATAATATATGGAAGATTTGTTTGTACTTGTGCTTAGTATTGGTATAGAAGTCTGTTTTCTTCATAAATTTTTCATTCAACAAGTTTGTCAATTAATGCATAGGACCCAGATTTACCTAAAAATATATTTTGAGAAGCAAGTTAAAATAAAACAAAATAGCCATTGCAATAAATTCTACATTTACAAAGGCATCGCACCATTGTTTGATATGTGTGTGAGAGAAAGAGAATATTGCCAAAATGAAGGAAATATTACCAGTTATAATATGATTTGTGATCAATAGAAGTAAAACCATTGTAATCACATTGTAAAAAAGAGCCACATTTATTTTTAAAGTTATGTAAAGGTACAACAAAATATGTTACATTTTTAAACAAAGTGATTGTCATTTTTAGTAAGTCATACCTGAGAAGCCTGTTGTGTATATGCATTTGTGCCTGTGTGCATACATGTGCATGTGTGCAGAATATCAGGAACAATACTAATGGAGACCTTTGATCTCTAAATAAGTTAATTACATTGAATGGAAAATACATGAGAGGAAGAATTTTCCAGCAACTACAATGTACTCATAAATGCTTTAAAATTTAATGTGTTTATCACATTGCTAAACATAGTGACCAGAGGAAAAATTCCTCCAAAGAGATTTGAACTACCGAATGCATTATCTAATATTAACAAACATCAGAATTTATAAGAGAGTCTAGAATTAGTTAAGAGAAATTAAATATCAATTCAATTTTCATTACTTTAAAGCTGAAGATGAAAAGGAATATATTAAAATATAAAATAAAGCGTTTGCTGCCATCTTAGCTTTGAATTTTAGAATTCTTTATTTGCATGCGAATGGTTTTACTAAATAGTCTAATTCTATCTTTTTTTCAAATGACATTTCCCCTCCCAGATTAACTAGACTTTCAAAATTGCATTAGCATGAATCACTTAAGTCAACTTTATTAATATAATCTAATGTGTCTAATATGTTCCATATGCCATAGTTAGACATTTATAAATGTTGCAATCTAATTTATAGAAATTAAATTATTGTCCCTTTTTATTGACATATTCTTTGTAAATAAAAAGGATTATTTTCTTAATACGGGGACAGGGTAGGGTCTATTAACAATATCAAAATGACCCTGCAAACATACTTCCAATTGCTATCTCAAGTGAACTCATAAATAGAGACTTCTAGATGTTGTCATAATTTTCTTTCAGTGTTGATGATATCACTGACAAATAATAATTCTTTGAACATTTTTAAGACAGAACTAGGTAGATTCCTGATAAGCAAAGGGGTGAAAAGTTATCGGGGATAGATGGGAATGTGGAGTTGAGGTTACAAATCAGATCAGCCATGATCTTATTGAATGGCGGAGCAGGCTCAAGGGGCTGAGTGGTCTACTCCTGCTCCTAATTCGTATATTTGTATGTTCCTTCAGCTTTTAATTCAATCAGTTTCTAAAACCATTGCAGCTTTATATGATTCATTGCTCTGTAATATTAGGATGTCAGGGTCCACTAAATGACATTGTTGTTAACTCTGGATTGTATTTTGTATGTTTTTGGGGCACTACTGTCACATACATGGATAGGTTATATTGCTTAACAGGCACAGATTTATTTCCAACAAATTTTATTTAAAAAAAAAACACATTGCTATAGAAATGCATGAGAAAGAGGATGCAGTTTTTTTTTTTACACTTTATCAGAACACTCCAATCTATGTAGCTGGGTAGAAGCATTAAAAATTGGCATTTCAGTTATCATTTTCTCTATTTTCCTTATTGAAAATTGGTTTTATTTTTCAGAAGCAAGGGTGATGATATAATGGGTACAGTTGCAACACTCCAGGAACAGAGAGTCTGCCAGCATTATATTGCTCTGATATGTAATAGCTTTGAGATGGAATAGAGAAATTGATTGACACACTGTCCCTTTATATTCAAGTCCCTGTGTTCAACCCCAACCAAGGCTGAATTCAGCAGATACAAAAGTCTCCTTTACCATCACTATAGGTCAAATCTAAAATTAATTTTGGAACAAGAAATTGGAACAGGAGAAGACCACTTGATCAAGTCTATCCTGCCATTTAATACAATCATGGCTAATCTTCTGCTCCAACCCCATTTTGTCATCTGTTTGCTGTATCCATCGATCCCCAGAGAGAACAAAATGCTGTCTATCTCAGCCTTAAAGTTATCCACAACTCTTTAGGGTAGAGAATTCAAAAGATTCACAACTGTTAATTCCAATAATTGTATATAAGGGAAGAATGAGTCTGAAGCTGGTCTTTTACCTCAATCAGGTTGATTCTTCAGCCAGCTTAACAGAGTGACAGACTCCCAGTTGGAGTGTTACAGCTGTACCCATTTATGGTGAGTCAGTGCCCATCACCTGTTTAAACAATGTAATTGCTTTAACAATGTAATTGCTGTACAATGTAGTTGCCAGTCAACAAGATGATTATTGGGCCTTGACAATGTAATTGTTGATACAGTGACAACAAACTTGGCCTAAATAGCCAAGTGGTTATGGTACTGGGTTTGTAACCCCAAGATCAAGAGTTCAAATCTCACAATGGCAAACTATGAAATAATGTAACTTCATCTGAGACAGATGGAAAAAGGGTTTGTACTCGAAAGTGTTACTTCTTCTTATAGGCTTGGCCTAAATAGCCAAGTGGTTATGGTACTGGGCTTGTAAACCCAAGATCAAGAGTTCAAATCTCACAATGGCAAACAATGTAACTTCATCTGAAAAAACAGATGGAAACATGTTTGTACTCAAAAGAGTTACACATATAGCTTGGCCTAAATAGCCAAGTGGTTATGGTACTGGGTTTGTAACCCCAAGATCAAGAGTTCAAATCTCACAATGGCAAACTATGAAACAATGTAACTTCATCTGAAACAGATGGAAACAGGTTTGTACTCGAAAGAGTTACAAGATCAATATGGAAGGAGAGGTTAGTGGATATTAAGACTGTACAGATAGCCCTAAGCTTGGCCTAAATAGCCAAGTGGTTATGGTACTGGGCTTGTAACACCAAGATCAAGAGTTCAAATCTCACAATGGCAAACTGTGAAACATGTAACTTCATCTGAAACAGATGGAAACAGGTTTGTACTCGAAAGAGTATCAAGAGTTCAAATCTCACAATGGCAAACTATGGAACAATGTGACTTCATCTGAAACAGATGGAAACAGGTTTGTACTCGAAAGAGTATCAAGAGTTCAAATCTCACAATGGCAAACTATGGAACAATGTGACTTCATCTGAAACAGATGGAAACAGGTTTGTACTCGAAAGAGTATCAAGAGTTCAAATCTCACAGTGGCAAACTATGAAACAATGTAACTTCATCTGAAACAGATGGAAACGGGTTTGTACTCGAAAGAGTTACATCTTAACTATGCCTGATTGTTTGTCCCTCTTCCGCGGCTACGTTCGCTGCCGGATGTCCCTGGAGAGGGAGCACGCGGTGTCTGCTGACACGCTCGAGGCCTTCTGTGCTCGGTGGGCACCGCGGGGACTGGGGTGTTTTGTTGACCCCTTTAATCACATTTTGATTTAAAGTTTGTAAGGTTCCTTTAAATTTTGTCCTTGGTTTTACAGCTGACCTGAATTAGGGGCTGTGCCTGATTTATCCCAATTTTGTTGATTTAATTGGTTTCATTTAAAAAGATTATCAAGAGTTCAAATCTCACAATGGCAAACTATGAAAAACAATGTAACTTCATCTGAAACAGATGGAAACGTGTTTGTACTCAAAAGAGTTACATTGACAACAACCCTTTGAGTGAAGAAATTTCTCCTCATCTCTGTCCTCAATGATTGGTTCTTTATCCTGAGACTGTGCCCCCATGATCTAGGTTCCCCAGCCAGGGGACATAACCCTCAGTGTCTACCCTGTCCGCCCCTTCAGCAATTTCACCTCTCATTCTTCAAAACTCCAGAGAGTAAAGCTCAATTTACTCAGCCTCTGATTTTGGACAATTCTCTCAGCTCACGAACCAATCTAGTGAACTGTACTGCCTCCAAGAATATCCTTCCTTTAAGCCCATAACTGTGCATAAGATGCTGGGTATGGTTTCACCAAAGCTCTGAAGCAGTCCTAATCCAGTTCCTGGCTGGTGCCATACCATAGCACAAAATTGACTTTCTCATTCAGAGAGGCCACAAGGATGGCAAGAGCTCAAAATAGAAATATCACATTGGTATATCTGGAGATACTCTTCTGTGATTGGACAAAGGCATATTGTGGCAGCAAAGTAGAGGGAGCTTACCTCAACATTTGACTGGTGCTATTTTCTCTGTCCTGAGAGTGCTGCACGTCTGACCAGATATCTGAAGCAGAAACATGTTTCACTTCCTAGTGTTATTATCCTTCACCTTGATGGACAAAACAGATCACCAAAAATGGAAAAAAAAGGCATGTTGTATCAGAGTAGTTGAATGCAGATTCTGCTCGGTGTTTTTCTATTTGTTCAATTTTAATTACATCATTGTGGGAAGTTATAGGTCATGGTATCTGAGTGTTCTGTCACGAGGGACAAGGCACTTCATTAACACACCTAAATCAGGCTCACAAAATGCAATTGGGAGATTAATTTAAATTAACAGTTGCCTCAAGAGTTTCCCTAGGGTCTGGGGACTCAAAGGGATTTGTCAGTTCCACAAGCACTCGGCCAGGAGGAGCAGGAGTGCCCCGCCAGTATCTCAAATGAGCCTTCAGTCTCCCCACTGACAGTCACAGTCTCTTTTTTCCCACTACCGTGATTGCTGACCTACTCCACTTGGGCCCCAATATCTCTCTCCCCAAGTTGCAGTCTGCTGACCATGCCCTGCACACAGCCCCCAGTCAAAGTGCCTGAGCTTTCAACTTCTCACCTCCCCATTGTCGGAGATCACCCAAAGGACCTGACTTTGGCCTTCTGCTGCTGGTTTTCCTGTGGAATCATTGGCTAGGCTGCTAATTTGGCCTGCTGCTGGGCCAAAATGAAAAATCAAAGATAATAAATAGTTCCTCCTGTTAATTTCAGTGTTCAGTAGGACTTCCTTGTCCCTTGCCTTGTTGGATGCCAGCCATTTTCAACCTCTCCCTGCCTCCTCATAAATATCTGAGCTTAAACATTTTCTTCCAGTGAGGAAGAAATCACCAGTGTCATTCCAGGCCAACTTCACATATCTCTAACTTGCTGCTGATAGAGTAATATTAGTAGCAGGAATCTGTTCCTTCTGCAAGAGATGGTGTGTGGGCTAACAGGGAGAAAAGGAAAACTTTCCTATACAATTGGTACATAATAGAATCAGTCCTAAGTGGACTCTTTCTTCAATAGCCACGACAAGTGTGATGAAAGGTTAAAGATATGAGTTCCTGGATATGTGTATATAGGCTTGTCACGTCTAGACGAGGACCTTGTTGCTTAATGAGAAAGCTTCAATCAAGGGAAACATGATCACAGAGGTTCTTCTGTTAGAGGAGATAACTTTAGGGGCAAACATTACAAATGACAATCGCCTACCAATTCATAATCCTGCATTCTCAAATTTTTTTTAATGCTTCCTCAATAATTCAATTTGCAGCAGTCCTGCATGGAATGTTATCTATTAAATTTCAACAAATAAACTGTGAAGCAGATGTACTGTATGATGTCAGTCCAAAGATTCTCCTGAAATGCACTCACTTACAAGCATTGATGTCAGTGTCACTTGTCTGTTTCAAAAGTGCTGCAAGCAGTAATTTGTAATCTGTATAAAAACGTGCAGAAATATTACAAAGTACATACACTCTGAGAGGGATTCCTTAGGGTAATACCTTATGGTTCTGCCGAAGGGTCATAGGCCTGAAACGTTAACCATTGCTGCCTAACTTATCGACCATTTGTAGTATTTTCTATTTTTATTTCATATTTTCAGCATCTGCAGCATTTTATTTTTTATGTCCTTGGTTTACATCCCCCTGACCTTTTATTTTGAAGTATTGACATCCTTAGTGAAGAAATCATTACAATGTGAAGTGCCTAGCTTTCTAAAAGCATCTGGCTGTAGCTACATACAAAAGGCTATTAATCTGACAGCCATGGGGATTTATGGTAGATGTTGCGAGTGGGTAAGAAATTGGCTGAAGTCTGAGAAAAAACAAATACTTATTAAAGGAGTTATGTTGGGGTGGGACAAAGTGCTGCATGGGGCAACACTATTTGTTGATTTCACCAATGGCATAGATTCAGAAACTCAATGAAAATTTGTCAAATTTATAGACTATGTCTAGTGGAGAAATTACAAATCGAGTTGCACAAATTATGTATGTGGTCAGAGCAAAGCTTAATCCAGACTAATGCAAAAAAAGACATGCAGAAGAAAATGTGCAGTGTGAATGGGTGCTATGGTTAATAAGGGTGGAGGATTTATAGGGTCAATAATAAACATGTCCAACCACTGCTGCATATCAATCAGCAAACATGTTGAATTATATCACATAAATGTACACTAGTGAGAGGATACTCAACCACAGTGTTTTGGTTAGATTACACTTCGCCCATTTTGATCACTGAGAAATGGGAGCCTATGGGTGGAATTTTCCCAAATTTGCACTGTTTGCAGTAGTGGGCAGGCAAAATGGCATAACTACCCACCAACGACGATGACAGGTTTTCATGCTGTATTGTCCTAAACTTGCCTCATTATTTATGCATCCCAGGAAACACACTGATTCCATGGCAGGCAAGCTGTCATTTGCCCTTAACCTGCTGTTGCATCACGCTGGCTGGCATGTTTAAAAGGCAGCCACCAGCACACCGCTCATCGCTACCAGCTCACCACTGTTGTCCGGGAGACATGGCCAGCAAAGGAAAAAAGGCTGCAATCCCCCTGTTTAATGCTCCTCGAATGATGCTGGATGCCGTGGAGGCCTGCCGGGATGACCCGTACCCCCGCTCTGGCTGCAATCCGGCTTGGGAGGCGGTGGCAACGGTGGTCAGCGCCAACTGCCATCCCGTGTTGCAAGAGGACGAATGATCTCCTCCGTTCCTCCAGGGTAAATCACACTTTTCATCACTCGCAACTCACACACTCACAAATTCATCACTCACTGCCAGGGAAAGGGACATCACTGTTCACTCACACACAATGTCACTGTCCTCATCCCGTCAATGGGACCACTCACTACCCACACAGGCCAGGCATCCTTATCATCTGGCTCGGCAGGCGTCCTGATATGCTCTCCTCAACTCTATCCAAGCAGGACAAACTGGCTCACAACAGGAGGGAAAGGTTGCAGACAGGTGGAGGGATGCAGGAAATCAAAGTTCTGACAGAATTCAAAAACAGAGCCACCCAGCTGGCTGGCAATGACCAGGACCAGTCCTGTGCTGATGGTGAGGTTGGTGCTGCTCTACCAAGTGAGGATCCAGGAGTGCAACATCCAGCAGACAACCATGCTGTGAGTGATGAGTACTGTTTCACAGGCCACGGGCATGCACTAATTATCTCCCCTTGCTTTCACAGGCACAAACAGCCAACAAGTCCTCCATGTCCCAGGGCCTCCAATCAAACCCCAAAGAAATCTCCGAAGAGGAATCTGAAGGCACCCTCCTCGAAATTCCATCACAGCACTTGCCCACACCCTCCACCAGGTCAGAGACACACACCTCGCTAGCACCTAGAATTAGAATAAAAATGGGATCGCAATCTGGTGAGCAGGTTACATTTTCTGATCCATAGCAGGCGGCGGCAGGGACTCCCCAGGTCCCCGACACCTGGAGGACTGCTGAGGGCCAGAAATTTGCTGAGTCTGATTCAGATGATGAGCCTCTGGACTCAGTCAAGTTACTGTTGCTGGATTTGCAAAGGCAAACTCAGGAACATGAAGAAGGGATGTCCGCTGCACTCCTCAGATTGCAAGGCACGATAGAGGAGTCCGTCCGTCTTCAGGCTGAGGCGATAGCACCGGCATGCCGATGCATCGAGGTCAACATGGTAGGACAGCGGCTGCCATGGAGACCTTGGTCCAGGATGTCGCACTGTTATGTGGGCTCAACTCCATCGCTGATGCCATAATTGGCCTAAAAAGATCTGTACGTGATAGGGTGCAAGTCAGCTCGGTCTCACTCCAGCTATCCCTTCCCCTCAAGGAGTCAGCCAGGGGCCCCCGGGCACCCGTAGGGAGGCGGATCAGCAGGTGTACACTCCGGGCCCATCCACCCAAGTGACTCGGGGAGTGCCTGGCCTATCTGAATCCCCTCTTCCTGTGACCTCAGCAGCTCCAGCTTCACAGGCCGAGGAGGGTGCCACTGCTACATAGCAGGGCCCCGAAAGCTGTCTGGGGCCCTCCAAGTCTCGGCCTTCCAGAAGATGTCCACCAAAGTCATCACAGACAGGGCATCACAGTCAGCAGGCTGCCCCCACCATCTCTGCTGTGGATGTCCGGGGAGCACCAAGATGTAGAGACAGGGATAGGGAAGTTAAGGAGAATTAGTCTGGGCACGGGTGTTAATCACTTGTACCTACTGTTCACTATTGTCAATAAACTCTCAAGAGTGTCTCCCTGTCTATGGCTCCTTCTTCTGGTGAGCAGTGTTTATGTCATTCAGATGTGAAACCTTTCTGCACAAGATAAAGGCAGGTGTCTCAGTCCAGGACCTCTCCCCTGTGCTCTGTGCAGCCTTCAGACCAAAGTGATGGTCCCGCCTCACACTCACTGGAAACATTACTGATGCCTGCACCTTGGCGCTGCTGGTCACTGCTGCCAGAATGTAATGGGCAGGCGCCACAGAGTTCTCTCATTCTCTTGATGTGCTCTCAACACTTTTAAGGAGGGGCTGGGCCCCATCTCTTCAGCATCTGTGACCACTGATGCTGTGTTCCAGCTCCTGAAGGGCTCAGGTGCTGAAGGCGGACAAAGCATCAGAACTTCTAAAGTTTCATGGCAGTGTCTGTATGATATGACCCTGATCACAAGCGCAAGCGATCTACCCTCAGCCAAACAGGAGTCATATTCTCAGAGCAAAAACAAAAACAGAATTACCTGGAAAAACTCAGCAGGTCTGGCAGCATCGGCAGAGACGAAAAGAGTTGACGTTTCGAGTCCTCATGACCCTTCGACAGAACTTTAGTTCAAGTCCAAGAAAGAGTTGAAATATTCTCAGAGGTTGTGTGAAGATTTATGGAGTGTCCTCACTGCATATCATCAACATCCTCCTGTAATTGAGCGACTATTAGGGCCTCCTGCGTCTCCATGACAAGAGCATTCCCCCAGAGGGTATTGACGCTGCCATAAGCCAGACTGGAGTCAAACATTCACAAATGCACTGAGGATCTATGTCGTCACCTCACTGCATGTCGTCATCATACTCCACAAATCTAGCAGCTATGAAGGCCACTGAGGGCGCCTGCCTCATCTAGTCAGTGCGAGGGCCCCCATCGTCATTGCATCCGAGGACATCCTCTCCCTCTCTGCCATCAGCGTCCTCCTCACCGGAGGAGACATGGAGATGTGCAGCTCCTCCATCTCCTCCTCAGCCAGCTTCTCTCCCTGTGGCAGCACCAGATTGTAAAGGGCGGAGCAGATGACGACGATGCATGACACCCTCTGTGGACTGTATTGCAGGGCTCCACCAGACTGGTCCAGACACCGGAACTTCATCTTCAGCATCATGATAGTCTGCTCCACCGAGTTGTGAGCTGAAGCATGAACCTCATTATACCATCGCTCTGCTGCAGTCTGAGGCTGCTGCATGGGTGTCATCAGCCACGGCCTCTGTGGGTAGCCCTTGTCCCCAAGGAGTCAACCCTGCAGCCTTTGTGGGCCCTGGAAGACTCCAGGGATCTGTGACTGTCTGAGGATGTAGGAACTGTGCACACTCCCTGGAAACAGTGCATACACCTGCAGGATGTTTTGCTGGTGGTTGCATACCAGCTGCACATTCAGTGAGTGGATTCCCTTGTGGTTGATGGAGTCCACCGTGTGTAGCGACAGAGACCTGAGCACCACATGAGTGCAGTCAATCACACCCTGCACCTGTGGGAATCCTGAGATCAGGGTGAATCCAATGGCCCTTACATCCTGACTGGCCCAGTCCTGGGTGAAATGCACAAAGCTGTGGGCCATGGGGAAGATGGCATCTGTGACCTTGTGGATGCATTTGTGGGTGGCAGATTGTGAAATCCCATATAAGTCACCTGTGGAGCCCTGAAAGGAGCCACTGGCATAGAAATTGAGCATCATGGTCACTTTCACAGCCACTGGCAGTGGATGCCCTCCATGTCCCCTTGGCGCCAAGTCCTGCAGTAAGTGGCAGATGCGAGCAACCAGGTCCCTGGTTATGCGTTGCCTTCAGTGACACTGGTTCTCAGACATCTGCAGGAATGACAGGCGGCATTTATAGACTCTGATTTTCGCTAGGCGCTGACCAGCTATGGC
This sequence comes from Carcharodon carcharias, assembly GCF_017639515.1. Lineage (NCBI taxonomy): Eukaryota > Metazoa > Chordata > Chondrichthyes > Lamniformes > Lamnidae > Carcharodon > Carcharodon carcharias. The sequence continues at coordinate 153,516,480 of NC_054471.1, forward strand.
TCGCTGTCGCTCCTGGGCAGCGTGTGCAGGAGCCTCAGCATCCCCTTCTTCCTGAGGTTGCTGCTCCTGCCTTTGCACGGCCAGGAGCATCAATCACTCAGTCTTCCGTCTTCTTTGCTCTCTGTAGGCCATCAGGCATAAGCTAGGTCACCAGGCTCCATAATTCTGACGTGATCCTCTTGCAGCATGAAACAGAGAGAGATGTGGTTATCATAGGTGTACTTAGCACCTTCCCTGGCCCTGTGTGACTGCCCCTTAACTTTTCCTGGGGAGTGTTGGCCACCTCTCGGATGACCAGAGATGAGTGTGCTGCATGGCTGCCCTGTCAGCCTGCGTCATGAGGGAGACTGCTCCTAACCAGGATGCTGAGATTCCAAGGGGCTGTGAGTGCCTCCAGCAGTGACTGTTACATGGCCAGCATTGGCGAGGAGATTGTACAATGTGTGTAGTCCAACTGCTCCACAGTCCAGTAAAGTGGTCGCGGACTCACAGTCTGTGCTGGAGGTGGGGTGGGAAGTGGGGGGTGGGGGGTAGAGGGGTTTAGGTGTGTAAGGTCTAGAATGCTTGGTGACACTTTGGTGCCGCTGCGTTGCTTGTATGGGCGGGCAGGCTAGGAGCCCAACCCCAAACATATCAGTGGCTGCGCCTGGACTGTCTCAGTTGCAGAGGGATGGTCAGTTTATACACGTGTCCCTACTGCATGGCCACTTCCTTCAGTTACCCTGCCCCCCACCTCGATTGCCTGTGCGCAGGATTCAACACCAGGGCATCAGTTGCCTCCATGACCCCGACAACAGCAACAGTCACCTCCAAGGCAGGATGTCACTTCACCCAGGCCTCCCGGTGCCCCTGAAGCCTGCAAAGCAACAGGCAACCCTGGCAAGCTGTGGAGAACGCTGCTGCTCACTCACCTCCAGTTCCCCCAAAGTGAAGGCCGGCAAGTGCTCATTGCCTGTTTGCCGTTGTGAAACAGGTTGACGTGCTTTCCCGCCAATGTGGACCGACGATCCCGCGGGGCTACAAGAACTTTGCCAAATGGCCTTTTAATGATACGCTGATATATTACAATGAGCTCCCAGACATACATTGGCAGGAGAGGCAGCCCACCATTGGCAGGCTGAGCGGACAATCGCGACCTGCCTTCCTGCCATCGTGAAACCGATCGCGCCATATTGCCAATGCACCCCACCTATCAAGCCCACTGCTAGTGGGCACAGAAAATTCTACCCTATGGCACAGAATTTGCTGCCAAAATAATGATGCACATCATTATTGATGCATAAAAAAAGTGATTAATTTGTGGTGAGGAAAAAATATGATGTGAATTGCAAACCACCTCAAATAGCTGGACGAATTCTGTCACTCTGGTATTAGCCTGGCCAGAACTGGAGCTCACCGACCATGAGTGTCAAGAAATTGCAGCATTTGTGCCTCAAAATAAAATTAAGTTTATGCACAAAGTTATGGCTGCTAAATAATGGCATAGGATCTCTGCCAATGGGACAATTGATGTTTCCCGTCACCTTCCACTTTGAAACCTGTTTGCAAGTAATTAGAAATGTCTTGCCCATGCCATACAAAACACATAGCAAGGATATAGGTTCAACTGGGGAAATTATAAAATGTAGCATATCTTCCACAGAGGAATATAAATGCGATAGGAAATATAACTGAAAGACAGCACAGGTTGACAAGTGCATTACTGGATGAAAATGTGCTTCCTGAGAATACATAGGGTAGTAACTGGCTGAAAAAGTAAGAAATGTTTCTGCCCAGTGGAGCAGAATTTGATTTGTTGCAAATCGTTATAGAATATATAGCTTTCATGCATAAATTAACTATTGAAATCATTAAATTTCACTGGTTAAGGAAATAGACTATTAGTCTAGCATTCACCAAAGTCCCAGACTTGAGCTTGCTATGACTGACATTAAAATTCGCACTTCCAGAAAATGGCAGTACAAAATTAGTTGGGGATGAAGAGTGAGGAAAACATTTCAGCTCATGGTGTTCACCACAGGATGCCCTATTCCAGCAAATTCTGGCCTTTAATATGCAGGAAACAGTATAAAGAAGATCCGTGAGACTGCTCCCTCAGAGGCCTGAGTTTTAGGAAAGACGGGCAATTTTTAAAAAACCTTTGAAAAGAGGAGACCAGGATGTGGATGTGTGGGATTGATTTTATTGACCTATATGACATGCTAAATAATATGGAAGAGATAAACGTACAAAGCTGTTTTAAACTGAAAGGTAGGATTAGAGAGCACAGATTCAAGGCAAATTGAGGACTGTTTGGAAAGTTTTCTTCATGCAAAGAATGATCAATACACATAATGGAAATTTAGATAGAGAAGTGTAGAAAAAATACTCTGGGGTTATTTGAGAAATGGTTCAATGCCACAGTTGATGGGTTGGGGAGTGGTGGAGAGGAAGAACAGTGGGATCTTTCTTGATGGAGGAGTTAGATAGATTGAATAGCTCTTGTCATCGAGCTCTTGTTCAACATGAAAAGGGAAATTTGAGTGATTAACTTAGTGTAATTTCTACGTTGATAAAAGATGACTTTCTTATTAAGCAATGCCCTTCCAAATTAGCACGAGAATGTATGAAGGTAAGTTAAACCATTTTCACCCAATGAAAAATGTTAAGATTAGCCACTCTGATTTTGAAATTTTTTCAGAATTTTTCAGAATGTAATTTTGCTAGTAGGTATTAATTTTGGCGAAAAGTAAGTATTTACTATTTTCATTAAAAGAGGAGTTTCAATTTGTCTGCAAGGAATTAAGCTAAACCCATAGGATTCTTCATGAGAAGAATTTATCATTTATTGTATTTGCCTGGAACTAATCTCAAGGTAAGTGCTTATAATTCATGATACTTACCCACACAATTAATTCCTGCAGAAGAGACACCATTGTGTCACTATTTTCTATGATACTACAATATTTGGAAAGTGCTCCTCTGTACTAATAATTCAGTTATATCTGACTACTAGTAGTATCTTTACTGGTCATTGCCCACAGTCTTTGAGAATGTGTTAACTTTTATATGTTGCTCAATTTTGTATATAAATCATTGTATAAAAAACACTGCTTTTATTTTATAACCATATGTAAGTGCATGTGTAGTTAGAAAACCCGTAATAAAACACCAATGGTAGCCTAAAATCTATTGTTAGCAAGACTGCTTGACAAAAACTTGAGTGTATTGCTATAAAATTATTTTGTTCATGGTCTTAACTTGGACAGCAGTGGTTCAAGAAGGCAGCTCACTACCACCCTCTCAAGGGCAATTAGGGATGGGCCATAAATGCTGGCCTAGCCAGTGACTCCCACATCCCATTAATGAATAAAAAAAAATGCAGACATTAACCCATTTATTTAAAGCAAATGTATCAATAGTTCTTACACTAATATTTACAAATGTAATTTCTTATCTTATATCCTAGTAAAGTGGCTAAGACTATTAACATTCTCTCACAATAATTGGATCCTAATGAACACACTCAAAATATATTCCCATGATTTCATCATCATTTTTCTAAATGAATCTTTTAGCCTCTCAGAAACCAACATTACTAATTACTAATTACTCAGTTGCTGGTTGCTTAATAAATCTGGAATGTATCATACCAGCATTTATACTTTATTCTCCTAAATATATAAATCACAGTTCCATTTATCTCAAGCACGGTTCTACATATTTTTAAGACCTATGCCCAAGATAATTCTAATTAATCAAATTATGCAAAACAAGTTGCATGTTATAATGCACGACTGATCTCATGCTTCCAGCAATAAGCTTCAGTCTCAAGAAGTATGGGACCAAAAAGGAGGCTGCAAAATCGTATCACACTTGTAGGGTTGCAGAGAGAAAGCAGGTTCTGCTGAAATACCATTCCTCCATATGGTCTTAATGGGATATAGTGTGTGCCCATAGTGTGATTCAGTGGATAGTAGCATTGATTCAGACATTTTATGGTGTGTTTTGCTGTTCACCATTATTCATGAGAAGTTCCTGATACCTGCTACCCTACCATCAAGGGCTCAAGCCTATGTTTGCCAGTTTGTAATGACCAGTTGGTGACCATCCTCCTTCAAGAGAAATAAGCTTGGTATTGAGGTAGTTCCATGGTGCCATTCCTGATGATGAAACTTTGTTACCAAGTTGATCATTTGTAGGAGACTGTGGGCAATCTGATGCCTGACCTAGGTAGATCCACAATAATCAAGGACATTATGACAATTGATCATATGATAATTAATCAGTCAGCCTTATGGAACCTGGAAGGGTAGACCTGCTTCTGAAGGCTTATTCCCATTCTGTTCCAGAAAATCCTCCTGGTCAAAGTCCTAACAAATAACAAGGCCCTGGCTGAATATGCAACAGAATATTTACAAGTGCCCTGTGCTTTTAGGCTGTAGTACATCATTCAAATGACTATTACTCATATTTGACTCTAGATAATGAGTGTCTATAGGCCATTCAACCATGGGACCAGCATAACCAACCTTTACGTTGCCCTAACTCAAAGCCCACATATGTCCACTTCCGACAAAAGTTGCTGCAAAGCGATCATGATCACCAACATTGCTGCGTTTTCCTTTCCTAACACAGCAGTGCTGAAGGCAATTGTCACACTCACATTGTTACCCTTATTGATATTAACTAATGCAACACAGATTAGGGATAGAATCTGGGTCCTATCCTGATCTCTTTGATTCAGCTGCTCCTGAATAAAGTTGCTGTGCTATTGGAGAGCTTAAGTGTAAATGTATTAAAAAATATATTGGAATTGCTCAGAGGTGAGAGTGTTGCTTCAAAATGAGGCTAAATTGGAAGGTCTACAAGCTAACTATAGCTGCACTACTGCTGCACTGACCCAAATCAACAAACTGATCACAAACTGGGGAAAGAAGCTAAGGCATCTTGTTCTGTATGGTTGAGTCCCATAACACATGGTGCAAATAACCATTGGGTGACTTATGTGGATATATTTAGGTTTACATTACTTCTGAACACTGCAGGGTAATAGTAATGAAATAGAGGGTTTTGCTAGAACAGTCAATGGGATTCTGCGTCTGCCAACACAGAAATCAAGTCCAACATCTATAGTTGCCTTGCAACAGTTTTGGTGCAATTCTGAAGGGGTGATGCATTAGTGGTCCTGCAAATGAAGCTTCCTAGCTCGTATTTGCAGCTTGAGACATCTGCTTTGTTGTTTAATCTTGGTTGAGCACTAATGGCATAAAAACTCGTAGTTATCCTGTGTGAGATTTAATCTGCGTCATCAGTGCAATGTAAAAGAAAGCACATTGCTCAACTTTAGGATAATTCATTTTTTGGCTTCCAATTCATGTACAAAGTAATTGTTGAAATATTGCAGATTAAAATGTGTTCATGTGCATGTTTTTAAATACCGCATGTTTCAGAAAGAATCACAATCTGATTCATATTTCATAAACTTTCATTATTTTCAGGTAGCACCTGTGTTGTAAATCCTACAGACCTGTTTTGTTCTGTTCCTGGACGTCTGTCTCTACTCAGTTCCACTTCCAAATATAAAGTGACCATTGCAGAAGTGAAAAGGCGCCTGTCACCACCAGAATGTCTCAATGCTTCTCTTTTGGGAGGAATCTTACGAAGGTAAATCTTAATACCAACCCATAATTACACCAAACTCATTACAAGACAAATCCTGCAACACATGCACTGAGTGGGCTTGTTTAACCAAATAACTTTTTCTCATCCCAAGCTTCCTTGTATTCAATAGATTAAGAGGTTCATTGAAGTGGTATGGTAAAGTGTACAGCTAGAACCTGAGGAACATTTTGTTGTCCTAGAGCTTGAATTCTGCTAACATTGAGGACAAAAGTATTCCTTCTGTCAGATGGTTGTGAAGGATTTAATTGCAATGAATTTAAACATTCTCAGTTCAGTTTACAACAAAAAGATGTCTTAAATCTAACACATCTGTAAATAGTTGAGATAGTAAAGGAATATTCCTAAAAAAAGAGACCTTTTTTGTTGAAGCTTTTCGTCTTGCACTCATCAGGACAATTCCCAAGAACCTGTCAATGTCAGGGGAAACAACACATTTATACTGTATGAGAAGCTAAGCAAAACAAATGGCAGCCATTCACTGGTTCATCCCCTAGGGCAATGACTTGACTAATCAGAGTCAAGCTGCCTGGTTTAAATTTCAAATAAGGCTTGGCAATTAACTGTCAGTCATCACCAACAGGTGCATTCTCCATGGCAATGCCTCTATCAATCAGAGTCCACTTGCCAACCAATCAACACTCACTTCTCATACAGTATAAATTTATTGTTTCTCCTGACATTGGCATTTTCTTGCAAATTGTCCTGAAAATCTTTTACAAAATGTCTTTTTTCAGCAATGTTCAAGTTCTGTACTACCAAATGACTAAAAAAACATTCATACTATTATAGTAAGGAGCATTCTTCTGAAGTTGAGATTACTGAGAGTTAATATTGGGTTCCTGCTTTATCTGAAACCTAGGTGCTTGGTGTTATCATTGGATGGAAGTGATATCTCATTGAAGTACACAAAATTCTTACACAGTTTGAAAGGGTAGGTGCAGAGAGGATGTTTCCCATGACTGGTGGGGAGGGTGGTGGGTGGGTCTAGAACCAAGGGATACAGTCTCAGAATAAGAGGTAGGCCATTTAGGACTGAAATAAGGAGGAATTTATTTGCTCAGAGTTTTATGTAGGTGCGCTTTGTCCCGAGAGTGCTAGCTGCACCCTAGATATTAACACATAAGTTGGTGCTTGAAACAATATTAGCAGAGAGACTGATTAATTGAACAAACACTGGTGGTTTATTGGAACTAAGAACATAACACGAACACCATGTGTGCTTCTTCAATCACCTCCATCTCTAGACTTACAGTTACCCAAAAAGCCTGCTCTGTGTGGTGATTGATCAATACTGTCACATGGTCAACTAACTACATTCTCTTAAAGGTACATAGCACTCCACTTTACCACATCCCTCCCCCTTTACTTGAAAGTAGAATTGACAAGCTTCACAACATCCCAATTATTTACATGAATAACTATTTACATGTCAAGTCTCTCAGGAGGCTTCCTCGGGTGTGTTGAACATCATAGCTCAACAGCCTCATGGTTTTACCAAGACTCCCTTCCCAGGGGTCAACTGTCCACCAGGCTCTTCAGTGGAAGTGGGCAAGCTTGTGTCTTCAACCCTCTCAGGTTCAACAGGCCCCACTGGTAGTTCCAAATCGTGTGACATTTCTTGCATGTGCGGTGCAGACTCAAATGCCAGTGATGACGGAATTCCTTCTTGTCTCTCTTCTCTGGAGATGATCCATGTGTTGTCAAATTATTTGGATCTTTACTGAAACATTATAGGAGAGACGTCCTGTCACGACACTTACTTTGCCTAATAGCCAATTGGGCCCATCTCCAAAGTTCTTCGCGAGAACTGTGTATCCCACTGTGAAATTTCTTTCATGATTATGGCCATCATGCCTGGTCTTTGGGGCCTCTTGGCTTCTCTTCACCCTCCCTCCTAAATTCGGCCTGATAAGAGTTAGATGGGTGAGGAGATGACTCTTCATCAGTAATTCAGCGGGTGCAACACCGGTGGTTGTGTGTGACGTTGGTCAGTATGCAAACAGGAACCGTAACAATCTGGTGCTAATGGAATCCCATTCAGCTTTTTCACCCCAGGCTTAAAAGTTTGGACCGCCCACTCATCCAAACCATTAGAGGCCGGGTGGTAAGGCGAAGTTTTGATATGAGTTATTCTGTTGAGGGTTGTTAACCTATGGAACCCCCTGCTGGTAAATGCAGTCCTGTTATCCGACACGACCACCTCTGGTAACCTGTGCACTGCAAAACTCTGTCGCAAACAGGTCTATGATGGCAGCAGACGTGGGTCACTGGACTTTGTAGACATCCATCCACTTTGAATGAGCATCTATTAGTAAAAGGAACATTGTGCCCAAGAAGGGCCCCACGTAATCGATGTGGAGGAGCGCACATGGCTGCCCCAGCCATCCCCAGGAGTGGAATGGAGCAAAGGGGGGTAGCTTTTATACCTGCTGGCATTGAAGACAACTTTTAACTAGGGTTTTGATGTGCACGTCCGTCCCTGGCCACCACAAGTAGTTGCGTTTCATCCTACTAATGCCAGGGTGAGCGCTATGCAATTCAGCCAGTAATGGCCTTCACCGTCTCAGGGGCACGATAACCTTTGCTCCCCAAACAATATGCCATCCTGGCAGGTGAGCTCATATCTGCGATTGAAATAGGGCTTCATGTTTACAGATTTTGGCTCTCCTGACCATCCATTCAAGACCTGATCCCAGACGTGTGATAAAAGTGGATCTTGGCTTGTCCACTCATGGAGTTGTTTGGCCTGGACAGGGGAGGAATCCAAAAAACTTAGTACTAAGACAAGTTCCTAGGGAATTGGTACCTTCACATTGTTATCTTGCAGGTGGATGTGGCTCAGCACATCAGCATGTGTGATCTGGCTTCCTGATCAGTGAATAAAAGTGTATTCGTAAGCAGCCAATATCAGAGCCTGCCTCTGGATGCGAGCAGATGCGATGGGGGGTATCGCCTTATCTTCTCCAAATAATCCCACCAGAGGCTTGTGGTTGGATATAATGTGAAAATGGTGACCGTGGAAGTATTAATGGAATTTCTGAACACCAAAAACGACAGACAAGCCCTCCTTCTCAATTTGAGAATATTGTCGCTCTGCAGCACTGAACGTGCGAGATATATAACCAATGGGTCATTTGGAGCCATCCACCACCCGATGTGAAAGTACAGCCCCTACTCCATAAGGGGATTAGTCGCAAGTTAAAATCAATTCTTTCTTTGGGCCAAAGTGAACCAGTAGGGCCAATGATCTTAACAACTGCTTTACCTTCAGAAACACCTCCTGGTGCAGCGCTTGCTAAATTCATTTATGGTTTTTCTTAAGCAATGTATATAATGGAGCCAGTACGGTTGATAGAACTGGAAGAAATTGGCCATAGTAGTTTATCATGCCGAAGAAGGCCTTTAGTTCTGTAGTGTTTCTCGGTGCAGGTGCCTTGCAAATAGCCTTGATCTTTCTTTCTGCAGGATGCAGGCCCTGCGCGTCAACCTTATGGCTCAAGTAAACTACCTCTTTGGCTTGGAAAAGACATTTTTCTCTTTTCAAGTGTACCCCCACTTGTGAGAAGCACTTCAGTACCTCCTCTAAATTAGCTAAGTGTCTTCATCAGTTAGTCCAGTGACTAAGACATCATCCAGGTAAACAACAACATGGGGCAGTCCCTGAAGTAGATTTTCCATGGTACACTGGAAAATAGCACATGCCAATAAGACCCCAAAGCGTAGTCGAGCATATTGATACAATCCTCGATGGGTATTGATGGTCATGAATTCCCTAGAGCCCTTTTCCAACTCTACCTGCTGGTAGGCGCGGCTCATGTTGAGTTTTGAATATAACTTTGAGTATAATTTGTTAATCTTCGATATCAGGTACTTATCAAGTTTGGTCACTCTATTTACAGTTAACTTATAGTCACTGCATAAGCGAACACTTTGGTCCTGCTTCAGTACGGGTACTATGGGTGCCGCCTATTCGGAAAATTGCACCGGTTGTAAGATATCCAACTTTTCCAGCCTGTTTAGTTCGGTCTCAACCTTGTCCCGGAGAGCATAGGGGACTGGTCTGACTCTGATAAATCTGGGGGTTGCGTAAGGGTCTACGTGGATTTTGGCTTGTTGCCCACGAATCCTTCCTAGCTCGTCACTGAAAATGGAAGCGTACTTTTGTAACAATTCCTGTAAGTTTCTCATTCTGATTTGAAAAATATTGGCCCATTATCGAGACAGTTGCGACCAATTAAACTGGAGCCCGCCCCAACTACCGCAGTAAGAGGTAAATTTGCAGAGAGGTCCTCATACTGCATCAGGACTTGACATATCCCTTTCACACTTATTTCTTCACCCGTCTATGTTTTTAATTTAGTGTCCGATTGTCCCAAACTTAAAGGATGGACTCCTTTATTCAAATGACTGAATGTATGTTCTCCTATGACAGACATTGATGCCCCAATATCAACCTCCATCTTGATGGGTTGTTCATTAACTCTAATGACTGCCTGCATTGGCTCAGTTCTACCCACTTTCAGGTTGTGTAATGAATAGATGTCACACTCTGCTTCCTCTGGTTCTTCAATGAGAAAGATTTCGCGATTTCTACCTTTGTTTTTAAAATGCTGCCTATCTTTACAGTGCTGCATTATGTGACCATTGCGGTGGCAGAAAAAGCATTCGATATTCCTGAACTGTCAATCACTTGCAGGCTGCCTGGATGCATTTCTCTTATTAATGTCATGGGTTTTCACTGTAGTACTGTTGTTCTTCAATGGTGTGTACATATTGAGTGTTCCTCACCTTTCTGCGGAGTCCGACGTTTTCGCTCCTTTTGTTACCGGCCCTTCCAGCCCTACAAGATGGATGGCCGTGTATCTTCTATTGCCTCCGAGTCTCTGACAGAGCTTTCCATGGCTGTTGCCAATTCTAATGCTTACTGAAGTCCAGATTAGGCTTGGATAGCAATTATTTTTGAATAACATCGTTCCCTATTCTGCATATCATTCAATCTCTCAACATACCATTAGTTGAAGTTCCAAACTCACAATATTCCATTAATTCCTTTAAAGTAGCTACATAGTCAGCAATTGTCTCTCCTGGAAGTCTATTCCTCTAATTGAATTTAAAATGCTGCACAGTGACTGAGGGCTTTGGCTTCAGGTGTTTATCTTTCACAGTATTTACGAATTCGTCGAAAGTCTTTCATGTTAGGTAATGTGAGGCTGCGGATCAGCCCATATGTTTTGTTCCATCATGTGGACAAAATAACCACTCACTTCTTGTCCTCCCCCGCAATGTTGTTTGTGGTAAAGAAGAATGCTAGGCATTCGACATAATGAGTCCAGTCATTGGGAATGGGGTCGATTGGTTCAAGATGACCAAACTGCGGCATACTCAATGACTAAGGAGACAGCACTTTCAAACAGCTTCAAGGTAGTGGTGAAGTAACGTAACTGGCTTACTGCAGCTTTCTTGATTGCCATCAATTGATCCAGTTTAGCCTCATCGCCAGTTTTATGTTATCAGGTTCATTTTGTTCAGTGAAAGCAAGTTGCTCCCTTGATATCAACACATTAGTTGATGCTTGAAACAATATAGGCAGGGAGACCAATTGACTGAACAAACACTGGTGGTTTATTGGAACTAAGAACAGATCACTAACACCATGAATGCTTCTTCAATCACTTCCAGCTCTAGATTTAGAATCACCCAAGAAGCCTGCACTGTGTAGTGATTGGTCAATACAGTCACATGGTCAACTAACTTCATTCTCCTGAAGGTACATAGCACTCCACTTTACCACACAGAGAGTGGTAAATCTTTGGAATTCTTTACCTCAATGGGCTGTGGAGGCCCAATCATTGAGTACATTCAAGACAGAGATTGATAGATTTCTAAATTTTAAAGATATCAAGGGAGATGGGAATAGTGCGGAAAAATGACATTGAGGTAGAGGATCAGCCATGACTCAATGGCAGCACAAGCTCGAAGCACCAAGTGGCCTATTCCTGCTATTTCCTATGTTTCTATGATAAAATATTGATTTCTTAACATGAGCATACTGCACCTTGATCAGCACAAACATGAAATCGGAATAATATGTGTAATGGAAGGCTAGCCTTACACTCCAAGTCCCCTTTTGTTGCATTCTAATAGAACTGTTGTGATATTTCATTGCCATGCACCTTGAGTCTGATACTTAAGCCAGATTAAAATGCCCAGATAGATTCTGCATATGCGCCAACCCACAATATATTATAAATGACATCTGCCCCTTTTACATAAATGACACTATCCCCAGGATTTGTCAATCAGACATCTACCAGCAACTTAGGGAAATATGTAGACTGAATTGCTGATCTGAATTTTTCAAAGAAGAATGATGCAGGGCAAATAAATTCAGTATGGCCTTAACTCAAGAACAGTATTGATTGCTCTTCCCTCAGAAACTGTCATACAAATTGTGATGTACACTGTAAATTTACAGACTAAAACAGAAAATTGTAATTAATAAATAAACCCCAACAGCAAAAAAGGAGTAACACCCCCACCCCAACCTCCCCTATGCCACCCCACCCCTGCCACTCCACCTCCACAACACCTCCCAGCCTTCCTGATCTCTCCAGGGCCTGCAAGCTCACTCCCTACCCCTCCAAAAACCCCCCAACCTCCCTCCCCATCTGTCCAGCACCCCAACCTCCTTCCCGACCCTTCAAACACCCCCCAGCTCACTACCCACCCCTCCAGAACCACCCATCCACCATCCTCTCCCCTCAATGCCCCAAACCTCCCTCCTACCCCTTCAACCTCCCCCCAACAACCCCCCCAATCCCCCCAACAACCCCGCAACAGCATCAAATTGGCTTCAAAATAGAGACTTCACTTACCATTTTTCAAGCAAGAACTTTCCCAGTTTCTGCACTGCTGCTATTGACCTACAGGCAGCTTTGTGGCTTTTGACGGGCTTTTAAAAAAGAAATCAGAACCACAGAGCTGCCCGAATGTCAGAAGCAACAATGCAGCAACAGGTGAAATTAACCTGACACTGATAGACCGGCTTTAAAGAGGTTGGAACTCTCAGCCTGAAGGGTCTGAAGTTTATTGAAGTCAGTCTTTCAACTCTGCAGCCCTGCCTCTTGCTGCTCAGGCTTGGGGACAAGAAACTCTGTTTAGGGCATTGAGCTGGGCCCCAGAGCCCCTGGGCCGTGGTGTTTGGCACCCTCTGCACTCGCCTCTTCCAGACCCTGGTTGGTACTAGAGGAAGTGAATGATTAAGGTGGTGGATGGGGTGCCAGTCAAGTGGGCTGCTTTGTCCTGGATGGCGTTGAGCTTTTTGAGTGTTGTTGGAGCCGCACTTCTCTAGTCAAGGGGAGAGTAGTCTATCACATTCCTGACTTGTAGGTGGTGGACAGGAGGCCAGGAGATGAGTTACTCATCTCAGAATTCCTAGCCGCTGAGCTGCTCTTGTAGCCAGGTCCAGTCCAGTTCAGTTTCTGGCAAATGGTAACCCTCTGGATGTTGATAGTGCAGGGTTCATCAATTGTAATGTTATTGAATGTCAAAAGAAGTTAGTTAAATTCTCTCTTGTTGGATCTGGTCATTGCCTGGCATTTGTGTGGCATGAGTGTTACTTGTCACTTATCAGCCCAACCTGAATGTTGTCCAAGCTTTGCTGCATTTGGACGTGGACTGCTTCAGTATCTGAGGAGTCATGAATGGTGCTGAACTTTGTGCAATCATCAGCGAACATCCCCACTTCTGACATTATGATGGAAGGATGGTCATTGATGAAGCAGCTGAAGATGGTTGAGCCAAGGACACTACCCTGAGGAACTCCTGCAGCAGTATCCTGGGTCTGAAATGATTGACCTAAAACAACCACAACCACACAATCATCTTCCTTTGTGCTCGGTATGACTCCAACTAGTGGACAGTTTTCCCTTTGACTCACATTGACTTTAGGTTTGAAAGGCTCCTTGATGCCACACTCGGTCAAATGTTCCTTTGATGTCAAAGGCAGTCACTCTCACCTCACCTCGGGAGTTTAGCTCTTTTGTCCACATTTGGACCAAGGCTGTAATGAGGTCAGGAGCTGATTGGCCCTGGCAGAACCCAAACTGAGCATCAGTGAGCAGCTTATTATTATCTAAGTACCGTATGATAGCACTGTTGGTGACAACTTCCATTACTTTGCTGATGATCGACAGTAAACTATGGGACAGTTATTGGTCAGGTTGGATTTGTCCTACTTTTTATGTACAAGACAAACCTGGGCAATTTTCCACATTTCAATTTTCCAACTGACAATTTGCTAAACCTTATCCAAGGGCAAAATAAAAAGGTCAGAAGCACTGCCCGTGTGGGTAGTGAGTTTTGGAGGTAGTTTGGTGCTGGTTGCTTATTGGTACTTGGCAGCTGCATCTCTGTTTGGGGCTTCATTGTCAGCATTTCCATTTTCATTTTAGGACTCTTTTGTGTCTCCAAGCCCCCCGGAGGATTCAGGCCATGTGAACCCTTCCAGGTATTAGACAGCCTTCCGTTACCCTGGTAATCGGGATTGTGGTCTCTGCTGGAGGCACCTCCTCTGAGGAGGAAGAGAGAGTCAGAAGGGAGAGGAGGTCAGATTTCCCTATGCAGCTTCTAGGGGAGGGACCTGTGGGAGGACAGGCGCAGGCACAAGGGGCACAGGGCCAGCAGGTAGTCCAAGGTGGAAGGGGTCCCAGAAGACACCACTAGCCTGCTGCCAGGGTTTATAGGTGGCGATGCTACTACCTCAGTATGTCTGAGGTGCAATGGCGAAGGAAACTGCACGTCTCCAGGAAGACAGTGACCTCCATTTGTCAGATGATTGGGCCTGAAATCAACTCCAACTCTGTGGGTGGACACCCCATGCCAGTGGCCCTGAAGGTCACAGTGGCCCTCAACTTCTATGCCTCCGGCTCTTTCCAGGGGTCATTTATTCTTTACCATGCAGACAAGGCCAGTCAGGCTGAGTAAGCCAGAGGATTTGTGGCAATTGCTGGCTTTCCCTGCATCCAGGTTGCAATAGACTGCACACATGTAGCCATCAAGGCGCCAGTGAGTGAACCTGGTGCCTTCGTCAACAGGAAGGGCTTCCACTCCATGAACGTGCAGATAGTGTGTGATCACAGGATGCTGATTTTACAAGTCTGTGCAAGGTACTCAGGCAGCTCCCATGATGCTTATATCTTGAGACACTCTCAGGTGTCCAGGCTCTTTAGTGCTCCAGCTCAACTGGATGGATGGCTGGTGGGTGACAAGGGCGATCCCTTGAAAGGGTGGCTTATGATGCCTCTCTGACACCCACAACAGAAGCAGAGAAGTGTGAGAATAGGCGTCATGCCTCCACAAGTGTGATAGTAGAGAGGACCATAGGTCTTCTGAAGATGCACTTCCAATGCCTGGTTTTTCAAGGAGTGCACCACAATAGCCCCCCAGAGTGGGTGTCACAGTTAGTGGTTGCATGCTGCACTCTCCACAATCTGGCTCTGGCAAGGGGGGGATCCCACTGGAGCAAGAGGATCTTTATGCAGCTGCACAGTCCACAGATGATGAGTCCAGTAGTGAGTCAGAAGAGGAGCACACTGAGGGCGTGGAAGCAGACCTTGGTAATCTCCAGCGAGTCAGGGACACCAGGGGCACATTAATCCAACTCCCTTTCAGTGAGGCTGCCAAACATTTTCTTCCACCTCATGCCAGGGCTGCCACCTCCATCCCAGATCTCTGAAATGAGCCTTTCAATTGAACCCAAAGTCCATTCAATGCCTGTGCAATAAAGTATCGAGCCACTCACGTCCAGCAGTTATATACTGGTGTAACCTGCACCAGGAAATTAAAGGTAAAGGGAACTTGGCCATCAGAACAAAAGCAAATTTAATGTTATTGTCATTTTGAACATATAATGATATTCCCATTATTGGTGTTGAGGCCTACACTTGAGACATATAAACTAAACATAAATGAATAGAAAATCACTCATGAACTGTCCCTCTTGTGCTCATGATGCTTTCTGAGCGTTACGTCTTGGTGCCACCTGGCTCACCAGCAGTGGCACTGAAGACAGCCTGCTACCTCTGCTATCTTGTTGGCCTTGATGACCTTGGCGGTCGTCCTCTGGCCAATGTAGCCTGTGCTCACCCTACCTGGGATGGAGCGGCCAGTGCCACAACTGGTATCTCCCCAGTCACCCCAGCCTCATCAGATGCCACGATCACTGGCAGAGGGGTGGAGGAGCTGCTGCCATCATCCAGAACGCCCTGAGAGGAGCCCACAGAGATGACAAGCAGCTTGTGCATCAACGTGAGGTCACTCTGGAACACCCTGCTCACCATTGATGGACGGGCACCTAGCTGGGATACTGGGTGCCTCATCCATCTCCCACTGACCACCTGGGGTCATTGCCTGGGTGAGGGCTTGCAGGTCCAAGCGCAACCCCAGAAACTCCTGATTCTGTCCCTGGTGTTGCTTCTCCATGAGAGTCACCACTCTCTCAATGGAGGAGGTAGTGCGCTCGGCCATGATGGGCAACACAGTGCTCATGCTCTGCATGGACTCCTCCACAACAGAGACCATGACACACAGACCCTCATGGATCTCCGTCAATCCTCCTACACATCTCAATGGACACCCAGCATCTGCTGCCTAATGGACAACTCCAGAGACCCATCATCAGTTTTTGACTGAGCATTGTCCTGGTCCCCACTGTCCTCTGACTGCTGGTGCCCTGGGCACCCTCTGCCTCCACCTACACCTCATATGAGTGTGAAGTGCACTCACCAATATGCACTGACATTCTAGCTGCTGATCTAATGCTCACTGAAGTGCTGGTATCTACACTGGTGCCTGATTCAGACAGCTGGTGTGACGCAGGTGCAAATAAAGTCTGGTGGTCCTCTAGTGTCAGGAGCTGCCCTTTGGGGTCCAGTGAGCAACTGTGTGCTGGCAATCTAAGAGAGAACAAGGACATGTCATTAGTTAAAGTCATCCCACTGTCACTGTGCATAATGGGCACCCTGGTGAGACAATGGAGATCTGCATCATGGTGCAATCACCTTTCAATGATCAATGGGGAATCCAGGCTTGAGGCTCCCATCAATGAAGAGACTACACAAGAATGGTTGCACAATCTGAAACTCTCACCTCTATGCACTGTGCTCTTATCTTCATCTCCACCACCGGTTGCACGGGGAGCATGCCGGCTCTCCAGCTCTAGGGTGTCCTGCTCAAATTTGGTGAGCAGCAGCAGGTTGGGTGGCCTCCACCTGTACGTGACCGCTCTGATTGGTTATGGCTCGTCTTCTCCTGAAAGGACAGAGAATCATTGATTAGCCCACTCTGTACCTGCAGCGCCATTGCAGCCTGGCCAACCCCAGCTGAGGAACACCTTGCAGGGCACATCCGAGTTGTGGCTCTTGAGCCATTAGGGCAGCCAGGGCTCACCCCCTTGGCCAGTTCCGGCATCATTGACAGTTGGCACTCAGGCTCCAGCACTCCTGAGGTCCAAGGAGGAATGGTCAGACCTTAACACTTCTGCACACTGACCCATGCCAACGTGGTACTCACCCTTCCTAAGCACAGCAGGTCATTGAACCTCCTCCGGCACTGCACCCAAGTGTGCCACACCATGTCATATCTGCTAACCAGGGCTGCAACCTCCTGCTTCCTTTGTGAGGTTCAATGGCCTCCTTCTCCCATCTCTGGAGGTAAGAGTGTCCCTCCTGGCAGCCACCTCCTCCAGAAGGAGCACGAGGCACTCATCTGAAAGGGGGGGGTGGTGCCGAGTGCCCACCTGACTTGCCTTCCTGCCTGGCACCTCCAGCCGCACTCGACTCCATCACCTTTGGCAATGAGAGATGGAAGAGACGTTCTTCCATGGCAGGCTTCAAGGGGCTGCCTGTGCTGTTCTTAAACCAGCTGCTGGATTGCTGTTGGACCCGGCGGCTGACAGGCTCCTGTTCCTGCCTGGTCCTTCCTGACCAGCGGGGAGCCACGTTCCACACTGGGCGGGCCTTCAGGCGCCGATCGTGGGCGGCGACCCATTTCCCGGCCAATCTGGGTCCGCCAACCGCGTCCGCCACCGAACTGAAAATTCTGCCCCAGATGCTTTTTTAAAAAATGACAATAGTTTCATGCTCACCATTACTAGCTTTTGATTTCAGGTTTATGAATGGAACTTAATTTCCACTACTCCACCAGCTGCTGGGGTGGGGTTTGAACCCATGTTACCAGAGCATGTCCTCGGGATATCTCACCCAGTGACATGACCACTATGTCACTACTGCCCTGTGTACTGGCTTCAGATATTTATACCATTAAATCTAGAGTGGATTTTCATATGCACTGATTTGGTGTAAAGCATTTCCAAGCAGAATGGAGAGAGGAAAATTGGGCATCAGGTATCAGGTGAGCTCTATTACAGGTATGCATTCTTCCCCATCCATTCTGATCTCTAACTGCCTCCAATGCAAGTTTATCCCTCCTGAAGCGGTGAGACCAAAACATTGTACAGTAATCCAGGTGCATTTGCCCTGTACAGTTGGAGCAAGACTTCCCTACTTCTATACTTCATCTGCCTTGCAATAAAGGCCAACATCTTAATTGCCTCCCTAATTACTCGCTGTACCTGCATGTTAACTTTTTGTGATTCAAATACAAGGACACCCAGAATCCTCTTTACTGTAGCATTCTGTATTCTCTCTTCATTTAAATAATACTCTGCTTTTCTATTCTTCTAGCCAAAGTAGACAATCTCACATTTTCTTACTTTATATTCCATCTGCTAAATGTTTGCCCACCTTCTTAACTTATCTGTATCCCTTTGCAGACTCTTTGTATCCTTCTCACAACTTCTTTCCTGCCTGTCTGTATATCATTAGCAAATCTGGTTACTGTACAGCCAGTCCCTTCATCCAAGTCATCCATACAGATCATTAATAGTTGAGGACCCACCACTAATCCCTATGGCACTCCACTAGTTACAGTTTGCCAAGTTGCAAATGATATCCCAAATCTGTTTCTTGTTGGTTAGCCAATCCTTTATCTGCATTGATATACCCCCAATACCATGAGCTCTTATCTTGTGTAGTCACCTATTATTAGCACCTTATTGAATAGAAATACAATCTTTCTGCTAGTTTCCTTTTATCCATCCTGCTTGTTATATCCACAAAGAGTTCTAATAAATTTATCACAGAACCATTTTCACTGTCTGATTGTATTATGATTTTCTAAGTGCTCTCAACTACTTCCTTAATATTTGATTCTAGTATTTTTCCAATGAGAGATGTTGGATCACTGGCCAATATTTTCCTGCTTTCTGGTTGAACCTTTCCAGAGTTTATGGAATTTTGGAAGATTACAACCAATGCATCCGCCATTTCTGCAACCACTTCTTATAAGACCCTGATGCAGGCTATCAGGTCCGTCTTTCCTGTCAAATAAGGCAAATAGGTTGATTTGGTTTATAGGAGAATATGAGTTGAAAAAACCCTGCATTTATATAGCATCCTTGACAACTGTCGGATGTCCCAAATTATATATTTTTGAACTGTAGTCTCTGTTGTAATGTAGGAAACACGGCAACCAATTTGCACAAAGCAAATTCACTCTCTCTCCCGCCCTTACTCACTCACTCTCTCTCCCACCCTGACTCACTCACACTCGCCCACCTCCATCACTCTCTCTCCCAACGTCCCTCACTCGCTTAATCTCTCTCCCACCCTCACTCACTCTCTCTCCCACCTCCACCCACTCACTGTCTCGCTCACCCTCACTCTCTCACTCACTCTCTCTCCCACCCTCACTCACTCACTGTCTATCTCACCCTCACTCACTCACCCACACTCTCTCCCACCCTCACTCACTCACTCACACTCTCTCCCACTCTCACTCATTCACTCTCTCTCCCATATTCACTCTCTCTCTCACACCCACACTCAATCTTTTTGTTTCCCAAACTTTCTCTCTCTCCAACACTTACTTTCTCTCTCCCAACATCCCTCATTTGCTTACTCTCTCTCCCACCCTCACTCACTCCTCCCTCTCCTATCCTCACTTACTCTCTCCCAGACTCACTCTCTCTCTCCCAAACTTTCTCTTTCCCACACTTCTCTCTCTCTCTCCCACCCTCACTCACTTACTCTCTGTCCCACCCTCATTCACTCTCTCTCTCTCTCCCCACCCTCACTACTCTCTCTCCCATCTTCATTCATTCCTTCTCCCTCCCACACTCACTTTCTCTCTCCCAAACTTTCTCTCTTTTCCACATTTACTCTCTCACAAACTCACTCACTCACCATTCTCTCTTCCACCCTCATTCATCCACTGTCTCTCCCACCCTCATTTACTCACTCTGTCCCACTCTCATTCACTGTCTTCCACCCTCACTTACCCTCTCTCTCTCCCACCCTCATTCACTCACACTCTCGCCCCTCACTCTCTCTCCCACACTAACTTTCTCTGTCTCCCAAACTTTCTCTCTTTCCCACAATTACTCTCTCCCACACTCACTTTCTCTCTCCCACCCTCACTCACTCATTCATTCTCAATCTCACCCTCACTCACTCTCTCACCCTCCCACACTCACTCTCTCTCTCCCAAACTTACTGTTTTTCCCACACTTACTCTCTCTCTCTCCCAACCTCCTCACTCACTCTCTACAACCCTCACTCACTCACTGGCTCTCTCTCCCAAAGCCCTAGACAGTGAGTCTCTCTTACCATGCACCATCCCACCCACAGCATTACATCCAACCCGCTCTGGTCCAGCAGTCAGCCCTGTCCCGGGCCCGACATGGCCCGGCAGCCTCTCTCTCTCTCTTTCTCTCTCCCCACTACCCCCACCACCCCCTGACGCCCCCCACTATCAATACCTCTTTTCCAGAGCACACTCGCTTTCGCTAGTGTTGCTGCTCCTCCAATCATAGATTATTTCTCTCCCACATTTGCTGCTGATAGGCTAACTTGTGAGCCTCGAGAGGAATGGCCTGTGATTGGAGGAGCAGTTTCTTTCAGAATCTTCTACCATATTTAATCCCCCCAGGAAGCACATTGGGGTCTCTGTGGTCACATGTGGACCGTGGGCCATGTTTTGGACAAGCTTGGTCTACATTATACCACTTGACACCTATTTCGAACTGCTGCCAGAATGAACAACAGTTCATTCTATCTTAAATGGAAAATTCTTTTGAAGTGCTTTCTATGATCTATTATCTTTTTAAATCGGTAATGTTACAGACAGAGTCAGGACAGAAGTGAAACCTTTATGCCCTTTCCTTTATTGTCAAAAATCAGTGTGGTTTTGGAGACGAAGATGTGTTTGTGTGTTTTGGAGAGTCTGGTCGATTTGAATAACATTAGCAAGCTTTTGTGTGCTTAAATAAAGAGAAATATTTATTCATGCATTCATCCCGAAAGTCTAAAAGAATGATGGGCAACTTAGGCTAATGAGTGGGCCTTCTTCATCTCAGTGGGCTGCAAGATTGAAATCGGGCATGCGCACTAACCATGACCCCAAGAATAAGATTAAATATATTTAGTACATGCCGAATGTTTTATAATGAGCTATAGAAAATGCTTAATCATTCATATGTGAGTAGAACTGTCATCAACTTCAAATGGTGAAAAAATAAATATTTGCACTTCCCTCACTTACATCATACTCAGTGCAACTTCTGGTTGGATCTGTCCTCTACAAGCTTTTTAGATTAGGACTCAGGGATGTGCAGATGCTTCGCAATTCAGCACTGAGGTTTCCATCCGTTAGTCTGTTGCACTTCTTGTATTTAATGTGTCCCAGAGCAGGAAAAGTCTGCTTGTGTATGACTCACAGTACACCTGCTGAGTTGCAGACAATTAACACGTTTGATAATTTTCTCTTGGCTTTTAAACTTATCAGATGAAACATCCGAGTATTTGATGGGGTATTGTTTCACTAATTCGACATCTGAGGATGGCTTCCCACTACCAGCAAAAATGACATAAAAAAGTACAACCTCCCATGTCCACTGGTGTAGTAACTAAGACGGTTTCCCGGGGTAGGGAAATTTTGATAACTGCGCCTGTGTACTTAGAATTTGCAGGGCATGCCGATTGAATCGTAGCGGCACATTAATTGGATGCAGAGTGCGTGCACAGCTTTCATAGTCAATGTTGTGTGTAATCAGCATGTACCTCACTTTACGTGCCCTTGCTTTGTATGAGTATCATTTTAGTGATATCAGTAAGAAAAAAACTATGCAGACAGAAACCAGCAGAATCTGTGAACCCTGCTCATGGGCAACGTTCAACAAATGTCTCGTGGGCCACACTCAGAACCCTGATGGGCCGCATGCAGCCCATGGGTCTCAGGTTGCCCACCACTAATCTAATAGCTACGTCCATCATAACTTTCCGCTTTCTTAAAAAAAACCTCATTTTACTACAGGTAAATAAAAGTGTCAGTCATCCAGACTCTTGAAAGTAACAATAGCTGAAACTGTAAGCACTAGAAAACTCTTTATCTTGTGCAAATCAACATTGTGAAATTGACAGCATAGATCAGAGAGCCAGAGCTGTCAATCAAGCAATGTTTTCTCTGGGACTCTTCTTATGGATTTCTGGGCTCTCAGCCAAGTCTCATTTTGCATGCTTGGAACTGGCCAAGTGAGGATGCAGGAGGTGGACTTGTGACCCAAACCAGACCACAACCTTAAAAGGTACTCCTGAAAACTGGAAACCCCAGGAATGGGGTCGAGAATCCCGGAATCAGGACTGCTTGTCATTTTTAAAGGCTTTCTGAGTCAACCTGCCTTGGTGAAAATTCAGCCCATAGAGTATAAAAGTCCATTCATTCTAAGTTTGGAGTAAACTTCGAACAATGGCAGGTGTGAATTTCACAGAGGAGTTGCTGTCTCGGCACATCCCTTCAAAGGGGAGTCCCTGAACCTGGATGGTTTAATTAGGAATTTTACAGAAACTTGATTGTCTGTGTTGAATTTGCAAAAGTCACCTGACCCCTGGCAGCCATCTTAGCCACCTGGTTAGTGGTTAGTGTCCATTTAACAAAGTGAAAGACAGTTCCAAAAGCTTCCATATGTACACAGTCTATGTGTGAAGTAATAAATATGACACGCCTTCACTGGGCATTTATACTCAAATATGGTAACTTCAGTTTTATTGATTGTTAAATTTCTTTTTGCAACTTCCAGCAGTTTCTATTCTCACGTACATCTGTTGGAAATGCTGCAAAGCAGCATTGATTGTAGGAAAATTAAATTGCTCGAAGTCTGAAAAAATAAGTCAGACAAAAAGATCAAACACTCACATCAGAAGATCTATCCCTTTAAGGGACAAATAAAATTTGACTTGTTAGTTCATCATTAAAATGAATCTTGTCTTTACAAAAAATTGACAAAGGAAATCAGCTTGTACATGCAACAGGTTTTTCTAACTTTGTGGAAATCAAATAGCTTCTGGCTCTGAACATCTTAAACCTAACTGATTCTTCAGGCTTTGAACCTAGACCTCTTCTGCACATTGTTTAACCCTTCCTTAAGGAGCAGACACAAAAGAGTTGCTTAACATTAAAATTGTTAATCAGTTAGGGATTGGAAACCTAACGTACTCAGAAGCGGGATCCATTGTGGGGGCTGTGGCAGGCCAGCTAAAATTCATTAACTTTCGGCGGGACTGGATGATTCTGGCAGTGGGTGGGGCCAGGAAATCCCACCCTATATTTTAAGAAAAGATTTTGTTGGAAATCTTTCATCTCTTTAAGAAAAATAGCTTGCCTCCCAATGACACAAAATATTAGACTGCTTGACCAAGATGAATAAAATATAAACTGAAAAAATCATACTCGGATGATATAATTAATATATTGTATTGTATATATTGAGACCTTTATTGACTCTTTATGACTATGGAATATATTTTGCTTCTGTAAAATATTTCCTTGAAGTAAACAATTCCTTGAAGACTCCTGCTTGAATCTGGTGCTAATGACAAGGATGTAATGGCTGGGATGGGATGTTTTGTGCCAGGATTTTGCTGCTGGAGACCTGGGAGAATGGTTCCTGGAGGTGGGGTTCAAAGGCAGTCACAGTAGGGCAAAAGGAAGGCAAGCCTGGGCTAGGGGAGAACTCCTCTTCTCCAGGCTTGCAAGGGAACTGTAATTTTAAAAAAAAACTACCTTATTTGGTCTCTTCTGGCTCAGCTTTTGTTCCCAGTTTTCTGAGCTTGGTGGGAATCCACAAGTTCTTCTCCATGGCGGAGAAGGTGATGTCATTGTAATATCACTGGGCTAGTAATCCTGAGGCCCAGGCTAATTCTCTGGGGATATAGGTTCAATTCCCATCATGGCAGCTGGTGGAACTCAGATTCAATGAATTTAAAAAACCTAGAATTGAAAGCTAGTCTCAGTTATAGTGACTGTGAAACTATCATCGATTGTGGTAAAAACCCTTTCTAGTTCACTAATACCCCTTAGGGAAGGGAATCTGCCATCCTTACCTGGTTTGGCCTACATGTGACTCCACACCCACAGCAATGTGGTTGACTCTTAGCTCAAAGGCAATTAGGGATGGGTAACAAATGTTAGCCTTGCCAGCAATGCTCACATCCCATGAGCAAACATTTAAAAAATCCCTTGGGGTCAATATCACAGTCATGTCTCAATAATGTCATCAGCTCCTGAGTATATTTAAACATGGACTGTCAGCTTTAAGGTGAGATGACCAGTTGGGTAGATAATAGCTATACTGTTTTTAGATTTTGAGAAGGTGATCAATAAAGTGCCTGACAAAAGGCTTGCTAGAAGAATCCAGGTGTATGGCATAAGAGGAGCATGGATAGAAAGTTGCTTGATGAACAGGGAACAAAAACGTTACATTACATGGGTGTTTCATGAATTAGAGGTACATTGGAAATGGCATCCCTCGATGCTGAATTCGCTTATCTGTACAATAAGTGATTTGAACCTCGATTTAGGGAATATGATCGCAAAATTTACCAATGACTCAAAAGTAAAAGGTATGAAAATAGTCAGGAGAGCTATATAGGATTTCGGGAAGACAGGTTAGCAGAATGATCAGGAAGATGTAATATAATATGGATAAGTGTGAAATTATGCATTATGGACTAATAAAACCAGGGAATATACATTTGATTAGAAACACACTGAAGTTTGTGGATGAACAGAAGACCCAAGGGTTCCAATACATAACTCCCTGCAAGCAAGAGACTAATGAGACTTTGGGTTCTATGAATAAAATGAAAGACTGAAGTCTTATGATCCCATTGGCGGTGGGTGTTTGACGGCACGAGCAGACAATATGGCAAGAAGGCCAAAAATCGGTTTTATGCTGTCGTGAAGTCAGTTTGTGATCATCTGCTCTGCCTATCAATGGTGGGCCTGCCTTTCACACCACTGCATGTTGGGAACCTGCATGTCATTAAAAGCCCTGCTCGCAGGAATCATGTCCCCACGCTGGATCATCTGGGCACGTTGGCGTGATTGCATACCAATGTGTTCCACAACTGTACGTAAGCGATGTGCACCTGGCGAGCTGCACTTCACTTGAGGCTTCGAGGTTTGTTTGCCTTCCTTGCTTCGGCCAGCACTCACAGTCATCAGTGTCAGGCTTCACGGGCAGCACCACATCACTTTCAATGACTGTAGGGCTAGGACTTGCTTGGAGAAGGGATAGAAGTTGCCTCAGGCAAGGGAAGAGGCTACAGTGCGAGGGCTGCACTTGGGAAGGGGGGTATCTCAGGTGTGTGCGGGGGCACAAGTTGATCTGTGCAAGTTGTCTCAAGGTGATGAGGGCTCAGGAGGCAATCTCCAGAAAAGATGAGACCAGATGGACATGTGAGGGTGTGTGCGAGAGAGTGAGTGGTGATGTCCCTTGAGCTGGCAGTGAGTGAGATGCCAATGAATGCGTGATAGGCTTGTGAGTGAGCGAGTTTAGAGTGATGAGGTGGTTGCCTTTCACTAGTGACATGGATGAGATCATTCATCCTCTTTCTGCGCAGGGTGGCCAATCTCTTCTATACAGCATTGGTACTGACCACCACTCCGCCTCCTAAATTGGAGTGGTGAGACTGCTGGACCTCCTGCGGCCGGAGTGGGAGTGGTGGACATCACAGCAGGCCTCCAAAAGACATTCCAATGATGGGTCACTGAACTCTTTTGGCTTTCAGGGCCATGTCTTCACTGGAGCAGTCCTGGGTTGGTAGCATTGAGAACTGTGTGTACGGCTAGAATTTAGCTATGGCACCCGGAGTGAGGAAACAGTGATGTAACGGTGTGATGGGTGATTCAGAGGCCACAGTGAGACAGTGAGTTTCCTGTGACTGCATAATTGATGAGGCAGGAAGCGAACGATATGGCACGAAAACTCGCCATTGCGGCCAGCGGGTAAAACATCATTTTTCACACCGCCTACTGCACTTAGTGCAATACTGAGTGATTCCCCCCATAGAGTATAAATATAGAGTGATAATGGGATAGGATTTCTGTAAGGATTCCCTGATCTCCCATTGTAACTTTGCCAGAAATGCTTTGTAGCCATTTATACTATTTTTCCACCGATCTTGCACCAAAGTTATGGAAAAGGACCAAGAGAGCAACTTAGAAAAATCTACCACAAGTTATGCAAACTGTTATCTCGACCAAATAGGAGTATTGAATTCAGAATCAAGTCCCTCTACAGAGTCCAACAATGTGCTTTAGCTCCAAGAGCATCACACTTCCAACTGCAACAGTGCGATATCTTTCCATTTCACAGAATCACAGAATTGTTACAGCGTAGAAGGAGGGCATTTGGCCCATTGTGTCTGCTCTGGCTCTCTGAGCATTTTAACTTAGTGCCAATCTCCTGCCTTTTCCCCTAACCCTGCACATTGTTTCTATTTAAATAATCATCCAATGCCCTCTTGAATGCTTCAATTGAACCTGCCTCCTCCACACTTCCAGGCAGTGCATTCCAAACCCTAACTACTCGCTGTGTGAAAAAGTTTTTTCTCGCCTCGCATTTACTTCTTTTGCAAAACACTTTAAAACTGTACCCTCTGTTTCTTGATCTGTTTATGAGCAGGAACAGTTTCTCCCTATCTACTCTGCCCACACCCCTCACGATTTTGAAAACATCGATCAAGTCTCCTCTTAGCCTTCTCTTCTCCAGGGAAAACAGCCCCAACTTCTCCAATCTTTCCTCATAACTGAAATGTTTCATCCTTGGAACCATTCTCATAAAGCTCTTCTGTACTCTCACCAATGTGTCCACATCCTTCTTATAGTGTGGCACCCAGAACTGTACACAATACTCCAGCTGAGGTCTAACCAGTATCCTATATAAGTCCATCCACTTCTCCCTGCTTTTGTACTCTATGCCCCCATTAATGAAGCTTAGAATACTGTATGCTTTAGAAACAGCTCTATCTACCTGTCCTGCCACCTTTAATGGCTTATGTAAGCATAAACTTGTGTACTTCATACACCAGTTACTGGCATATCATAATCATAACCTATTGCCAACTGGATCACTGATTCCTTTTCAAGTGAAAAGATCTGGGTAAATAATTCGACATTAAACTGAGGGAGATGCTTTCCTTCAAGTGAGGCATTTAACTAAGGCTGTGTCCAACTTTTTATTTGGGCACAATAGATCCCATGCCACTATTTGAAGGAGAGCAGGGGAGTTCTCCCAATGCCCCGGCCTATATTTATTCCTGATACCAATAACAACAAAAGCTGTATTCATTTGTTCATTGATATTTATTGACTTGCTGTCAGTGAATTGCCTGCCTTGTTTTCCTACCCTAACAACAGTGACCATGCTTCATTTGCTGTGAAACAGCTTAAGATGTTTAAGGGATATTAATAGTGCTTCCTTCTTTATAATTAGGGACAGAAATGTTCATGCTCACTAGGAACTGGACTGAAATGGACAAAATTCATTTCACATAGGACCCTTGTTACCAGCAGGCAGGAGAGATGTCATCGCATTAGCCTGGGCTGAATGTATATGTTCCCAGAGTTGAAAGCCAGGTCACCTCTGCACAACGGTCTTGCTATTCAAAATTTTGTAATGTTAGCATTAATAAAGAGAATCTTTGGGAACTATTTCTTGAGCTGGACTTATTATTTCCACGCAGCTTAAACCTGTACCTGTCTGTGTTATTTACCAGAGCATTGCAAGGCAGATGGCTGTTGCATAAAGGGGCCAGTTTAACTTTTGCTGGTGGTGAATCACAGGTTGGTTCCCTGTCATACAAGCCACCAGATTTTCATTTCCATTGATTCCAAAATCAGGCAGGGTGTATAAAGGACCGCCAACCTGCTTCTGCTTGCTTTCTGTCAGCACCAAATATTAAAATCAACTCCAAAGCCTTTACTGTATTATGTTAGGTTAGACAAGAAAGAAATTGGCTCGTTGAACATTGTGATGCATATCTTGGCTAATGTTTAAGGATTAGTATATCTGTTCTGGTGTGCTTCACTCAATGTTGCTGGTTTTCATTGTGGATGACACTTAACGCTGAAAAATATTACCGTCTACAGAGCAAAATCTAAGAATGGGGGGCGGTGTTTACGAGAGAAGTTGGACCGATTGGGACTGAACTTACCGGCTGGCAGGCGGAAAGCAGCCAACGTCACCCTGCTAACCTCATTGGTTGAAGGTAAGACCAACATTCAGACAGAATTATTGGTGCCCTCTCTAAGTTGAGCTTCACATTTTGAGGGTTCATTAAGGTGTATTTTAGGCCAAATTAGAAAGGACAAAACTAATAACATAAGTTTCAGTGGAACTCAGGGGACATCCCAATGTGTTACAAGTCACAAAGTCACAAGTGAGTTTGTAAAAGCTTAACGTCAGCAATAGAAACATAAACTACTGGAATCATACTTTGAAAACCATCTGGTACATGCTTACATAAAATAAAGATAAATTCATATTTTGAAATGTACTTTGAGAAAAGTACAACCAAGTAACACTACAGACTAAGTATGGGAAAAATTGCTGAACAATTTTTTAGTCAATGATGGCTTCCTGATCCTCTGCCTTTACTAATCCTCCAACCAATATATTTTACTCCATCTTCTGGAGATGGCAGAAATATTAAATATTTATTTTTGCTTCAGTATTTACCAAGGAGGTAGAACAGGCAGACATTATATTGAATGATGAGATGAGCAGTGAGATAAGTGCATTTAAAATAAAAAAGGATGTATGGAATGAACTAATCAAACTCAAAGAAGACAAAGGCTCTGGTCCATATGGATTACCTGTATGTATTTTAAAAGAATCTAAGGCTGAGATAGCAGTGGCATTACTACACATATTTAATAATTCATTAGAAAAAGGCATAGTGCCAGAGACTGGTGGATAGCTGATGTAATTCCCATATTTAAGAAGGGGAGGTCCAGGAAATTAACATTGGTGGTAGGAAAAATAACGGAGTCCCTACTGAAGAGAGACTAGGAGAACGTCTAGAAATGAAAGCTATAACAATGAATAGTCAGCATGAATTTTAGAGGAGAAAATCTTGCTTGACAATCTTGTTGAATTTTGTGAGGGGGTAACAGAGAGTTGACAATGGTAATGCAGTAGATATAATTTTCTAGGATTTTCAAAAGGCGTTCCATAAAGTGCCTTATAATAGACTAATGAATAAGGTTAGAGAATGTGGAATGAAGGGACAAATGACAAAATGGATTGATGGCTGGCTTCGAGACAAAGGAGAGACTGTGAGTAAAGGATATTTATTCAGAGTGGCAGAAGGTGGAAAGTGGTTTCACAGGATGGGACCACTGCTATTCACTGTATATGTGAATGCTTTGGACTTTTTAATCAAAAACACAATTTCTAAATTTGTGAAAGACACCAAATAGGGGGTAGTCAATACTGGGGAGGACTGCAACAAATTACAGAAGGACATAAGTAAAATTACAGAATGGTGAAAAAATTGGCAAATAAATTTCAACAGATAAATGTGAGGTAGTGCATTTTGGGTGGAAGAATAGGAGGTCACTGATTACTTTGAAGATGAGATTATTTGGTAGGCGGGGTAGAGGAACAAAGGGATCCTAGAGTACAAATTCACCAATCACTAAAAGATGCGCTACAACAGGCTTGTCCAACCCCCGGCACATGGGCCAGGTCCGGCCTGCCAAGCCATTCTACCCTGAACCATAGAGCCAGTGTGTGCTGGTAAATGGAATGGAAAATTCTGCAGGGAGCTGCTCCTCCAATCACAGGGCATTCCTGCCCCACATTTGCTGCTGATAGGCTCACTAGTGGCTGAAGAAACTGGGTTCCAGGGAGTGTGTGGGTCAGGGGAAGGATTTGGGGGAGAGAGGGAGAGACCTGCTGCCGGGAGTGTATGTGGGGGAGGTTGAGACTAGCTACTGTGGAGTGCATTGGTGGGGGTGGAATGGGAGGGAGAGGCCAGCTGCTGGGGAGTGCGTGGTTGGGGCCAGGGAGAGAGCAGTTGCCAGAGGGCAGCGGTGGTGGGGCAGGGTGGGTACAGTGAGAGACAGAGGCTGCATGGAGGGGTGGGGAGAGCCTGGGTGGGAAGAGACTGCCTGCTGAGTGGGGTGTGAGAGGGGTGGGTGAAGAAGATTGGCAAGCCTTATCTTTCCCAAACTTGCTCATTGGTCCCTTGAGTGAGAAAAAAATTGAAATGTGACCCCTCGCGTGAAAAGGTTAGACAAGCCTGTGCTACATGTTAACAAAGTCTTTAGGGGAGATGGTAGCTCAGTGATAATGTTGCTGGGCTAGTCATCTAGAATACTCTAGGGACAACAGTTCAAATCCTAACATGGCAGTTGGTGGAATTTAAATTTAATTAATGAATCTGAAGCCAGTCTCAGCAATGGTGACCATGGCAGCTACCATTGATTGTTGTCAAAACCCACTTGGTTCACTAAAGTCCTTTAGGGAAGGAAATCTGCTGCCCTTACCCAGTTTGGCCTACATGCAATTACAGACCCACAGCAATGTGGTTGACCTCTGAAATTAGGGATTGGTAACAAATGCTGGCCTTTCCTGTGATGTCCATATTGCACGAAAGAAGGAAAAGGCAAACCAAGCACTAGGCTTTATTTCTAGATGGATAGCATTGAAAAATAAGGAAGCTATGCTGAACATGTATTGAACTTTGTTTAGACCATACTTAAGAGTATTATGTAAAGTTCTGGTCACCATACAATGAAAAGGATGCAGAGGCACTGGAAAGGATGCAGAGATGATTTACAAGGATGATAGATATAGGCACACATATCAGGAAAGGATTGAAAGCCTGGGGTTCTTTTATTTTGAAAATAAACACCAAGGGGTGACCTAATAGAAATATATAAAATTATGAAATGTTTTGATAGAGTGGATACAGGGAGGATGTTTCACTTTGTGGTGAAGAGCAGGACTAGAGGCCATCAATATAAGATAATGACCAAGGAATCCAGTAGGGAATTCAGAAGAAACTTATTTTCCCAAGACTCATGTCTTATACAAGTTCAACATAACCTTCTTGCTCTTGTATTCTATGCTCCTACTAATAAAGTCTAGGATATTGCGTGCTTTATACTGTATGCTCTCTCAACCTGTCTGCCACTTTATGCACATATACACCTAGGTCCCTCTGCTCCTGCAGCTCCTTTAGAACTGTATCCTTTATTTTATATTGCTTCTCCATGTTCATATTACCAAAATGAATCACTTCACATTTCTCTGCATTGAATTTAATTTGCCATGTGTCTGCCCATTCCACCAACTTGTCCAAGTCCTTTTAAAGTTCTACACTACCCTCCTCACAGTTCACAATACTTCCAAGTTTTGTATCACCTGCAAACTTTGTAATTTCCCCTGTGCACTAAGGTCTAAGTCATTAATATATATATCAGGAAAAGCAAGGGTTGCAACATTGACCCCTCAGGAACTCAACTACAAACCATCCTCCAGCTCGAAAAACATCCATGAACCGCTTTGGTTTCTGTCACTCAGCCAATTCTGTATCCATGTTGCTACTGTCCCTTACATTCAATGAGCTATAACTTTGAGCACAAGTCTGTTGTGTGGCATTGTATCAAGCAAGTGTAAGTTGAGCATACATTCTAAATAATAACATCAATTTGAATGGTTATAAAACAGGAAAAATAAACTATTCAAAACTACAAGATAAAAGATAGTGAACTCTGAGAGGAATGTAGGAATTTGCAAAAGTGTGTTAAAATTGATACTAAAGGTGCAATTTTTTTTCCAAAAAATAACTAAAAATATTGCTCCTGAATTTCAGCTCCAAAATGATCGTGATGGGGATGGAACTTTGGATGGTACCCAGTTATATCCATGTTACCACCTCTTTTTTCACCTATAAATTCCTGCTGCACATGAGGTGATCCATATATAGACAGAATTTATTGTGATGATATGAAATTATGTAAATGCCTCACAAAAAAATTACCTGCCATTGGTGCCATAGCAACCCTAGATGAAAGGACATCTAGCATCCAACATTTCAAAGGGTCTTGAAATAAAACTTGAAATAATATCAGTTTTGCTCTGCAAATGTTTCTTGACACCACGGGGCTCACTTACCTTATGGGAAGTTCCCTTCGGTTCCCCATCCACTGGTAAAGGATGCCCACTATTACCCACCTGAGATATTTACATGCCCTGATGCCAAAAAGAAATGGGCTAGAACCAAGGGCACAAATGGATGACAGAAGTCTTCTTATGGTGAAGCAGGAATGGACTGCAGTGGTTCAAGAAGGTGGCTCACCACCACCTTCTCAAGGGCAATTAGGGATGAGCAACAAATGCTGGTGCAGCCAGTGATGCCCACATCCTGTGAAAGGATAAATAAATAACTAAAAGGAACAAACAAAATTCAGCCCAATTATGTATAATATGAAACCTTAACGCAGTAGCAGAATAGTTATTGTCTCGTTACAGAGAATGTTAAAACTCTCAAGTATAAAAATGACAGTGAAAGTAAGACAGATAGGATAGTTGAAACAGTAAATGAATGTTTGCTAGCAGTATTAACTAGAGAAAATCATTCTAACTTGTCTTCCAATTTTTGAGATATTTGCAGTATCCTAGAGGATTTTAAAATTAGCACGCCTGAGACAAGAATATTTGAGTTGTTCACAACACAATTGGGTGATGTGGTGGGAGAGTTAGAGTACTAGTAATTAGCTTTGATAGATGAAATAGACTTTTCTCTCTTGACTTCGCTTTGGAAGACAATGCGCATTTAAAGATTCTGAAATATAGGTTAAAACTTAACTCAGATTTTCTGTTGTACTGAGTTCATATGAATACATATAATTGTCATAAGCAATCTCCTGCTTTACACTGGAAATAGTGAGTTTGTGATTCATCAGTGACGGCACTATTGAGCTAAGTCAAGCAAAAGACTTTTTCCTTCTATAGACACAATAACATTTCACCAATAAAAAATACATTTAGCTCTGTCTCTACTTACTAAAAAGAACAGGCTGGTGATTGACATCATCAACTTGTCTGACTCTGACATTCCCCTGCCCTGTCTTATCCCAGAAGTCAAGCTGGGGCACGTTAATACTTCATAGGGAGATTTCCTGGGATTCCAGATACTGTAGATTTTTGATGACTGAGTAGAAGAATAGATAAGGATAGATTCATTCTACCTCTTGGTTTAAACCCAACTCATAATGGCAGGATGAAAGCTTTCTTCCTCTATTGGTTGAAAAGATATGCTATAAAATGAGCATGGGCACTTTCTAGGAAAATATGGGTCATTGGTGCAAAAAAAGACTCCCATAGCTTTTGCTTCTTGCAATTTTTAAGTTTTCATCAGCTTCAGGGACGTCTGGGCTTCCTCTTTTATTTCAAATTGTCTGTTGATCCAGAATGACAAGTGCGCAAGCTCCAAATAACAAAACTATTCTAGTATCAGAAATAGGTTTATTGTTGTGATATTAATATAAAAAACATATGAATTTTAGCAACTTTAAATTTAAATAAGTTTGAAAAGCTTGCTGCATTCTGAAACCAAGCAGGCAGGTAGTTCAAATTGCCAGTAGTAATCACTGGCTGAAATCTCACACAGATCTCGCCGATTCCAATTTTAACGTTTCCTTTCTGAACAGGTGACAGGGACATTTGCCAGCAACCAATGGGATCCTACTTTAAATGTGCAGGTGATGTAATTAGGGCCGGGCTGCATTTTAACTAACAATTTTAACTGAGTAGCAAAGGGATTGTGGCTTTCTTGCCTGATCCAAATAAAAGGACCCTGCTGCCTGACCTTGCTGGTCAGCTGCCAATTTTGGATGGGAAATTATCTGGCGCATGCAGATGAGAACCAAGAGTTAAAACCTCTACATGATGAGAACCATGAGTTAAAACCTCTACACTCAAAGGTCTAACTGCTTTCTACCAGTCTCAATCCTTCTTTTAATTTAATTCTGCTTCTCTTCACTTTTCCCTTCTTCCCGAATCAGATTTTCTCCCACAATATTTTTAATCTACTTTTTAAAAAAATTGTCTATTGTTAAGTACCCTATTCTCTTCTTAAAGGTTAAATAAATCTCTTATATGTTTCTCAGCTTTCTGCATCCTCCTATTTTGGATCCAGTCTTGATCAATACTAATTTACATCACCCTGGATTAAGTAAAAATTGGCTCCAAAGGATGATTCTAAACCAGCCAAGGGACTAAATACTGTAGTTTGACTTGGTCTCAACCTTCGGGCAACAGGATTAAAGCATTTTGCTAAAATTGGGCTGACATTCAGGCATTTACATCAGGCAGAGTAACTTGCAGGGTATGTCAATAGTAGAGGCAGCTGAGTATTACCAAGCTAATCTTGTTGCACTTTAGTGTTGTTTTTAGCATTTTAATTTCAGGACCACTGTGATGGGAGGCATAATTATTGACTCTGCTACCTGCTTTGGAGCACTGCATTATACTGCCGGCTCCATGTCATTCCCTGGTTAGACAAAGTGAGCTGTGCCCATGTGTACTTCCAAACATGCTCAGACCTTCACACTCAGGGGTAGACATTTGGCTAATGCTGAATAATATTAATATCTCCAGGGCAAAAGCTAAGAATTGGTTCATTGTAATAGAAATAATGGGGGTGGGAGGAGTTATAACCTGTCGATGTGGCGGGTTCCTGTGCAGTCAGCAGTTTAGCAAAAGCTGAAAATACTGATGTGTCAGGAGATCAGCAGGATCCCAGGAAGATTGGCAGATCTGCCATTTAAATATGTAAAATAATCATTAGCTGCTGCTTTAATCCAGGATACTGACTGTAATTCTGTGTGCACTGGTTTCCCAAGCTTCCTGGAACTTGCCGAGGAAAACAAAGTAAGAGGACAGAGGGGTTTGATGGGGATGGGCAATTGACAGGCAAGCAAGGCGATGAATACTGCAATCTGACACCTGCTTCCTGGCTTAAGCGGAAGGTTTTAGCAAACAGGACTTGTACAGAGCATGAGCTTTCACTATCTTGGAGATGATTTCCAATGCTTTGGAGATCATTTCTACTCTTGAGTTTGGAGATTTTTACTTCTACACTTCCCAGCTGCAAGCCTTAACAGGAGTATGGGAGAAGCTTTATATAGCTCCACCTTGGACCTCAGATGTGTTATAAGAGGTGCAGCACCTGCAGGAGCAACAGCTAGCCTCTCCTAAACCACCTGCTACTCCACAGGACAGAGGAACTAAGCACAGAGCTCCAGCTCACAGGAGGCAATGCCTCCAATACAGGGTTTACAGGTAGGGGATTCACTTTCTGAACATGACTAAGCACCAGGCTTTGCTGTCAGGTAGTTGCTAATATTTATAGCCTCCTGGAAGAAGATCTTCCGCCAAGTGGACCAAATGAGCAGATATTGCCAATGGCTGTCAAGGTCACCACAGCCCTGAATTTTTTTGCCTCCTTCCAGGAATCTGTTGGTGCTCTTTGTGGAATCTCACAATCTGATGCCCACAAGGGCATCTCAAAAGAACGGATGCCATTTTTGCCAAGGCTGGTACTTTGCAACTAATGAGACCAATCAGAATGAGAAAGAACTTGGATTTTCTGCTTTGGCTTGGTTCTTGCCAGTCCAGAGAGTCATAGATTGCACACTTGTCTCAATCAAGGAGCCCCTATATCACCCAAGGAACATTCATCAATTGAAAGGGATTGCACTCCATTAATGTTCAGCTGGTCTCCAACCACCAATAGATCACCAGACATGTGTGCCCAAGGTTAGCAGGGAACTGCCATGATGTGGTCATCCTGCGCCAGTCACATCTTGCAAAGGCTAACATACCTTGAAGCCAAGTCACTGGATGGTTCATTGGAGACAAGGGCTACTTTCTGAAATGATGACACCTGTGAGGAGCCCAAACACTGACACCCAAGATAGGTATAACAGGTGACTCATAAGCACCAGAATTATAATTGAGCAAGAAACTTCTCCTGCCCTGATCAGATCATCAAACTTCTTGCGGCACTGTATCTAGGAGCAAGGCTTAGCCATCTACTGTAAACCCTACTTGTTCTCTGAAGCTGACAAAATCTCCCTGTTGGCCCTCACAGCCCACAGCATTAATTCCGGGGAAGCACCGCTTAAGCATGGTACTTTCTTACTGTGTTAAGTTCCTATCTGTGCAGTTCATGGCTCTCTCAAAACACATCTACAATGCTTCAGTTCTGACCCTGGGAGGATGCCTTTAACTACTGGGGCTGAAGTCAACTAAGGTGAGTCATCATCATGCCCAATTGGTCAGGAAACCCAGAATTCAGATGCAAATGCAGTGACTGCTTTAAAAAAAAACACTGAAAAGCACATTGCTGAAGCTTCCAGGTTCTTGACGCACTTTCGCTCTCCCCTCACTGTGAATAGGTTTGAAAGTTAAAATTCAGCTCAATAATGGGGAAAGATGTAAAACAGGCACTAGAGCACAAAGTCACCATTAGCCTTTCAGGATCTAAACCTGTTATATTTTTAATGTTAGAGGACAGTCAGCCCCTGTTTAACATTTAAAAGTTTACTTCTAAAGGTTCATTGGCTTTAAGCTCTGAGTAGCTGAGCTTACTTCTGGTCTCTGCTGTGATAAATGCTCTCCATCATGGTGGTGGTTGGGTGCTACAATTAAACTCAATGCTCCAAGCTATCTGCTTTGCAACAATCCCTGCAGAAAAACATGTCAAATTATGCGCCTGTTGGATGAAGACAAAATTGGGTTTGGCTTTGATATACCCGCAATCATATACTTTGTTCTGTTGAAGCTCACACCAAAAGAATGGTTACCTGGATGAGACACCAAAGCATGGCCATAGAATCATAGATGACACAAGGAGATCAATCAGCCCTTCATGCCTTTTGAAATGCTTATTACATTGCTTCACCCTTTCAACATAGTCCCATCCTGCTGCCCTCTCTGAAAGCCAGTTCCTTGCTGCACTATTTTAGAGTCATAGAGTCATAGATGTCTACAGCACATCAGATGTCATAGAGCCATAGATGTCTACAGAAAAGGGCCCTTCAGCCCATCGAGTCTGCACCTGTCAAACAAGTACCTAACTATTCTAATCCCATTTTCCAGCACTAGGCCCATAGCCTTGTATGCCATGGCATCGCAAGTGCACATCCAAATACTTCTTAAATGTTATGAGGGTTTCTGCCTCTACCGCCCTTTCAGGCAGTGAGTTCCAGATTCTCACCACCCTCTGGGTGAAAAAGTTCTTCCTCACATCCCCTCTAAACCTCCTGCCCCTTACCTTAAATCTATGCCCCCTGGTTATTGATCCCTCCACCAAGAGGAAAAGTTCCTTCCTGTCTACCCTATCTATGCCCCTCATAATTTTATTCATCTCAATCATGACCCCCCTCAATCTCCTCTGCTTCAGGGAAAATAACCCCAGTCTATCCAATATCTCCTCATAACTAAAACTCTCCAGCCCAGGCAACATCCTGGTAAATCTCCTCTGCACTCTCTCTTGTGCAATCACATCCTTCCTATAATGCGGATTCCAGATCTGCACGCAATACTCTAGCTGTGGCCTAACCAGCATTTTATACAGCTCCAGCATAACCTCCCTGTGCTTATACTCTATGACTCAGCTAATAAAGGCAAGTATCCCATATGCCTTCTTAACCACCTTATCTACCTGTCCCACTGCCTTAAGGGACCAGTGGACATGCACACCAAGGTCCCTCTGATCCTCAGTACTTCCCAGGGTCCTACCTTTCATCGGGTATTCCCGTGCCTTGTTTGTCCTGCCCAAGTGCATCACCTCACACTTATCCAGATTAAATTCCATTTGCCATTGATCAGCCCATCTGACCAGCCCGTCTATATCCTCCTGTAATCTAAGGCTATCCTCCTCACTTTTTACTATTCCTCCAATTTTTGTCTCATCCGCGAACTTACTGATCAACCCTCCTACATTTAAGCCTAAATCGTTTCTATATACCACAAATGGCAAGGGACCCAACACTGATCCCTGTGGAACCCCATTGGACACAGGCATCCAGTCACAAAAACACCCCTCGACCATCACCCTCTGCTTCCTGCCACTCAGCCAATTCTGGATCCAATTTTCCAAATTGTCTTGGATCCCGTGGGCTCTTACCTTCGCTATCAGTTTCCCATGTGGGACCTTATCAAAAGCCTCGCTGAAGTCCAAGTAGACTACGTCAAATGCATTGTCCTCATCTGCACACCTGGTCACCTCTTCGAAAAATTCAATCAGATTGGTCAGACATGACCTCCCCTTAACAAAACCACACTAACTGTCCTTGAATAATCCCTGCCTCTTCAAGTTTAGATTAATTCTGCCCCTCAGAATTGCACCCAATAGTTTCCCCGCCACTGAGCACTCTTGAAAAAGAGCAGGGAAATCTGCCCCCTCCCCCCTTCCCCTCCACTCCTCTCCCCCATCCTTCCACCCCCTCCCCCTCCCCTCCTCTCCCCTCATCACCTTCCCCTCCCCCTCTCCCCCCCCCCCCATCCCCCTCCCCCCCCCCCCCCCCACCCCGCCCCCCCCCCCCCCCCCCCCTCCCCATGTGTGAAGGGGAGTTTATCCAGTGTCCAGACCAACATTTGTCCCTTATTCAACACCACCAAAAGCAAATTATCTGGTTAGTTAAAAAAATAATGTTTATGGTACTTACTTTGTGCAAATTTGCCAACAAAACAATAATAACTACATTTCAAAAGTAATTTATTGGCTCAAAGGGCTTCAGGATTTCTTGAGGGTGTGTGAAAGGGGTTATATAAATGCAAATTCTTTTTCTTTTGGAGATAATTTTTAAGTTCTCCAGTTGCTGATTCAACACTTGACACTGTAGAACTGTGCTCAAACAAGGATTCAACAGCTTTAGAAGGGGGGGGAAAGGAGAAAGGAAAATAAAGAAAAGTGGAGGAAACGATTAAAATGTTCAAAAGGCGAACTGAGGACTTTGACAAATTTGCTCTGTGCCAATTGCACTTACCCTTCAGCCTCCACAAATGAAATGATGCAAGATAGACCTTCCAGCCCTTGTCAAATCTGATATATCCACAATTCAGCAATTTTTCTCATTTTATATTTTCTGGGATTCAGTGATCACTGCACATCTATAAAACACTGTAGTTTACGAATGCAAAAGGTGCCAGCCTTGGCTTAGTTGATATCAAACCAACTTAGATCTGAGTCAGAATGTTGTGGGTTCAAGCCCCACGCTGAGCCTTGAGACCCAAAATCTAGACTGAAACTCCAGAGCAGTGCTGATGAGGGCTTGCTGCACTATTAGAAGTGCTGTCTTTTGATGAGACATTAAAGTGAGGCCCTGCCTTTTCTCTCAGGTAAACTTAAAAGATCTTGTGACACTATTTTGAAGAAGAGCAGGGGAGCTATCCCTTGTATCCATTTAATCACAAAAAGAGATTGGCTGCTTATCATCACATTGCTGTCTGTGGGATCTTACTATATGAAAACTGGCTGCTGTGGTTGCTACATTACAACAGTGACTGCAATTAAAAGTATTTCATTTGCTGTGAAGTGCTTTGAGATATCTTGAGGTTGTGGTGCTATATAAGTACAAGTTTTTCTTTCTTACAAGCTATTGACTCATTTTGCTAAAATTCAGTAAAATCAATCTTGTGCTTATATAAACATTGTAACATGCTTTGCTGCCTTCTTATTGTTGATCATTATGTTTTTCTTTCTTGTTGGTGTGAGTTAATGTGTTTTCATCAGCCGTTTATTGTTTCAGGTTCCACCACTGCTGTCACACCTTTTCTTTGACCTGCAGAACAGGCTAGCCTGTTTCTTCATGACCATTGTAAATTCAACTCCATGAACAGACAACAGGGATATGCATTTCTGAAGAGAGTATGGGGCTTTTGTACATTCTCTATCTTCCCTCTTAAAGTATTCTGACACCACCAAGTGCACCATCTAGTGGCTTGACTGAAATAGGAGTAACCGTATCCAGTGATAATGAGAAAATGAGACTTTGAACGTGGCAACTGAGCCAAGTCAATCTTTTGAATTTTCCAGGTATTTCAGCTAACTATAGAGACTGCCTATTAATCAGAGGAACATCCTGCAGTCTGTTCATTTCACAATGGAGTTTATATTCATACTGTGAAATGTGTATCCATATGCAACATAGTACATTAATTAAAGAGTTTACATAGATTCAGCTTCACAGACAATATAGCTATGGGTGTTTATACTATCATAAGATGATCAAGTTGAGAGCAAGTTATTTACCTGTCAAAGTAAATGTCATGGTGCTTAATTCGGGAGTTTCATCAGGTGAAATTAATCTTCTAGTCAAGAACTACATTTAATACGGTGCCAATATTCTCCAAGTACGTTTGCCTTTTAAAGTTAAAAGTAATTTCTCTTCTCCCCGTAAGGCGAGGCCCTCCACTTGGCCCGGGATTTTGGCTATACGTGCGAGACAGAGTTTCCTGCCAAAGCAGTGGGGGAGCAACTAGCCCGACAACATCTTGAACCCAAAGAACAAACGCCAAGGAAAAAGATGATTCTAGCAACCAAGTATGTAATCTGCTTACTCTTCTATTCTAATATGTTTCATAACCCACCACCCCCACAATACCCTCTTCCTTTAAACTGGTGATTTTTGGTTCCATTAGAATCTGCAGCTCTCCGTTATCTTCATGTATGGCCCCAAATGGTGTATTTTGCAGATTTTTTGATATTGGGATGCATCACAGTCAGGCTTGTTGCTGTTTTAATTTGACAGTGAGGGAGTTTAATTCAGGAGCGTGCACTTATTTCAATCACATAATGGTGAGGTTGGAGGAACCCCAATATTGGGCCTCAGACACCACAAAACAAGGACAGCAGTGTGGGAGGGGACAACTGGATTGAGGATCCCAGAATTGATGTCAGGAAGTTGAGGATGAAGATTTGGGAGGTTTGATTGTCAAGGCCAAAGTGATGGGGTGTTGCTGGTTGGGGGGGATCTGGGGGTTGGCAACTTACTTGCATATGCAACTGGCTTACTTCAGTCATGGGTAAATACTGTCTTTTGTCTGTCTTACCCAATATGGCAGACATGCACTTCTGGCTAGAAATGCATACACATTTCCTGCCCACTATTTTAGGGCCTCAGAAGATCATGTAATGCCTGAAAAATGGGCATTATCCAGCACAATGTAAC
Organism: Carcharodon carcharias; assembly: GCF_017639515.1. Taxonomy (NCBI): domain Eukaryota; kingdom Metazoa; phylum Chordata; class Chondrichthyes; order Lamniformes; family Lamnidae; genus Carcharodon; species Carcharodon carcharias. The sequence continues at coordinate 153,557,796 of NC_054471.1, forward strand.
CCACCTACACTTACCAGGAAGGGCAATGCATAGCAATCAGATGTGGCTGATATTCCCCCTCTCTAATCCAGGGATACTGATGCCAAATATATGATCAGGTTCCGTTCTGGCTGAGACCAACAAACCCAGCTCAGGACAGACATTGAATCTGGAATGTTCTAGCCTTTATGACTCAATATCACCCCAGAAGGTGCATTTGTCTCTCAGTGTAACATTTGACAGTTTTTCTGAAGGTCATATGTTGATATATTAGCCCCTCAAATTTCATTTTATTGTACTAATTTTGGAAATTAACAGTAATTATTGTTGCAGTTTATCTAACTTCAATCAAAACAGCTTACGTTTTAAACTCCTGATATCAAAAGTCATGAAATCTGATATTAGACAGTGGGAGGGGGAGGCAGTGGTATCGAGGTAATGTCACTAGACTAGTAATCCAGGCTAATGCTGTGGTGGCACAGGCTCAAATCCTACCACAGCAGCTAGTAAACTTTAAATTCAATAAATCTGGAATTGAAAGCTAGCCTTGGTAATACTGACCATTGTGGTTAAAAATTCTGGTTCATGAGTGCCCTTTAGAGAAGGAAATCTACTGTCCTTACCTGGTCTGGTCTGCCCTAAATGTGACCCCGGACCCACAGCAATGTGGTTGATTCTTAAATTCCCTCTGAGATGGCCTAGAAAGACACTGAAGTTGTATCAAACCACCAGGTGAAACTGAAAGGACCACCAGGTCCTTGGCACAGGAAATGACAATGGTAAACCAAACCCTGCAAAATTGTCCTTATGGACATCTGGGAGCTTGTGCAAAAATTGGGAGAGCTAACCCACAATGTAAGCAGTCAACAGCCTGACATAGTCAAGTACTCAGAATTGTATCATACAGCCAATATCCCCCACACTACCATCACCATGATAAAGGCAAAATACTGCACATGCTGGAAAAACAAAAAATGCTGGAAAATCTCAGCAGGTCTGACAGCATCTGTGGAGCGAAAGACAGAGTTAGAACTGGAGCTGTTCCAGCATTTTTTGTTTTTGTACCACCATCACCATCCCTGGGTATGTCCTGTCCCGATGACAGGATAGACCAGAGCTGGCGGCACAGCAGTATACAGTTGGGAGGGAGTCTTCAACATCGATTCTGGATGTCCCTAGAAGGCTCATGGCATCAGGTCAAGCAAGGGCAAGAGAACCTCCTGCTGGTTATCACCTACTGTTTTCCTTCACCTCGCTAGCTCAGCTGATGAATTAGTGCTCCTCCATGTTGAGCACCACTTGGAAGATCCTCTGAGGGTTGTGAAGGTGCAAAATTTACTGTGCGTGGGGGAATTAAATGTCCATTACCAAGAATAGCTCGGTAGCACCACTACTGACTGATCTGGCCAAGTCCTAAAGGACATGGCCATTAGACTGAGTCTGCGGCAGGTGGTGAGGGAACCAACAAGATGGAAATTCTTACTTGACCCCGCACTCTATCTGCCACAGATGCATCAGGCCGCGACAATATCAGTAGGAGTGACCACTGCACCGTTCTTGCGGAGACGAAGTCCCGTCCTCACATTCAGGATACCCGCCATCCAACATGCTAAATGGGATAAATTTCAAACAGACCTAGCAACTCAAACCTAGGCATCCATGAGATGCTATAGGTGATAAGCAGTAGCAGAATTGTACTAAACCACAATCTATAACCTTATGGCCTCGCATATCTCCCATCTACCATTACCATCAATTAACCCTAGTTCAATGAAGTGTGTAAGAGAACATGCCAGGAACAGCACCAGACATTCCTAAAAATCAGGTGCCAACCTGGTGAAGCTACAAAACAGGACTACTTGCACGCCAAACAGCAGAAACAGCAAGCAGTACACAGAGCTAAGTGATCCACAACCAACGGATTAGAACTAAGCTCTGCAGTCCTGCCACGAATGATGGTGGATAATTAAACTAACTAACAGGAGGAGGAGGCTTCACAAATATTCCCATTCTCAATGATGGGGTACCCCAGCATATCAGTGCAAAATGCATTTGCAACAATCTTCAGCCAGGGGTGCCAAGTGGACGATCCATCTTGGTCTCCTCCTGAGGTCCCCAGCATCACAGATGCTTTTCTTCAGTCAATTCGATTAACTCCATGTGATATTAAGAAATGGCTGAAGTCACTGGATACTGGAAAGGCATGGGCCCTGTCAACATTCCGGCAATAGTACTGAAGACTTGTGCACCAGAACTTGCTGCGACCTAATGCAAGCTGCTCCAGTACAGGTACAACACTGGCATCTGTTCAGCTTGTAGAAGATTGCCCAGGTATGTCCTGTCCACAAAAAGCAGAACAAATACAACTTGGCAAATTACTGCCCCATCAGTCTACTCTTGATCATCAGTAAAGTAATGGAAGGTGTCATTGACAGTGCTATCAAGAGGCACTTGCTTAGCAATAACCTACTCACTGATGCCCAGTTTGGGCTCTGCCAGGGCCACTCAGCTCCTGGTCTCATTACAGCAATGGTTCAAACATGAGCAAAAAAGCTGAAATCCAGAGCTGAGCTGCGAGTGACTGCCCTTAATGTCAAGGCAGCATTTGACCCAGCGTGGCATCAAGGAGCCCTAGCAAAACTGGAGTCAATGAGAATCGGGGGAAAACTCTCTGCTGGTTGGAGTCATACCTAGCACAAAGGCAGATGGTTGTGGTTGTTGGACGTCAATACTCTCAGTCCCAGGACATCACTGCAGGAGTTCCTCAGAGTCGTGTCCTTGGTCCAACTATCTTCAGCTGCTTCATCTATGACCTTCCCTCCATCATAAGGTCAGAAGTCGGGATGTTCACTGGTGATTGCACAAAGATTAGCACCATTTATGACTCATCAGATACTGAAGCAGTCCGTGCCCATATGCAGCAAGATCTGGACAATATCCAGGCTTGGGCTGATAAGTGACAAGTGACATTCATGCCGCACAAGTTCCAGGCAATGACCATCTCCAACAAGAGAGAATCCAACCATCGCCCCTTGATGTTCAATGACATCACCATCACTGAATTCCCCATTATCAACATCCTGGGGGTTACCATTGACCAGAAACTGAACTGGACGAGCCATATAAATACTGTGACTACAAGAGCAGGTCAAATTCTTTGGCGAGTAACTCACCTCTTGGCTGCCCAAAGCCTGTCCACCACCTGCAAAGCACAAGTCAGGAATGTGATGGAATATTCTCCACTTGCCTGGATGAGTGTAGTTCCATCAACACTCAAGGAGTTCAACACCATTCAGGACAAAGCAGTCAGCTTGACTGGCACCTCATCTATCACCTAAAACATTCACTCCCTCCACCACTGACACACAGTAGCAGCGGTGTGTACTATATACAAGATGCACTGCAGCAACTCACCAAACCTCCTTTGACTGCACCTTCCAAACCTGTGACCTCTAACAGCTAAAAGGACAAGGACAACAGATACATGCGGACACCAACAGCTGGAAGTTCCTGTTCAAGTCACACACCATCCTGACTTGGAAATATATCGCCGTTCCTTCACTGTCGCTGGGTCAAAATCCTGGAACTCCCTTCCTAACAGCATTGTGGTGTACCTACACCACACGGACTGCAATGGTTCAATAAGGATGCTCACCATCACCTTCTCAAGGGCAATTGGGATGGGCAACAAATGCTGGCCCAGCCGGCGATGCCCACATCGCATGAAAAAAAAAACCTGGATTCTTCCATTTTAAGAAACCCCAAACATTGGAATCAGACACTACCCTCCGTTAGGATTTTCAAATCTCTCTTTTGCCTTGTTCACCTTCATTGCTTTCCATTTTTCTCCTGGTGTTTGACAAGGTGGTTACTAAAACCCGCTTTCACAGCCATATCTCCTTTCTCAGGGACTGTCTCTGTCTCCGGCTTACCCCACGTGGATTTCAACTGAAATTCCATCCCTCATGTTTCGAACCCACCCAGGATTACAGATATCTCTGGGACATACAACGTTCCTCAGATTGCTGTTCCCGTCGCATTCTGAGATCCACACTCAGTGCCATGCACTGCCATATGAACACACTCGATCTCTCCCTCCAGCAGCACCTCCACACCCTTTTTCAAAGCTGCGCATGCCCCCAGTTTCATTTTATTCTTCGTCTCATCTGACGCCTCAACAAGAAACTTTTTCTCTTTCTTTCAAGTGCTAAGGAACGCAAGCTTCAACGACTCATTGACACCAACACGCATCCAGGACTCTCCACCCCTGCCTGTCCCTCTGTCCCCACCCTGTCTTCCAATCCCATCCCCGGCCAAATATTCACTATACCCCCTGATATTCCCCTCTCTGACACTGGATGTTCAGTGCTCAGCAAAGGACTTAGTTTCATACCCTTACGCCCTCATCTCAATGAATTTCGGGCTCGGCATGATGCTGAACTCTTCTTCTGCCGCCTTCGTCTCCGTGCTCATTTCTTTGTGCAGGAGTCCTCTCCCCGTTCAACGGATCCTTTTACCCACCTCCAATATTCTCCCTCCACCTGGACCCCTCCCTCTGGATTCTTACCTTCTCTTAATCTTTTCATTGAGAACTGTCGGCGTGACATTAGTTGTCTCAATTTCTCTGCTCCTCTCACCCGTTCTAACCTGTCTCTCTCTGAACGTACTGCACTCCGTTCTCTCAGGTCCATCCCTAACATTGTCATCAAATCCGCTGACAAGGGTGATGCTGTTGTTATCTGGCGCACTTACCTCTACCTCGCAGAGGCTGACCGTCAACTCACAGACACTTCCTCCTACCTCTCCCTGGACCATGACCCCACCACTGAACATCAAGCCATTGTTTCCAGGGGTGTCACTGACCTCATCTCCTCTGGAGATCTTCCTTCCATAGCTTCCAACCTGATAGTCGCCCAACCTCGGATGGCCCGCTTCTACTTCTTACCCAAAATCCACAAACAGGACTGTCCCGGCAGACCGATTGTGTCAGCCTGTTCCTGCCCCATGGAACTCATTTCTCACTATCTTGACTCCCTTTTCTCTCCCCTTGTCCAGTCTCTTCCCACCTACATCTGTGATTCCTCTGACACCTTACGTCACATCAACAATTTCCAGTTCCCTGGCCCCAACCGCCTCCACTTCACCATGGACGTCCAATCCCTCTACACCTCCATTCCCCACCAGGATGTTCTGAGGGTTCTCTGCTTCTTCCTCGAACAGAGGCCCGAACAATCCCCATCCACCACTGCTCTCCTCTGTCTGGCTGAACTTGTTCTCACACTAAACAATTTCTCCTTTAACTCCTCTCACTTCCTCCAAATAAAAGGTGTGGTTATGTGTACCCACATGGGCCCCAGCTATGCCTGTCTCTTTATGGGGTATGTGGAACATTCCTTGTTCCAGTCCTACTCCGGCCCCCTCCCACAACTCTTTCTCCGGTACATTGATGATTACTTCGGTGCTGCTTCATGCTCTCGTCGGGACCTGGAATAATTTATTAATTTTGCTTCCAATCTCCACCCCTCCATCATTTTCACATGGTCCATCTCTGACACTTCCCTTCCCTTCCTTGACCTCTCTGTCTCAATTTCTGGTGATAGACTGTCCACCAATATCCATTGCAAGCCTACCGACTCCCATAGCTACCTTGACTACAGCTCCTCACACCCCGCTTCCTGTAAGGACTCCATCCCATTCTCTCAGTTCCTCCGTCGCATCTGTTCTGATGATGCTACTTTCAAAAACAGTTCCTCTGACATGTCCTCCTTCTTCCTTAACTGAGGTTTTCCACCCACGGTAGTTGACAGGGCCCTCAACCGTGTCTGGCCCATTTCCCGCGCATCCGCCCTCAGGCATTCTCCTCCCTCCCAGAAACAGGATAGGGTCCCCCTTGTCCTCACTTAACACCCCACAGCCTCCGCATTCAATGGATCATCCTCCGCCATTTCCACCAACTCCAGCATGATGCCACCACCAAACACATCTTCCCTACACCCTCCCTAGTGGCATTCCAGAGGGATCATTCCCTCCGTGACACCCTGGTCCACTCTTCCATCACCCCCTACTCCTCCTCCCACGGCACCTTCCCATGCAAACGCAGAAGATGCAACACCTGCCCCTTCACTTCCTCTCTCCTCACTGTCCAAAGGCCCAAACACTCCTTTCAAGTGAAGCAGCGTTTCACTTGCACTTCCCTCAACTTCGTCTACTGCATTCGTTGCTCCCAGTGCAGTTTCCTCTACATTGGAGAGACCAAATGCAGACTGGGTGACCACTTTTCAGAACATCTTCAGTCTGTCCGCAAGCATGACCCAGACCTCCCTGTCGCTTGCCATTTCAACATTCCATCCTGCTCTCTTGTCCACATGTCTGTCCTTGGCTTGCTGCATTGTTCCAGTGAAGCTCAACGCAAACTGGAGGAACAGCACCTCATCTTCCAACTAGGCACTTTACAGCCTTCTGGACTGAATATTGAGTTCAACAATTTTAGGTCCTGAACTCTCTCCTCCATCCCCACCCCCTTCCCGTTTCTTCCCCCTCCTTTTTTGTTTTTTCCAATAATTTATATAGATTTTTTCTTTTCCCACCTATTTCAATTATTTTTAAATGTATTTCCACCATTGTTTACTTCTACCTTTTAGTATTCCCCCACCCCCATTAGAGCTATCTGCACCTTGTCTGTCCTGTGTTATACTCTTAATTAGCACATTATCCTTTAGATAATATCACCACCTTCAACACCTCTTTGTTCTTTTGTCTGTGACAGCTTTTGGTTATCTCCACCTATCACTGGCTGCTTGTCCCAACAAACCCCCGCCACCACCCCCCACCACCCGACCTTAAACCAGCTTATATTTCACCCCTTTCCTAATTTTACTTAGTTATGTTGAAGGGTCATGAGGACTCGAAACGTCTTCTCCACTGATGCTGCCAGACCTGCTGAGTTTTTCCAGGTCTTTTCCTGGCCATGGCACCCCAGCCTCACCGACACCAGTGGACTTGAGTGCATGGTGCCTCTCCAGATCGAGGACCTCCTGTTAAAAGTGGCTTAGAATGGTGATCTGCACCTGGCCGCCGCCAGTCCTCGCATACTCTGTCGTGTTATGAGCATTTTTTCCCTGAAAATGAGAGACGAGCATTGATTAGTGCAAATAGCACATGGACTCTGTTCACGCACGGCACACCCCAACCAGAGTGGGACATCTCAGGTCTCCAATGCCTCCTCACCCCGCTGCTGCCGAGCACTCACACATAGCTCCCCACCCCCACCCCCTCCTTGGACACAAGCTGCCTTTATCACGTTAGGCACCACACGATATATCCTTTCACCGCAAGGAGGCGCAAGCACGTGGAGCGCAGAGGGCAGCAGATGATTCATTGCCACGCCACCTTGAAGCTCCCCTCCCAGCATTTCATCACCCTAACTAGGAAATGTCCTGGAGTTCAAGAACGGCGCCTAGATGCAGCTCCTCCAGGTTGCTCCCACACCAGTCATGTGGGACTCAGTGTAAGACATGCTGCGGGGGCAATACATATCTCTTCATCACCCTTTCAGGCTAACCTCAGCATGGGCAATAACTGCTGGCCCACCCAGCAAAGGACAAATGCCGTCAATGATTCAATGCAATCACGACACTTGAACTTGGGGGTGCTGGAGCAGGGGGTTAAACTGACCTGCTGGGTTAATTGCCCAATGCCAACATGGTATTAACCCTGCCAGAGTGCAACAAGTTTCTGAAGGGTCCAGGTGCGCTGCACCACATCACGGGAGCTCACCACCTCTGCCACCTCCTCCCAGGCACATTTTGTCATGTGGGGGGGGGGGGGGGGGCTGCTTCTCCTGTCCTGGGGAACCAGCACCTCCCACCGTGCTTCCACCTCCTCGAGGCGGGCAGCAAGGCAGTCATCTGAAAAATGAGGGGCACACTGGCCCCCCCACCCTACCCTCCGACCAGGCCTGACCCACTGGCCTACCCTCTGGACTGGCCTGCTCACCAGAAGCCCTCTGCTATGGCCTTGCACTTGCCATTGTGAGCAGCCTAGAAAAGACTGCCAGGTCTTCCTTTAAACAGGCTGCTGGGTCGCCACTGGACCTGGCAGTCTGTGCATACCCGCCGCCGCATGCCCACTCCCGCTAACCACTGGAGTCGATAAATACACTTGGCAGGCCTTACTTGGCAAAAGAGTGCTGGCACTGACTTTGCCTCCTCCTCCCGCCTGCACTGGTAGCACTGAGCACCATGACCACCCCACCCGTTCCAGCCGAATCCGCCCACTGCCTAAAAAATTCAGGCCTAAATATATCAAGGGATATGGGGATAGCATGGGAAATAGCATTGACAATGATCAACCATGAGCTCAAGGGGCCAAATGGTCCAGTTGGATTGAGGGAGAGAGATCAAGTTCCTTAGGTTATAACAGGCATTGTTATACGGCTCACAAACCCTGGAGAGGGCCCCTTTTTAGCTGGGGCCATTATAGTCCCATGTGTTAATACACTAGGGGTTATTGGAATGTTAAGCTTATTTTCATCCAGCCAACCTAGCTATTCTCCACTCTCTTTTCCACGTTACAAATTTATCTTAGCTGTTTGACATGCCAATTTTGTCAGCTTTAGGTCACCTTAGGCATCTTTCTTTTCTTCCTCTTGCTTTAACATCAATATTAAATTAAACAAGCATTAATAAAAAGCCTATTCCATTAAAAAGCAAAAGAAATTAGAGAGAACCTTTTCAACCCATCCTTCAGAAACCCTTAACCAGCAATGTCTGATATCTATCCCATTTAGCACAGTGGTAGTTCCACACAACATCAACAGTGCCATCAAGCAACAACCTGCTTGTTGGCATTCAGTTTGGGTTCTGCCAGAGCTATTCAACTCTTGACATCATTACAGCCTTGGTTCAAGCATGGATAAAAGAATTGAGCTGTAGGGCTGAGGGTATCCTCAATGTGAAAATGGGAATTCGTCTCCACAAAGACTGTGTGGTGGTCACTCCTACCAATACTGTCATGGACAGATACATCTGCGGCAGATGTATTTCCCTCTTGTTGGTTTCCTCACCATCTGCTGTCTCGCAGCTGTGTCCTTTAGGACTCAGCCAGCTTGGTCTGTACTGGTGCTACCGAGCCACTCTTGGTGATGGACATTCAAGTCCCCCACCCAGAATACATTCTTCACCCTTGCCACTCTCAGTACTTCCTCCAAGTGGTTTCCAACATAGAGGAGCACTGATTCATCAGTTGAGTGGGGATGGTGCCGGGTAATCAGCAGGTGGTTTCTTTGCCCATGTTTGACTTGATGCTATAAGAAACTCATGTGATCTGGAGTCAATGTTGAGGACTCCCAGAGCAAATCTTTCCTGGCTGTACACCATTGTACCTCCACCACTGCTGGGGGGACAGGACATACCCAGAAAAGGTGATGGTGGTCTCTGGGGCATAGTCATACTTATGGAATCATATCTTACAAGCAATGTCAGGCAGTGAGACAGCTCTCCCAATTTTGGCACAAGTTCCTGGATGTTAGTAAGGAGGACTTAGCAGGGTTTAAATGGCTGTGATTGCTGTTGTCTTTTCCGATGCCTGGGTTGATGCTGGGTGGTCCATCTGGTTTCATTCCTTTTAGACTTTTTAGCGGTTTGATATAACTGAATGACTTGCTGAGCCATTTCAGAGAACAGTTGAGAGTCAACCACATTGCTGTGGGTCTGGAGTCACATGTAGGCCAAACCATGTAAGGACAGCAGGTTTTCTTCCCTAAAGGACATTAATGAACGAGATGGGTTTTTCTGACAATCAACAATGGTTTATGGTCATCATTAGACTTTTAATTCCAGATTTTTATTGGATTCAAATTCCACCATCTGCCATATTGGGATTTGAACTCAGGTCCCCGGAGCATTACCCTGGACATCTCCCTTTCCTCACTACAATCCACTTTAACCTATGTCAACAGAGAAGGCTGGGACCTGCTGTCAACCAGTGGGTTTTCCTAATGTAGATGAGCAGCTTCTCAGTCCAGTTGGATTGAGGGAGAGAGATCAAGTTCCTTAGGTTATAACAGGCATTGTTATACGGCTCACAAACCCTGGAGAGGGCCCCTTTTTAGCTGGGGCCATTATAGTCCCATGTGTTAATACACTAGGGGTTATTGGAATGTTAAGCGTATTTTTATCCAGCCAATCTAACTATTCTCCATTCTCTTTTCCACACAACATATTTATCTTAGCTGTTTGACATGCCAATTTTGTCAGCTTTAGGTCACTTTAGGCATCTTTCTTTTCTTCCTCTTGCTTTAACATCAATATTAAATTAAACAAGCATTAATAAAAAGCCTATTCCATTAAAAAAACAAAAGAAATTAGAGAGAACCTTTTCAACCCATCCTTGAGAAACCCTTAACCAGCAGAAAGATTGTTAATGCAGGATCAGCATCAGGATCATCTGTTACGCCCAAAATAATTTTGTGGGTATGGGTAAAAGCGAATGTCAGTTTAATAATTGTGGAAAAAAATGATTACAGTTTAATATAAATAATGGTTCTGCGAGCTCCAATCCATTAAGGAAATTAACAGACCTGCGGTCTGTCCGCAAGAATGACCCAAACCTCCCTGTCGCTTGCCATTTTAACACTCCACCCTGCTCTCTTGCCCACATGTCTGTCCTTGGCTTGCTGCATTGTTCCAGTGAAGCCCAACGCAAACTGGAGGAACAGCACCTCATCATCCAACTAGGCACTTTACAGCCTTCCGGACTGAATATTGAATTCAACAACTTTAGGTCTTGAACTCCCTCCTCCATCCCCACCCCCTTTCTGTTTCTTCCCCCTTCTTTTTGTTTTTTCCAATAATTTATATAGATTTTTCTTTTCCCACCTATTTCCATTATTTTTAAATCTTTTATGCCCTGCTACTCTTTCCACCCCACCCCCACTAGAGATGTACCTTGAGTGCCCTACCATCCATTCTTAATTAGCACATTCGTTTAGATAATATCACCACCTTCAACGCCTCTGTGTTCTTTTGTTCTTTTGTCAGTGACATCTTTTGATTATCTGCTCCTATCACTGCTTGCTTGTCCCTACAACCACACCAGCCCCCCACTTCTCTCCCCCCACCCAACCCCCCCACCTTAAACCAGCTTATATTTCACCCCTCTCCTTAGATTCACTCAGTTCTGTTGAAGGGTCATGAGGACTTGAAATGTCAACTCTTTTCTTCTCCGCCGATGCTGCCAGACCTGCTGAGTTTTTTTCAGGTAATCCTGTTTTTGTTTTGGATTTCCAGCATCCGCAGTTTTTTTTTATAAATTAACAGTGGCTATTGTTAGTCACAAAGGATATTGAAATTTATTGAGTTTTTTTTATTCATTCATGGGATGTGGGCATTGCTGGTTAGGCTAGCATTTATTTCCCATCCTTAATTGCCCTTGAGAAGGTGGTGGTGAGCTGCCTTCTTGAACCGCTACAGTCCATGTTGTGTAGTGCACCCACAATGCTGTTTGGAAGGGAGTTCCAGGATTTTGAACCAGCGACAGTGAAGGAATTGCGATATGTTTCCAAGTCAGGATGGTGAGTGCCTTGGAGGGGAACTTCCAGGTGGTGGTGTTCCCATCTATCTGCTGCCCCTGTCCTTTTTGATGGTAATGGTTGTGGGTTTGGAAGGTGCTGTCTAAGGAGCCTTGGTGAATTCCTGCAGTGCATCTTGTAGATGGTGCACACTGCTGCTACTGTGCGTTGGTGGTGAAGGGAGTGAATGTTTGTGGTTGGGATGCCAATCAAGCAGCTGTTTTGTCCTAGATAGTGTCAAGCTTCTTGAGTGTTGTTGGAGCTGCACTCAAAGAAACTTTAAAGAACAAAATTCTACGTGAAATTTTCACATTGTCAGAACCTTGTAGAATTCTGTAGTTGCGGTCTAAACCAAGATAGAGCTTGTATACATCTTTCACAATAGCCAATGCAGCAGTTGTATGTAGATTGCTCCCAGTAGCTTTTGAGAATCAGTTCACACAATCCTGTGAAGTGCTGACTTTCTCAGAGTGGAGCCCCTAGTGCCTTGATCAGCTGCTCTGACAGGTACCCCCACGATGCAGGTGGAACCACTGAAATTGCCCATTTTCTTCAAGTATCAGAGTACCAGCTTTACATAACTGTGAAATAATGTATTTTTACACTGCAATATAATAACTCATTCTGATTTTTCATTTCCAAGAATGATAGAAACAAACGAACTGCAGATAGCATGTTTTACATTAAACCTGAAGGTACGGATAAACAGAGTTTAAAAACATCAACAATTTAAATTTCTCATCTCCACTGTTATATTGTGTACTAACTGAATCAAAGGTCTGGAATTAATAATAGAGCGTCTATTGGACTTAAAGCCTGATTCAAATTTTTGCCTCAATAAAACAGACTGTTAAACCCACCTAAGCGACATGCAGTATACCCCATGAATTATTCCTGGCCCATTTATGGAGTGGTCAGGAGCTGTCCCCTTAAGGCTGACTCAGTGCCAGGATATATTTGTGGAATGTTGGTGACATTGCTCTGCCTCATGTCTCCTGAGAACTATGGGATATTTATTACTTCATAGGACTCTAGTTTCATAATCAAGAGACCTATTGCCACAGTAGGATGGACATTTCATCCATACAGAAGAAAGGCCCTTTAAAAATGGCAGTAGCCAGAGCTTTGGTGTTGCTGAGGGGTGGGAGGTCAGGGGTGGGTGGGGGGGGCGCTTTGGGGAGGGATAGGGGCATAGGTCTAACAATTGTATTTTAAGGGCATTGTCACCATGTTGACTGGATGAAAATCTGCTCCAATTGGTTTCATGTCTTTGACTTTCAAATGTCTTTTTTATTGTCAAAATGGAAATCCCTTCCTTTGTTTGCCATTCATTGACATCAGTTATAAGGAGTGCCCTAGAATGACTCCATTATTAGTTGCAGGATGCATGATTTAAAACTGGCCCTGATACAACCTGAGCAGAAAGTAAAACAGAAATGCTCAGCAGGACAGGGAGCATCTGTCGAAGCAGCGGAGTGGCTCTCAGACCATGCTGATGCTGTGTCCTCCTTGTTTTACATTGAAAACCCTCAAGGAACGTTTCTGTAATTAACATTACCACAGCAGTCTATAAGCAGTGGCGACCCTTCTCAAGGGTTTCCAAGCCAGCAATAAAACTGATTTTTTTTACAAAAAAGGAAATATGAAGTGAGCCTATTGTGTTGGTCTTTGAAAAGGGGGAGGAGAAACGTTGAATCCTGAAGTCCTCTGTCTAGATTTCTTGTTCCCTGTACACAACACTTTGCCCATATTTTGTCCTTGCAGTTATCACAACCCATGCTAAAAATATCATTAAGTGGAGGCCTGCATTAATCAGAACCCTACAAGGAAAGATTAGGCCTCCCTACTGCGGACTCTCCCTCCACTCCCAAGTTCTGGAAGATGATCCTGAAACCACTTCACCTTCCCATCTTCTTGCCAGTGAGTCTTTCATTGGTATAGGGATGGCCTCCTGCTGCTTGAACTTCAATTTCCGCCCACCAACATATGTTGCTTTCTAGCAGCATGGAGACAAAGCCCATAAGCACAATGTGTTTGGGTCTCAAGCTATCAACATTAGACAACATTATTTATATAAAGCAGCATTGTAATACTGAGGGAACTGTGCACCGTTTCACCCCGCATACCTTGGACAATGGGAGTTTGATTTTTATTTTGAACTGAACACTTGTTGCCACCTCCTCCCCAATTTTGAAATTCTATTTCCAGTTGAAAAATCTCCCCTTCAGATTCTGCAGAGCAGCAGAGAAATTCAGTACTAGTAGAGCATCAGAAAGTTTTCCACAAAACAAAGCCCTGTCTGGGATTTTCTGTGCCCGCTGGTGTTGGGCTTGTTCGGTGCCGTGAGTGGACAACCAGTGTGAAAACAGTTTGCGATCGTCCGCTCAGCCCGTTGATGGTGGGCCACGTTCCCCACCATCGGTTGTCGGGAACCTCATTGTAATACCTCAGCTTATCATAATAAGGTCAGCCTGCAGGACTCATCCCCCTGCCCGCTGGATCGTTTGCCCAATTCAGCTGGAAAACACGCTGATAAAGAACATGTCTTGACAACTGTGATGTGCAGAAGTCAGGATTTACCGCCAGGGTCTTGCTCACATTGCGGACATTCGAAGAGCAGACGATGCAGGAGCCCAACAGCAAAAGGACCCTTGGGGAACATTCATGGCACACTGGATGGATTCTCATGGACCTGGCTCTGCTGCAAAGCATCTCACGGAAGTTGGAAAGTCACCGTTGATGTTCACAATGGATGATGGTTGAGGGGGTGGGAGACGGAGTTCTAGGATCGACTGGGAGAGGAAGAGGTGTTAGGAGTGGGGTGAAGGTGGGGGGGGGCGGCGTGTAGAGCACTGGAGAGGATGGGGTAATAGGGGGGAAGATAGCAACCGGGGAGGTAGGTGTAAGAGGGGAGGTAGGTGTAAGAGAAGGAGTTCGGAGAGGGGAGAGGAGAAGGAGTCCAGGGAGAGAAAGGAGTGCAGATAGGGGAGGGAATAAGAGGAGGAAGAAGTAAGGGTGGAGGAAGGGGTTGGGGAGGGGGAAGGAGTAAAGCTGGAGGAAGAAGTGAGGCTGGAGGAAGAGGTAAGGCTGGAGGAAGGAGTCAAGGGAGGAAGGACTAAGGGTGGAAGAAGTGAGGCTTTCTGAGGGTGTCAGGAAGGGGAGGGACTAAGCAAGTGGGAAGTCGGAGAGTTGGGGGTGGGTGTGGTGGAAGGACTAAGTGGGGGATGGGGGGTGAAGGTGTTCCGTGGTGGGGGAAGGATTCTAGGGTGGAGGGGGAAGGGGTCTGGAGGGGAGAAGGGGTCCAGAGGGGGAAAGAAGTTCTGGGGTGGGGGAAAGTATCCAGAGGTGGGGAAGGGGTTGCGGGGTGGAAAGGGCTGCAGGGCGGAATGGTGTTCTGGGGGAAGTGGTCTGGAGGGGGTGAGGTGCTCTTGGGGAGGAATATCTAGGTGAAATTGCAAGGAGGGGTCTGATGGGTCCATGTCTACCTCCTGGGGAGTGAACTGAGGGTGTGTGTGGTAAGAGGGAATGATAAGAATGACTGAGGGAAGAATGAGTTAGTAGGGTGGAAGGGCAAGGGTTTGACGGTAGAGGGGACGGTGAGGGTGGTTGCTGGGTTCTTGGAGGCAGACAGGGACTATGGGTATGGAAAGGAGGTCAGGGAGGTTAATCTGGATGAGTGTTGGATTTACAGGAAGGAAGGGAATATGCACGTTCACCTGGACATCCCCGAAGGAAAAGGGTTGTGGCTGGTAGGTCACAGAGGGGAGGTGGAAGGTGATGCCTGGATGGGAGTGGAGGGGGGTGGGTCAACTGTGATAGGGGAAAGGAAATGGGTGACGAGGGGAGGGGAAAAGATGGGAGAGCACATGAAAAACCAAATCCAAGCCATCCTGATCAAATCGAAAGTGAAACGAGAGTCGTGCTGGGTGAGGTCAGATGCTGCATGGGAGCGTGATCAGTGGTGGGCAGAGATGCAGGGCAGCTCAGATGGACAACAGAACACGAATCCCAGCAGGCAGCATTGAAAATGCTCAGGACATTGAGGTGACTATGATACGTGAAGGATCCACGTGAGTGTGAGAATACTTGCATGAGACCCCAATAGGTCCTGACACACACACACACTTTTCCCTCCAGAATCACTCATGGGCCACCTGCTCCCTCTGCGGTGACAGAGGACAAGGTTGAGGGAGTCACAGGCAAAGGGACTCAGAGGGAGAGAACTGCCTCTGAGATTCCCTGAGTGGATGACTCAGGGGTGTCCAGCTGCCGATCCTCCTCCCTTTGAGTGCCTGGGGACCCCGGCCTGACTCCTTAAGGGGAAGGAGCATCAGGAGGGATGTCGAGTTGCCCCATTTTCCCCCTTGTGTTGCCACTGCAGGAACTCACCCATGGCTCCTGTGATGGAGTGCAGGTCTGAATGCATCCCCACACTCTGCTGGACCAGGGTTTTCATGGCATCTGCCATCCTCATGGAGACCTCCATACACGCACACGTGGGCACCACTTCATCAGAGAGCAGGCGGATGCACTCCTCCAACTCACGTGCCGCTCGGCTAAGGGCTTCCAACAGCTCTGCGTGATGTTCCCCGCCTTCCAGTGACTCTCCAGGATGAGTTTGAAGGCCAAATATAGAGGCTGATCATCTGACTTGGACCTCACAGATGCCTGGCCCCAGCAGTCTCCAAGTGCCAGGGAGCTTGCATGAACCTGCCTCCTGCTGCTGAGGATATGTGTCCGTGCAGTGACCACCAGATTGTGACTCCGAGCCTGCTCTAGATCTAGGTCCCACCGATGTGCAAATCTCAGCACTGGTGGGGGGTGTGGGTAAGTGCTGTGATGGGTCTTCCAGGCTGTGTATTTCCAGCTCTTCAATGGAGGAGGTGTCCTCTTGGCTGGAGGTGAGGACCTGGATGGAGCTGAGGGACTGGCTGCCTGAGGGTGCCGGTTGCTTGGCAGATCTCCCTGTGAACCAAAGTAGTGATGATTAGTGCATGGCAGCAAAGTCAAAAGCAGGAGAGAGAGCACACACAGTTGTGTTGTGAGAGGGATGATGTGGTGCAGGGTCCTCAGGAGGGTAATCACCGCTGACCTCACTGTCCCCGCAGGCACGGTCCATGTCCTCATCAGTCAGTGTGCAAAGTGAGTGAGGGGACCTCTCCCTGCTGATGTGAGCTGACTTCTGTATGAAAACAGATAGAGAGAGTGTGAGCAGGACACATCGCACTGCGTGGAATGTTTGTGTGGTGATTGGAGCCAAGGACATGATGAGGATACAAGCTCAAGATAGTATGAGCCTGATGGAGATGTGAGGGTGTGTGTGAGAGTTAGTGGTGTTGTCCCTTGAGGTATGAGATCTCTGTGGATGTGTGAGGGGTTTGTGAGTGTGAGTTGAGAATGATGAGAGGAGAATTACATTAGCAGAATGGATGAGACCATTCATCTTGTAGTGGCACTGAGTGGCATTGGCACTGCCCACTGCTGCCATCACCTCCCAAGCTGGATTCGTGAGGTTGCTGCCCATCCTGTGGCCAGAGTGGGGGTAGATGACATCACGGTGAGCCTCCACTGTGTCCAAAAGGCACTCAAGGGACGTGTCATTGAACCTGGGGGCTGCAGTCTTTTTGCTTTTCAGGGCCACGTCTTCTTTGCAGCAGCCGTGGGCTGGAAGCACTGAGAGGTGTGCGCACATCTCCACTTTAAATATGGTGCAATGTGATAACATGGCAGGTGAATGAGAGCCTGTTTCCCAAGAATGCATAATTAATGCAGCGGGTTTGGGACGATACAGCATGAAAAGCCGCCATTGTGGCCAGCGAAGTAAAATGTTGTTTTAACTGCCTGCTACTGCACTTAGTGCAAATCTGTGTGTTTTCTTGGGCTAAATGAGTTTAGCACTTTTAACATCAGTTTTATTGACTTAGAGAAATGTTTTTTTGAGAATCATCAGTTTCTGGATATGGATAAGTATTTGTTAAAGATGAAATCAGAATATGAGCTTTAAAAATACATTTATAGTTTTTGTACACTTTGGCTCCTTGGAGGATTGCTTTGACTGCAGCATATATAATTTCCCAATAAAATAAATGTAAAAACAGTTTCTTGGGTATAGACTTTTGTAGGCTTGAGTCTAAAAAATTGATCCACAGTTTCAAGACACAGCATGGGTCTATGTATGCAATACCGTGCTAAGACTAAGTGTTTGTGTATTGACTTTTTTTCTTAAGAGATATATCAATTGCTGTCAGACTAGTGTGATTGACAGCTTACATGATGCTGCAGGAATCCATGTAATTGGAGTGACCTGTATTTGGTACTTGCTTGAAAACACTGAAAGGGTGACCTCAGGATGAGTAACCTAGGACTGGAAATCATATAAATCATGTAGAAGCTGGAACCATGTGAAACAAAGAGTGGTATTTAAAGCCTGCTGCTCTTCTTTTCCTTCAAGAAGTAATTGTTCCCTGAGATGATCACCAATAGCAAATTTGAATGTTTCTTTGAGATTTTTCCATTGTGGTAAAATAGAAAATTCATCAAGCTACAAATATTCAGGAAATGCTGCAAAGTAAACATGGTTTACTTCTGTGTAATTCATTTATTCAATCTTTTATTTCTTTTAAATGTTTGTGGAATATTCAGGGAAAAGCTCCAACTTCAAATTGCTTTGCTTTCAATTTTTCTCTCCTCTGCTGATAGTTCTGATCTATTCTGGGGTACAATACTACAGGCACTGGTTGTCTTCCCATGCCTTGGCTGAGATAAAATCCTTGCTGTGGAAGTTTGCTGTGCACAAATTAACTGTCATGTTTCCTACAGTTAGAACAGTAGCTACACTTCAAAAGTACTTCATTGGCTGTAAAGCACTTTGGAACATTTGGATGTTGAGAAAGCTACATAAAAATGCAAATCTTTCTTTTTAACCACAAACTGGCAACCCATGGCCCATTGGCCTCAAACTTTGCATAGGCTTTGATAGAGGCAAGCAGTCATCCCATCCAAAAGCTGGGAGTCTATTCATGTTGGAGTAATATACTGTGTGTAAGACCCAAGTAAAATTCTCAAATACCAATGGGTGAAGGGTAGACCTATTGGCACTGGACATACAAGTAACATTTACACCAGACAAGTTCCAGGCAATGACCACCTATAACTAAAAAAGCTAACCATCTCCCCTTGACATTCAAGAGCATTACCATTGCTGTATCCCCTGCCATCAATATCCTGGGGATTACCATTACCCAGAAATTAACTAGACCAATCACGTAAATTTGATACAAGTGGAGATCATTCCATCGCACTCCTGGGGCAGAATCTTCGACTCGGTGAGCGGGGGCAGGGCCCACTCGCTGAGGCGTAAAATAACCCACAGTGACATCGGGCGTGCGTCCCAATGTCCCCATGCGTCATTCAGATTTTCCATTCGGCAGGCGCGCAGCTGACTCAGCTGCACGCCCACTGAACTGCCAATGGCCTATTAAGACCAGTTAACTATCATCTGAAACAATTAACTGAGCTGCCTGTCCAACCTTAAGGTTGGCGGGCAGGCAAAGAGCCCAGGCGGCCTTTGCATCTATCATGAAACTTCATCCATGGGCGGGATGAGGTTTCATGAAGGTTTTTAAAGTCTTGTAAAAATTTTTACTAAAGTTAATAGACATGTCCCAATTCATGTGACAGTTTCACATGAGAGGACATGTCTTAAAAATATTTTCTTTCATCTATTAAATTTTTTTGAATTTAATCTAATTTCTCTGAGGCAGCTCTGCCTCAGGGAGAATTTTGAGCCCTTTCACACGCATGCGCAAAAGAGCACAGGCCCCTACTCAGGCAACCCCACTGCCCGCACAGGGAGCGCTCAGCACTTCCAGGCGTGTATCACGCTGGGCGGGCCTTGATTGGCTCGCCTATGTAAAATGGCAGCGCCCAGCTGATCACGGGTGGCAATTGGCTGCGTGCACGCCCGCACCTGCTCCCGCCCAACAACCCCCGACGGGAAGAAAATTCTACCTCGATTTCAGTCTTGTAGATGGTGGACAGGCTTTAGGGAGGCAGGAGGTGAGTTACTCACCACAGAATTCTCAGCCTCTGACCTCCTCTTGTAGTCACATATTTATATGGCTGGGAACGTTTGGTTTGTGGTCAATGGTAACCCCCTGGATATTGATAGTTGGGGATTCAGTGATGGTAATGCCATTGAATGTCAAGGGGCGATGGTTAGATTCTCTCTTGTTGGAGATGGTCATTACCTTGCACTTGTTTGGTGTGAATGCTACTTGCCACTTTTTAGCTCAAGCCAGATCTTGCTACGTTTGGACATGGACTGCTTCCGTATCTGAGGAGTCGCGAATGGTGCTGAACATTGCGCAATCATCAGCGAACATCCACACTTCTGACCTTTTGATGGAAGGAAAGCCATTGATGAAGCAGCTGAATATGGCTTGGTCTAAGACACTACCATGAGGAACTCCTGTAATGATGTCCTGTGCTTGAGATTATTGACCTCCAATGACCACAGCCATCTTCCTTTGTTTTATGTATGACTTCAACCACTAGAGAGTTCCACCGCATCCCCCGATCCCCATTGACTCTAGTTTTGCTAGGGGTCTTTGATGTCAAGGACAGTCAGTCTCACCTCTTTAGTTCAGTTCTTTTGTCCATGTTTGGACTAAGGCTGTAATGAAGTCAGGAGCTGAGTGGCCCTGGTAGAACCCAAAATGAGCATCAGTGAGCAGGTTATTGCTGAGCAAATGCCTTTTAATAGCATTGTCGACCACCCCTTCCATCACTTTGCTGATGACCAAGAGTTGACTGATGGCGCAGTAACTGGCCGGGTTAGATTTATCCTTCTTTGTGTGGAAGGGCAAACCTGGGCAATTTTCCTCATTGTCGGGTAGATGCCAATGTTGTAGCTAAATTGGAACAGTTTAACCTGGGGTGCAGCTAGTTCTGGAGCACAAGTCTTCAGTATGATTGCTGGAATAGTATCAAGGCCCCATAGCCTTTGCTGTATCCAGTGCCTTCAGCCGTTTCTCAATATCACATGGAGTGAATTGAATTGGCTGAACACTGGCTTCTGTGATGCTGGGAACCTCTGGAACTGTCCGAGATGGATCATCCGCTTGGCACTTCTGGCTGAAGGTGGTTGCAGATGTATGATGCTGGAGGATTAAAGAAGAAATGTAAAACAATTTAAGAATTGATGTGGCAACCAAATTTGGAAAAGGAGGGTTGGGACATGTTATGTGACTGCAACACCACAGAGGGGCCATGGTAATGGCACTATCTGTTAAAATAGAGAGGGTAAGATGGTCACCAAGAGCACCATTGTCCTAGACCATGTAAGAGGCTCAATACATCAATTGATCTATATACTCTTTTGCTTTTGCCAATTCAGTCTGGTGAGCTTTCCTGAAATTTTCAATTCAACGTCATACCTCACCAAATCCAAGATCCTTGGAAGCTACTAAATAACAAACTGGCATAAGTCATATTAAATCTAATACATTAACAAACTGTGTTCTTTTTTTAAATTGCAGGCAAATCTGTAAGGAATTTCAGGACCTATTAAGTCAAGAAAGATCACCCCTGGGATCCTCAAGACCGACTCCAATTCTAGACCTCGATATTCAGAGACATTTAACACACTTTAGGTATTTCTGCCACTTATCATATTGATCGAACTTACACTAAAATTCTTAGTCACCTGACATTGTATCAGCAAGTCAGTTACTCTGATGTTGATATTAACCATATGGCGTTATGGTGTTTGAGGTACAAAGAACATAGGAACAAGAGTAGACCGCTTAGCCCTCAAGCCAGTGCCACCATTTAATGAGATCAGGGCTGATCTGTGACCTAACATCATATATATTGCATCCATTACAGTAGATTTACTAATGATATTGTTGGGAAGAAAAACACACCCTCACTCAGTGGAGCAAGAAGACCTGAGGACTGGTGTCCCGGGCAAAGTCATGAGCATCAGAGAGGATGATCATCAGCTTACCTGAGCAAGTGCCTACATACTACTTGTAACCCTCCATGCACCTCAGCTAATATTCAACAAACTTCACAACTTCATGCTGCAGTCTCAAGACTGCCATCTGTTAATGTGTCACCCCAATTCTTTCCCTCTTTTCTCTTTCCTCTTGTAACTTCAGAGAATCTAGACCCTGCAGAAGAATCCACTTTGGAAGAGGGCACTCTACCACAAGTTGCACCATCATGCACCCTATTCCACACAAACACCACAAACATCGGCTCTCTGTGTGGGTTAGATAATGATCCAGAGGGCTGTCCACGTTTTGAGACACCCAGCATAATTAAGCAGCAACAAATGCTTGTGGCAGTGACGGCCCAGGAGGCAGCTCATCAGACAGAGAAGTTCTTTTCCAGCACTGCTAAACAGGACACAGATGTGGATTTCCAGGGCCCAGCCACGAGGAGAAAACTGCCTGTGTTACTCAAGTGAATACATCAGGCATAGGAAGGCCTGCAAGGAGTTTCAACACTTCAGCTGAAAGTATGGAGGAGTCTGCTCCTATCTTATGTGATGTCATCTTGCATGGCATCCCCAGAGACACTATAGTCAGGCCCTCACAAAAGGAGTCGGTGCCATCTATCTTAGCTTTACGGGAAGCTCAAATCACTGAAATGTATTGCAAGGAGTCATTCATCTTGTAAAATCTCCTCTCTCACAGATCAGTGAAATTGGGGCGTGTCAGCCCTAAGGGATGGCAGAGACCACTCACACATGTCTGTTGCTTCGTCACCTCCTTCAACCAACACCCATCATGGTGCCAGCTAGTCAGCTGAGCGAGATTGCACTGGCAACTGCCAAGATGCAACAACCTGAAGCTGGGTGCTCAGAAGTTCAAACACCTAAAGGTAAGGTTCCCAACCCTCCTGGTTGAGCCTGGACTCTCCAGGAATTGAAGATCAATCTCCCGGACACTGCTGTATGCAACTCTGGAGGAAAGTCATTGGGATATTAAAAACATTGTTTTTTGTCGTTTTCTTTGAATAATTTCAAAATATTTAAAATGGGAAGACAGAGGCTATTTGGCTGACAGCCAAGCATTATCCAATTGAGTAATGAATCCTTTTGCTTTCCAATTGGTGTAGCAATGTAATGCGTCACAAATATGCGTATTTTGGCCATCTAATGGCTGAAGAGTTGGGTCAAGTCATGTGATGAAACCTTCAGGAATACATTCAATCACAATTGGCAACCCTACCCAGCCATGAGCATCCCGTCATGATCAACAGCAATCATCCACCAACATAGCTGAGGTTCCTAGGAGAGAACCTTGTAGGAGTACTGGAGATAGGAAAACTTCTTCTAAGAAAGGCACTATGTGTTGACACTTGAATGAGAAATTAATATAAGGCAATTATTGTGCTAGGATTTAAATTCTTCACATTATTGACATTTGGCACTTTGATTTGCAGTGAAATTTTATAGCAGCTTCTGAATTTGCGGTGTCATTATGTCATAGACATAACAGCTGGCTGAATGATTTCAACATTCTTTAATACAAAATGAAGGAAATGGTAGGTGATGTAGCTTTAATACAGATGTGCTTTGGACAACTTTTCAAGACAGGAGAATGAGCAAATTATTGAAATATCTGAGCAATTAATATCCCTCACATCTCCTTCTGCAAGATGGTGAGGCGGTTCTCCATCTTCTGCTGCTTCCTCACTTTCCCTTTGGTCTGCCTTAACCAATGGCAACTATTCCCACTGTTGTGCCTCCTTCAAATATGGGCCTCCTAGTATGGCAAGGTGGTGCATGATGCAGCACAGCACTATGATGGAAGAGACTCTTTCTGAAGCAAATTGTGAGGAACACCTACCTGCACCGCCGCACCGCCCCCCCCCCCCACCCCGCCACCCCAACCACCCAATCTCCCCACCAAACTGTTGAGACATCTGAACCTCTGCTTCAGTTACCTCATGGCCACTCTACCATGTTTATGGAAGGGCTGAGTATTGAAGAGATAGTAGAATATTACAGAATACGTGCAATGTGACAACTGTCAGACTTCCTTGGACAAACATATGTGATCCTTTTTCTGCAACTGGGGACTAAAGGACATTAATAGAATGGTAGTCTTTCATATTCAAAAATTCTGCAGTGCTTGGTGCTCTCATGTTCTGAAGGCAACACCGGTGCGGTCCACAGTACTCTGGATACATCTGTATTAAAGCTACATCACCTACCATTCCCTTCATTCTGTATTAAAGAACATTGAAATCATTCAGCCAGCTATGTCTATGACATAATGACACTGCAAATTCAGAAGCTGCTATAAAATTACACTGCAGATCAAAGTGCCAAATGTCAATAATGTGATTAATTTAAATCCCAGCACAATAACTGCTGCAAGTCACAAACCCTCTCCTGTTGACTGTTGAGGTCAATGATGCAGGTAATGTATTGGTCATTCCTGGCAAACAGAATTTTGGTAACCTGATTAGTGCAGCTATGCATTGCAGATTGGGAGATGTATTACCACTCATGATAAGCAGATAAACCTGCCAAAATGCAGAAAATCTCAGAAGGATGCACTCTGGAATCTGGAAGGTTGCTTGACAAACCAAACACCTCAAAAGCACACAGACACCATGATCCAGTTACATGTACATACTGCTTTTAAACATTGCTTCAGCGGATAGATCAATCCAGCTAGGCTTTATTGGCAGGCTGGGCTATGGGCAGGGCCTTCTGGATTTTCATGTGAAAATGACATTGAGATTGTAATTGAGACAGAAAGAACCCAATTTCCATAACTTCACAAGGCCTCCATCTGCCTCTGACAGACACCTTGAACAACTCAGAAAACTGCAATTAAGATAGCAATGGAGGGAATGCATTCTGAGCTTACCAGCATCACGATGACAGGAAACTGTGACTGAGTGAGATCTACCTACAACTTCACCAGTTAGCCACAGACATGTTGAACTGTTTAAATATGACCTGTTTCAAAACAAATACAAGAAAAGACAGATTTAAAAATGGCTGCCATGAGTCACCTGATATCTGATACTGTAAGTTGACAACTTCTCTGGAAAGTTTCTATATGAATTGCACTACAGAACTGTTGCGTGGAATTTCACACCTGGGGGGCTGTTGAGGTCCAATTCAAACTCTTGAAAGGCAGGCATTAAAAATGCAAAGTGCTGGACTTTGATCAGCTGTAGTTCTGTCAAGACAATGGGAACTGCTAACCAGCCAGATACTCATCAGGCATTCAAAACCCCCTGTGGAGGGCAAAATAATCCTATCTTCTGTTGATTTCTATCATGAAATGTGTCAAAAGTTTTGGAGATGGAAAGATCAAAAAATGGGATAACTAGGTCTGCAACAATGATGGCAAGACATGCTTATTGAATACCTTCCCTTCCTGGGAATATATAGACACAAGTTTTAAAAACTGGTTCTGCCAAGCAGAATCAGGAGGAAAGAGGAAGGAGGAGAAAGAAACAACAGAGTCATCTGAAAACACTACTGGAAGAGAGCAGTAAAGATCTCTCAAACTCTCTCCCTCTATCTCTCTCTTTCTCAAGCCAGAAGAATCTCCTCAAAAAAGTACAGACCTGAACCAGCTCAACTCCAGAATTCTACAGGAAACTAATTAACTCCAAATGACCACAGCGTTCAACAATCTATGCCTCAAAGACAAGCAAAGGACTTAATCCCTAACTCTTTATTGGACTCTAACTTCCTTACTTCTGTTATCTATGCGTGTGCTGTCACATTTTTTTTCCCCTCAGGTTCAGTAACTAAAAAGCTTTATCTTTGACTGGCTTGGTTGGCTCATTATTGAAAAAATAAATACATTTGAATTGGAAAAGGCATTTATAGGGACAAGAAATTTTAAAACTTTTGTTCAACCAACTGAGGGGCCTGAATAGAAGGGGAGCCCGTCTTGCTCCTGCTCACCCCGTCATAACACCAGTAAGAATTCTAATGGGTACTTAACCACCCAGCCACCTTATTCCCATCTGATGCAGCAGACTAATATTGATAGATCGTTGTGTTAAGGTGGCTGATGCCTTGATGCTCCAATGATACATATACTGGTGAAACCATAGATCTACCTCCTTTTGTCTCTGGGCCCTTGGAAGGTTTTTGGCCATCGGTGTCATGAATAGGTTTTATCGTTATTTTCTCAATTGTAATATTTGTACAAAGAATAGATTTTCTTATCCTGGAGCTCCTCTACTTAGTTTGAGAATCTTTCTGACTATAATAGATTATCTGGTCATTATCACATTGCTGTTTGTTGGGGCTTGCACAAATTAGCTGTCATATTTCCTACATTACAACAGTGACTACATTTCAAAAATACTTCATTGGTTGTAGAGTGCTTTGTGATATTGGGTGTTTGTGAAAAGCACAAATGATAAATGTAAATCTTTCCTTTTCTTTCTATTTTTCTGTTGAAAAGTGAGTTATAATTGTGCATTTCTAGTAATAGTTTAATAGTCTTAACAAATTTGCTCCATATTAGTATGCTTGGACTCAAACATTAATATTTCTTGTTTTTAAATCTGACGTAGCCTCATCACACATGGATTTGGTACCCCAGCCATCTGTGCTGCCCTCAGCAGCTTCCAAACTGTCCTCAGTGAAATGCTCAACTACCTGGATAAGCACACAGTTACTAAAAACGGAGGCTCACCAGAGAATGGTCAGGGCAATGGCAACACAGAAAAGGCATCACTGCGGAAGAGCTTGGAGTCATCTCAAAAAGATGGCAAAATTGAGAAGACAGAATGAACTCAGTGAATGAACTTTTAAGTCACCAGAGCTTTCTTGCTGCTGAAGTCCAATTTTAAACAAGGTGTTTTTTTTCCTCTTGTAGGAAGACTGGAAAGAGGGCAATAAAAGCTCGTCATTGGAGTCACTACTTTTACAATACTGGAACATTTAATGCACATTTGTGCTGTTTATATAGTGTTTATAATGATACACCTAACAACTTAAGCACCGGATTCAAAAGTACAATATTCCCTATCAAATAACAATCTACATGATGTGGCATGAAACCTGCTCATTATTTACCTCATGTAATTATTTGCACGATCACAAGATTCTGGGGAAATTATGGCTCCCTGTAACATCCAGGAATCTTCTGATTTTGCACATGTGGCTTCAACCAGGACCCATCAGTCTATGTGAGTTCTGATCTAGTTTCCACCATTCTGGTGGATGAGCATCAAGTTTATGGCAGATGTAAGTTGGAACGGCTACAGATTTTTGCAGCCCATCACATTTCCAGTGGTATATCATATAAATGAAGTAATATGGCAACACAGAGAAACTAAAACTGCTAAAGTGTTTATTCAAATTAGTTTCCTGACTGATCATGTTATAAATTGAAGTTGCCATGGTGAGCCATGTGGTATGATACATTTCCTAATTAGCCAGACAAACCAGGACACAGATTATAAAAATATTCATATCACATGTTATTGATCCATTTTCACCCTGAGCTTAATTCAAACCCCCTGTTACATTATTCGATTTTTTTGACAAAATGAAGTTAGGTTTCTGTGCATCTTGTAGTATTATGTGTGTGACAGTAACACTTTTAAGGTTTAGCATTGATATCTCAGCATATATGAACCTCAGTGAGTTTTTGAATAGTTTCGAGTCATTGAATATAATCAAGGCTGAGACAGGCACATTCTTGAACGAGAGATAAGTCAAAGGTTATGGGGAACTGGCAGTAAAGTGCAGTTGAGGCCAAGGTTAGATCAGCCATGATTTTATTTGATGACGGAGCAGGCTAAAGGAGCTATGTGTCCTCCTGCTGCACCTATTTCTTATGCTTTCTTTTTCCAATTTGAGCGACAAAAAACAGGTTACCATTTAACACTGAAGTTAGTTTGATTATCAGGTAACTATCAACTTTACGTTTTCAAAAAATTGAAACGCACTAAAATTTAAAAAAATTATTAACACGTTATCTTACCTATTAAAAGTCAGATCCAGGCACTACAGAAAATAAGAAAAAGAGGAAAATGCCCAGCTGGTCAATCAGCATCTGAGAAAAAGAGAGGTTCACATTCTGGGCTTGACCTTTCCTCAGAACTCAGGATCGCACCTTAAAACATTTATCTATTAGCCTCTTTTCCAGTCATTAATCAGTCTGCTGTGCATTTTTAGAAATTCTAGATTTTTTCTTTCAGATTACAAGTACATTCAATTAATTTATATTCCTTGTATTGGCCAGATTGAATGACTTGTAGATTATTTCACTTGCAAGAAATGCCTGGATAACTTGGTGTACAATTTTATTATACAAATTTAAATTTGGAAATTCCCCTGATGTTTTCAGCTGAACAGAATTCAAATACTCTCTCAAGATCATTCAAAGTAGTGCAATACTGTGGCTACAAGGGCAGGTCGGAGGCTGCGAATTCTGGGGAGAGTAACTCACCTCCTGATTCCCCAAAGCCTGTCCACCATCTACAATCCAAAGTCAGGATTATGATGGAATACTCTCCACTTGCCCGGATGAGTGCAAATCCCACAACACTCAAAAAGTTTGACACCATCCAGGGCAAAGCAGCCTACTTGATTGGCACCACATCCACAAACATTCTCCCTCCAGCACCAACCAACAATAGCAGCAGTGTGTACCATCTACACGATGCACTGCAGAAACTTAGCAAGGTTCTTTTAACAGCACCTTCCAAACCTGCGACCTCTGTCACCTAGAAGGACAAGGGCAGCAGATGCATGGCAACACCACCACCTGCAAGTTCCTGTCCCAAGTCACACAGCATCTTGACTTGGAACTAAATCACTGTTCTTTCACTGACATTGGGTCAAAAACCTGGAACTCCCTTCCTAACAGCATTGTGGATGTACTTACACCACATGGACACTGTGGTTCAAGAAGGCAGCTCACCACCACTTTTGCAAGGGCAATTAGAGACGGGCAATAAATGCTGGCCCAGCCCATGATGCCCACATCCCATGAAAGAATAAATGAAAAGAATTACCTTTCCCAGAATTAGTTTCAAGTCAAATCTTTTTAAGCCCATTCAAAGAAACTATTTTTCTCTCCATATCCCTGTTGACCCCTCTGCAATGTCTGATGAAGTTGAGCACACCAGTCTCTTCCATTATTTCTCCTCTCCAGGATTCACTTTGTATGGATCCACCCCTACTTGACTAAACACAGCAGCACATCTCTAGTAATGGCTCCTCTTCCTGTCCCCATTATGTTCCTCTGAATTTCCACTAATGATTTTTTTATTTGTTCATGATGTGCATTTACTTCCTTTCCCTAATTGACCTTGAGAAGGTAGAGATGTGTTACTTTCTTGAACCTCTACACCTAGACTGCCGTTAGGGAAGGAGTTCCGTGTTTTTAACGCAGTAACAGTGAAGGATTGGTGATATATTGCCAAGCCAGTACTTAGAGGGAACTTGAAGTTGGTGTGTCCCACATGCCTGATGCCCTTGTTCTTCTACATGTCAGATGTCACAGGTTTGAAGGGGCTGTCAAATAATTCTTGGTGAGATCTATCCTTGGGACCCTGATCATTCTGAAAAACATGCTGTTCCAAATTGTATCATCCACAGACACAAGCTTATTTTTCATACATTTGTTGACATATTTTCCTTTCCAACACTTCCCTCAACTCTACAACAACCTCCCTGTGTTGCTATCTCACCTGTATGACTTCAAGTCATGGATGAATCAAAATTTCTGCCATCTGAACATTGAACATGGGGTTGTGGGGCATAGAGGAGTCAATGTCATCAAGTTCATCCCTTGATATGAACTTTGCTCAATTGCAATATTTGTCTACCCTTCTCCGTGGCCACCTGCTCAAGCTGAACCTGATCTTGCAGATATTATGTGTTCTGAATGATCCAAAACTGACCTTCTTTCCCCACATCATATCCCTCACCAAGGCTTCAGTAATATTGCCTGCCTTCTACTCTACCTCAACCTCCACATCTCTAAAACCTTTATTCACATTCTTTTTCAAATCTGGATTCAATTTCTACAATGTTCTCCATTTTAGTCTGTTGTCTTCCAGCATCTGTAAACTTCTATTTCTCCAGAGCTCGGCTGCTCATACCCTGTCCCACACAAAGTCCTGCTCACCCATTGCCCCTATTTCCACTGAGCAACATTATTTTGTTGTTTAAAATCTTTATTCTTATTGTCAACTCCCTCCTGGACTTACCTTATCATTTGCCTGTAGCCTTCCATCCATTCAGTTGTCTGACTTTGGGCTTTTGTATATCCCCCTCCTTACATTGGTGGCACATCCTTCAACACCCCCTCAGTCTGACTTTCTGGACCTTGCTGGCTAAATTCATTTTCCTCCCTCCACTTCTTTCTCCACCCTTAAAATCTATCCGGGAACCCATACTCTCAATCACAATTTTAATCACTTCTAAATCTTGCAGCATCCACACCTTTATTCACTTTCTCTTTTATTTCTCTCCCACAACCCTAACCCTCCCGTCCATATAGCATCTTGGAATATTGTCCATATAAAGGTACTATGTAAATGCAAATTGTTCATTGAATCAATCTGGTGCAATCAATTCAATTTAGATTTTGCCATCTTTACAGCGAGTGCTTGGATCCAATGTCCTTTAAGTACGAGATAAGTTATATTACTTATAACGTGCATTTTCAAACCACTTTCATGTGAATAGTGAGAATAGTCGCTTCACCAAAAATAAATCTGTTGAAATGTAAATTACAGCTTTTCAGCCATAGACGTTTCTACCCTGCAATCACAGTTAAAAGATGTGACTTTTGAATATGCAAATCATACTCAGTTATTAGGGTCAGTGATGTTGGGCCTGATGGGTTGCCTTTTGGCAGCAAAGTGGCAGACTGACCTTGAGAGAGGGGGAAGAGATGGATAAAAAATAACTTGAAATAATAATGTGTACTCTTATTGGGTTGTATGTGATGCAGCCCTATTTCTTCCTAAATTTTCCTGCTTACTTGTTCACTCCTTTCTGGTAAAAGCAGCCCTGGAGGTGAGAGCCAGTAACTGGAAGGTGATGGAGGGTGAAGGAGTGAGGAGCTGGTCTTTGGGTCCGACTGCAGCGAATAGGAAGTAGACCTACATCAGTATCGTTAAAATATCAGCAATCACTTGCTTCTCACCATGGAAACATACACCATTAATGCATGACTGCACATATACAATGAAAGGGATCCCACCACTTTAAAATTTTCATAATAATGTGCCATGTTATTTACGCTGAGCTAAAACACTGTTCTGTTGCATGCCATGTCAGCACTAAACTTTAACAGAGGGAATATATGATACTTTTAAATCTTTTTAGGCTACTCATCAATGTTATTTTATTTTACTTTTACTTCATTTTGTTTTATTTCAAAGGCATGAGGGACTAAATGGCCTATTCCTACCTAGACTTAGAAAAATGGGGATAATAATAAATAGAAAAATGGGGCTTTTTCACTTTGACCTTTGACTGAGGGACATTTAAGAAACAATTCTGAATAACAACTATTTCCCCCCACTTATATGACTTTGTAACTCCTGCCTAATGAGATTGTTTCCATGAAATATCTTGTCACCTGGAAGTGAGTTGTGAGCATCACCAGTGTCTTGTACCAATTATTCACTCATATATCCAATGGATCATTAAACAATGTCACCTAGTAAAAGTGTAACATGCAAAATTGATTTAATTTGCTAACTTGGAATGATTAGCCTTATCATCATCCAAGCTTATAAGCTTGATAATGCCCAAAGGCACCTACTGTGTTGTACTTCTATAACCTTTCTCCTAGCCACCATTTATTCTTGCATATCTTTACCTTTACGTTATATTACCAAAACATGAAGCATTCATGCCAAAGAGCATTAAAGAGTTGCCCCAGGTAGGACAGTCAGAGGATGGAAAGACTGTAGATTTACATGCCATAGTAATCTGACCCTCCAATCCTCCAGCCGTTAGATGAAACACCTTTGTCTTTGCCCGGCAAAGGCAGAGAATTGACGCTCCTCATTTCACCCTTCCACTAAGTTGGCCTTCTTTTCACTAATCATGTAACTGGGTTGGTGATGTCATGAAAACCGCCATAGCCTAGACTGCCTCCCTCCCCACCCCCCACCCCCCTCCCACATGAAGACACAGGCCAATGGAACCAAGGAAAAATGGAGATGATATAAGGAAAACTGTAAATAAAAGATTTCAGAACTAAGAGAACATATTCCCAATATCTGATATAAAACATTAAACTTGTAACTTTTTACGTGGTACAAGATGATACTGCATTCTTTAATAGGTTAATAAATATCCAGAACAGAAAGAGTTAAAAATTGCTTGTGATCTGATGAGATTCCTATGAGATTTGATGAATGCACAGTGGTATTCAGGGTTTTTGGCAGACTGAAAGCTTGGTTTTCTTATTGTAAATTGAAGAAATGTAGCAGCTTGCACAGCGCTGGCTGTTTTCTTTTCTACTGTTGCATTCTATAATATGTATTGTACATGAACTGTTGTATTTGTAATCTAATATATGTGTGCACTTGGTCACAAATAAAAATCAAAAGTTCTAAATGTTGTCCAAAAAATGCGGTGAAACATCATTGAGTTAATATACCGAGTTCATTTGGTAACTTTTCAACAACAGTAATAAAAACTTGCATTTGTGTAGTGGTGTTATCAAGGAGAAATGTCTGAAGGCCCTTCACAGAAGCATAACAAGACAAACATTGAGACAAGTCAATGAAGGGAACATTAGAGGAGAAATGCATTTCAGATGTTTATCAAGTGTAAAACATACGCATAACATACCAAATTAGCAGTAGGACAGCCAAACCTTATTTACACAGGCATTGGCTCCAATGTTAAATTTATGAGTCAGATTTCTGACGTATCCAGGGCAGATGCCTAACATAGGCACTAGGCCACTTGTTTATTTTAATGTGAAGTCAATTCCTTCTGAAGGACCTGTTTGCAAAATTAGTTCCTGAAAAGTGGAGCAAACATGTAGATGTTTCAGTAGCTCTTGTAGCCACCAATCAAAGGCAATTGGACTCTTAAGTAGAGCCAGGAGGAGCATGATTGCTCCCCAAACTCCGCAAGTTCTCTAATTGGTTCCCCTTGAAATCTGCTTCAATCCCCCTACAAGGACTTATATGCAAAGGATCAATTTCTATCGTTGTTTGAGCTGTCTAGTTTCAGGCATTCACTTGCTCCACAATGTCATGTCTGGGCTCCAAAATGAGCCTAGAATCATTTCTATCCCATTAAGAGGGGTGACTAAAATTCGAGTGAAAAAGATAGGTTTAGGGGACTCTTAAGGAAGCAGAGGGATTTGAAGAGGTAGAAGGTTTAATGATGGAGTTCTTGAGTTTGAGACTAGACAGCTGAAAGCACATTCAGCAGACATAGAGCTCAGTACAGAAATAATTATTAAGTAGGAAAGAAGCAGACACAGAGAGATTTGTGTGCGAAACAAGGTGAGATTGATTATATTATACGTCATGGGTTCCTGATATGCTTCAGTGACAATAATGTACATACTTCAGTTCAATGTAAAAATGCAATGGGAAATCTATAGTAAATATAGGGGAGAATTTTCTCTCTGTTGGGCAGGCTGAGTGGGAGCGGGCGTGGGTGGGCATACAGACAATAGCCTTCCGCTCTTGGCTGCGCAACACCATTTTACGTGAGCGGGCCAATTAAGGACCGTCCAGTGTGATGCGCACCCGGAACTGCTGAGCCCCTGTGTGGGCGGGGGCATGAGGGAGAGTCTGGGTCTGCCCTCTTTTGCATATGCATGCGAAAGAGCACAGAAATCTCCCTGAGGCACAGAGCTGCCTCAGGGAGATTGGTTTGATTATGAAAAATTTAAATAAAGAAAAAAAATATTCAGACATGTCCCCTCATGTGACAGTGTCACATGAGCTGGGACATGCCAATGAATTTTAATAAAAAATTTTAATTAATTTAAAAACCCTTCATGAAACCTCATCCCACCTGTGGAGGAGGTTTCATGATAAATGTGAATGCTGCCTGGGCTCTTCGCCTGCCCACCACCCTTAAGGTTGGATGGGCAGCCCAGACAACCAGCTTCATTAAGTTATTAACGGCCTTAACAGGCCTTTGACAGTTCGGCGGGTGCGCAGCCGACTCCGGTGTATGCTCGCCGAGCTGAAGATCTGAATGACGCCCAGTGACGTCGGGATGCACGCCCGATGTCACCGTGCAACATTTTACACATCAGCGAGTGGGGCCCATCCCCACACGCTGACTAGAAGATTCAGGCCATGGAAGTGCTGCAATTACTATATTTCATTCATTGGGTGGCCCATCAAATGTTATATTTCGGGCAACACACCTCAGGCACACATTGAGGCATCGTAATGTATAACTCTTGCAAGCTTCTGTGTTTGATCGGTTGAAATTTCCCATCCACAAAATGTACCAATTAAAATTGACAACCATAGGCAGAAGGTGACTACTCAATCCATCATCTTCTGACTGGCTGCCTGCTGGAGCAATCCAAATGATTTACAATGATTCAGGCCATAACTTTTGAGCTCCAGGGCAGTGTAACTGGGGGTTACCCAAAGATGCACTGGGAAACCACCACCCCACCCACACCCCCCAAAACCAGCGCCCTCCCCCAATGTTCCCAGGTGAGGTTTGCACAGCGTGTGCCTGGGAAGTGCAAACTTCTGATGGGCAATTCCCTGCAATGGGAAGCATCCAAAATTGCAATTTAAATCACAAATTGTGTTATATCAATAGTTACCCAGGAAAAGGTTAGAAGAATTAAAACCACTTCTAGGCCAGAATTTTTAGCTCATCGAGAGGGTGAATGCCTGACCTGACCATTGTCATCGTACACTCGCGCAATATTTCAGTTGCTGGGCGCATTGCCAACTCCAACGTGCCTGCCAACAATTGAAAGGCCCATTAAGGCCAATAAAGTTATAATTGAAATAAAATTTTCACTGACCGTCCAATCTAATGGTTGGTGGGCAGGCAAAAGGGCCAAGTGACATTTGCATCTTTTAGGAAACCTCATCCACGAGCGGGATGAGGTTTCCAACAGCAAATAAAAATAAAATTAAAATTTTAACATTTCATTTATAACATGTCCCTTCTCATGTGAGGACATGTTTTATAACATTTTTAAAATCTTTATTTTTAATGTCCTAAACTTTTCAACTCCCTGAGACAGCTTTGTGCCTCAGGGAGCTTTTCCAGTACACACCTGCATGCAAACCTGTGCTTTTACCTGATCCCCCCCACTTGACACAGGCAGCGCTGAGTGCTGCCATGCGCCACTCACGCTAGGTGAGCCCTACTTGGCCCAGCCCCATGAAATTGTGGTGCAGCCACAACCATGGATGGCAGTTGGCTTCCCGACTGCCCCCACCAAGCTGACCCAATGAGGGAAAAATCCTCCCCTTAACTTCTGTACATGGGACTCCCCCAACATCCCTGAACCCTCATGGGACTCCATCCATCCTGACTACACCCCACTAGAATCCCCACCCCTACCGGATTCCAGGCCACAGAATCCCCTGACTACCCACCCTTATTGGACTCTTCCCCCACTTATGGGGACTCCCCTCCACCAAGGGGACGTACCTGCCCAATGGGGACATGCTCCATGGGGGGATGGGGGACTTGTACCCATGGAGACTCTCCCACCTCCATCCAAGGCCCAACCCTCCCCCATCCCGTCAGGACCAACTCCTGACTTTCACCCCCTTCCTGATGCCCGACTCTCATCCCCACCCCAACACCCAACTCCCGACTCTGACTCCCACCTCCCCCTCAAGGCCCGAATCCCAACTGCCAAGTCTCATCTACGTGTACCCAGGGTCCAATGCCCAGCTACACCCCCAAGCCCTTCCAAGGCCTGACTCCCGACTCCCACCCCCACACCCATATGCCAAGGCCCAACCGGACCTGACAACACCCCCAGCCAAGGCCTGACCTGACCACCCCATCCCTGCAAGGCCTGACCCCACCCCCCTCCCCTCCCCTAGAACCTTATCCACTTACCTTATCCCTGGCTTGTCAAAGTCCTTTAACACTGGCTGAACCTTTAAATTTAACTGCTTTACGGCAGCTAGCACCATAAAAAAGGGGTACGGCTTTCTTCCCTCTGATGCAGCAGTATTTGAGAGAAGGCTTCAGGAGCGCTCTGCTCCACACAGTTCTGAGTCAGACGTTCGGGCGAGACAGGATTGAAAAAATGTAAAGGTAAGATAGTAGGATTGGAGCGTCAAGCCGACTCCGCTTGTCACTTCACGGAAGTTCAGGCCCGAATGAACTTTCAATAAGCAATTAACCAGAGAGAGTCAGCAAAAGCTGCCTTTAAAAGAAGAGGAAAACCAGTGAATTGTTCCAAGTAATTTTTTGAAGTTTTATCAATCACCATCTTCAATTTCCACTGAAGTAAAAATATAGAAGAACTGGGAGTTAGATGTTTTAAGTATTAAGTACATAAATTACAAAATTTACAAGAGCATTATTAAACTATAGGTAATGCTGGCCCAGATCTTCTGAGCAGCGGCAATGATTGTTGGATTGCCACGGTGATCGAACATTTCTCTGGCTGCTGCACATTTCTACAGGGACCTTCCAATCTGGGCTTTCCCAGAAATGGGCAGCAGAGCGTCACCCAGGAAACTCCTCAAAGTGGGGAAGACATGACACATCCCCTTTTTATGAACATATGAACAAGGAGCAGGAGTAGACCATTCGGACCCTCGAGCCTGCTCCACCTTTAATAAGATCATGGCTGATACGATAGTAACCTCAAATCTGCATCCCTCCTACTCCTGATAACCTATACCCGCTTTCTTACCAAGAAATTATTCACCTTTGCATTAAAAATATTCAAAGACTCCGCTTCCACCGCCTTTTCGGAAAGAGAGTTTCAAAGACTCACGTCCCTCTGAGTAAAAAAAATTCACCTCATCTCCATTTTAAATGGGAAACCCCTTATTTTTAGACAATGGCCTATAGTTCTATATTCTCCCCCAAGAGGAAATATCCTCTCCACATTCACCCTGTCAAGTCCCCTCAGGATCTTATACGTTTCGATCTTACTCTTCTAAACTCCAGCAGGTACAAGCCTAGCCTGTCCAACCTTTCCTCATAAGACATTCCAGGTATTAGTCTGGTAAACCTTCACTGAACTGCTTCCAATGCATTTACATCCTTCCTTAAATAATGTGACCAATGTTGTACACAGTACTTCAGGTGTGGTCTCACTAGTGCTCTGTATAACTGAAGCATATGCTGCCTACTTTTGTATTCAATTCCCCTCGTAATAAATGATAATATTCCATTAGCTTTCCTAATTACTTGCTGTACCTGCATAATAACCTTTTGTGATTCATGCACTAAGACATACAGATCCCCCTGCATCTCAGAGCTCTGCAATCTCTCACCATTTAGGGAATATTCTTCCTGGACAATTTCACATTTTCCCACATTATACTACATTTATCAGATCTTTGCCCACTCACTTAACCTATCTATATCTTTTTGTAGCCTCCTTATATCCTTTTCACAAATTATTTCCTTCCTATCTTTGTGCCATCAGCAAATTTGGCAACCATCCCATCCATCCCTTCATCCAAGTCGATATTATAAATTATTAACAGTTGAGGCCCCAGCACTGATTCCTGTGGCATGCTACTTGTTACATCTTGGCAACCTGAAAAAGACCCATTTATACCTAATCTCTGCTCCCTGTTAGCCAGCCAATCTTCTATCCATGCCAAGATGTTGCATCCTATACCATGAGCTTTTATTTTCCACACTAACCTTTGAAGTGGCACTTTATTAAATGCCTTCTGTAAATCTAAGTACAGTACATCTATCAGTTCCCTTTTATCCACAGCTCATGTTACTTCTTCAAAGAACTCCAATAAGTTAGTTAAACATGACTTCCCTTTCACAAAACCATGATGACTCTGCCTGATTACCTTGAACTTATCCAAGTGCCTTGCTATAGCTTTTTTAATAATAGCTTCTAACATTTTCCCTATGACAGATGTTAAGCTAACTGGCTTGTAGTTTCCTACTTTCTGTCTCCCTACCTTTTTGAATAATGGAGTTACATTTGCTATCTTCTAATATAATGGAAACTTTCCTGTATCTAGGGAGTTTTGGAAAATTAAAACCAATGCATCAACTATCTCACTAGCCACTTCTTTTAGGAACCTAGGATGAAGTCCATCAGGACCCGAGCACTTGTCAGCCTGCAGCTCCAACAATTTATTCACTACCACTTCTCTGGTGATTGTAATTTTCCTGAGTTCCTCTCTCTCTTCCATTTCCTGATATATAGCTGCTTCTGGGATGTTACTTCTATCCTCTATAGTGACGATTGATGCAACATACCTGTTCAATTTATTGGCCATTTCCTTGTTATCCATTATCAATTCTCCAGACTCACTTTCCATAGGACCAATGCTCACATTGATAACTTGTTTCTTTTTTAAATATTTATAGAAACTCTTACTATCTGTTTTTATATTTCTGGCTAGCTTTCTTGTACTCTATTTTTTCTCTCCTTATTAATCTTTTAATCATCCTTTGCTGTCCCTTATATTCAGTCCAATCTTCTGGTCTTCCATCTATCTTTGCATGATTATATACTTTTTCTGAAAGTTTGATACCATCTTTAACCTTTCTAGTTAACCATGGATGGTGCGCCTGGCCGTGAACTTTTTCTTACTCGTTGGAATGCATTTATTCAGTGTATTCTTAAATATCCTCTTAAATGTTTGCCACTGCATCTCTATTGACTTACCCCTTAATGTAATTTGCCAATTCTCTCTTGCCAGCTCTGCTTTCATACATTCATAATTGCCCTTATTTAAGTTTAAAAGCATGGTCTCAGACCCATTCCACTCTCACTCAAACTGAATGTAATATTCAAGCATATTATGGTTGCTGCTACTTAGGGGTGCCTTCGCTATGAGATCATTAATTAATCCCATCTCATTGTACAATAGCAGGATTAGTACAGCCTGTTCTTCCTGGCTCCAGAACATGGTGTTTTCAGAAACTATCCCAGAAACATTCAATGAACGTCTCATCTAGGCTACCTTTGCCCAAATAACTTTTCCCATATATATGTAGATTAAAATTTCCCATGATTATCGCCGTGCCTTTCTAACAAGCTCCAATTATTTCTTCCTAATGCTCCATTCATTATACCACATGGTTACTATTAGAGGGTCTGTACACAACTCCTTGCTTGCCTTTACCATTTCTCATCTCTGCCCAAACCTGGTTTCCTGAACCTAGGTCATCTCTCTCTATTTTATTAATGCCATCATTAACTAATATAGCCACCCCTCCACCTTTTCCTCGTTTCCTGTCTTTCCTACCTGTCCTGTACTCTTTAAAAATCATGTCCCCATCCATGTCCTCCTGCAGCCATGTCTCTGTAATGGCTATCAAATCGTAATTATTTATTTCTATGTGCACTCTCAGTTTTGGATGCTTCATGCAGTCAGCTGCAGAGCCTTTAGTTTTATCCTTTTATTCTTTTTATAACCTCTAGTTTCATCTGTTAATTTACTATTAGATTTATACTCTCTATCCCTTCCTGTCACAGTTTGTTTTTCATTTCCCTTAATAATACTTTTCTCTTTTGCCTTGTCTCTACTGTTTGATTTGCATCCTCTTTCTAAATTTGTAACCTTGCCCCCACTACATAGTTTAAAACCCTCTCTACTTCCTAGTTATGCGGCTTGCAAGAACACTGGTCCCAGCAAGGTTCAGGTGTAGACCGCCCCAATAGTACAGGTCCCACTTTCCCCAGTATTGGTGCCCATGCCCCACGAACCAGAACCCATGTCTCCCACACCAGGCTTTGAGTGCCACATTCATCTCCCTAATCTGATTTGTCCTATGCCAGTTTTCACGTGGCTCAGGAAATAATCCAGAGATTGTGACCTTTGAAGATCTGCTTCTTCATTTGGTGCCAAGATCCTCATACTATGCTGAGCCTCCTTCTTTGTCCTGCCTATGTTATTGGTACCCACCTGGACCAAGATTACTGGGTCTTCCCCCTCCCACTGCAAGTTCATCTTCAGCCCCGAGCAGATGTCCCGAACCCTGGCACTGGGCAGGCAACACAGCTGTCTGGACTCACACTCCTTGCTGCAGAGAATGGTGTCAATCCCTTTGACTGTACTGTCCCCTACTACAACTACATTCCTTGTAATGCCCCGTGCTTGAATGGCTTCCTGTGTCATGGTGCCTTGGCCAGTTAGCTCATCCACCCTGAAGACCCCATTATCATCCAAACAAGTCAATAAAACCTCAAACCAGTTGGACAATTGCAAAGACCAAGGCTCCTGAAATACTTCCCTCTGGGTCCCCTTACCTGCCTCACTTGCAATCACACACTCCTGTCCCTGACCACTGACCAGATCAGAAGACTCCATCCTAAGGGGTGTGACAGCTTCCTGGAATAAAATGTCCAGGTAACTTTCCCCTTCCCTGATGTACCGCAGTGTCTGTAGCTCAGCCTCAAGCTCAATAACTCGGAGCCGAATTTTCTGCAGTCACAAACACCTATTACAGATGTGTTTGCCTTGGATAACACCAGAACCCAGAAGCTCCCAACAGTCACAACTCATCACCTGCCCTGCCATCTCAAATATGTGTTAATTAATTGATTATAGTTAACAAAGCTTACATTTCCCAATAGATTTTGGCACTGCCAGTAAACTTTACAATACTGATTAAAAAAAAATACAATACTTACAATATTAATAAAACTAATAATACCAAATTAAAACCTAGTCTAACATCTGGATAACTACATAACTGACCCCTGAATTACCACCTCTAAGCCCCTGGCTCCTTCCTTGACCCCTCTATTTATCCCCGACTACTCTCCCGACCACACTGACTCCCAACTAACCCTCCAACCACGTGGCTAACCCCTGACCTGACCTGACTAACACTCCGAACACTCAACTTCCCCCATTCCCAACTTAACTACTCCCCCAGCCAGATTACCCTCGACCATCCAACTATCCCCTCAACCCGATTACCCCTGGCCTGACTCAACTATCCTCCTGTCCAACTTCAGCTTGACCTATCCTCTGACCTGACCCAACTATCCCCCAACCACCTGAATACCCTGTAGTTACCCTGATGTTAGACTAGGTTTTAATCTGTCTAATATTTCCTGGGGAACTGTCCAAAGTCTTGGACTCTGAGCTCGAGTTGGAGAAATATTCAAGGAGGGTCCTGGGGAACAGGGGAATTGTCCATCAGAAGCTGAAACTTTCCAGGCAATTCCCATGGAGGTCCACACATCAAGACTTCCACAGGGTCCTGACACACATCTTCAGTCATACATTTAGTCTCTGACAACCCTGAGGCTAGAAGATTTGGCTCAATATTGTGTGTTTAAAATATCTCCAATAACATTTGCTGCTGGAGGCCCGAACCCCTCTGAAAGGTTTTGGGTTTAAATTCATGGAGTTCCCTACCTTCTTCACTTTTCTTCCTTCTTACCCTTATATTAATGATTTGTATGCCATTTTCCACTGACATTGCCCATGAGGATGGGATTAGATTTCATGTCTCTGCTTATAATTTCCTATTTTATCTCTCTGCCATCATGTTAAATTCCATGATTGAAGCTCTCCGGTCTGAATACCTGTCAATCACTGATGGTGGAAACGCTGGGATGTTAGTCTATCATGGGCTTCTCATATCCAACCTAATCTCCTGTGGGAAAGCTTTTGTATAAATAGTCGATGACTAATGAAGATAATCAAACAAATTCCAGATTATTTATTCATCCTCAATATCTGAACTATTTTACCATGGCATGCTACTTCCTCACATCATTCATCTCCCCATGCCATTCTTACAGGACATCTTGGTCTATATTTATATTTATAACTAAGGCCACTTATGTTTTTCACAGAAAATGGAATAAGTGGCAGAATGGAATCCCTGTAAAAATGAGAAATTATGGAAAAATGCAGTGCCTTATAATAAAAATCAAATTTGACTTGTTTGTTGTGATTTTCAACTCCGTTTCATCCAACAAAATGTGTTTGAGGTGTAATATAAGTTTACCTGAAGATCAGTTGTAGGTGATGCCAGTTGCCCATACAATTCATTGTCCGCAAAGTGCTTTTAGATATTCTGAGGACATAAAAGGTGTAAAATAAATGCAAGCAATTTATTTGTAAAATTTACATATCATGCAATTCTGAACAAATTCAGGGAGTGAAGGAAGTTTCACCAGAAATAAGCGTGAGCTTCGTTACAATGGGAAGTGTTTCAAAAATGATTTAGACATTTACTCAGTATTGCACTGAAGTGACAGCCTAGATTATATTTTGCTAATGCATGAAGCAAGTAGCAGAGAATCCAGTTATACAGTGTATTGCTCCTACAAAGTACTAAAGTTGGGAATTTGGTGAATGAAAGAAGAGATGCTGTTCTGGAATTTTTTTTAAATCAAGCGTCAGCCCAAGAGACAGCAACACCTGAGGGGTGAGATCAAGAGGCATTAATTAAAATTAATAGTTCAAGTAAGGTACCAATAAGATTCTAAAAGAGGGAATGGTGGTTTTATTTGAGATTATGGGTGGGCAGCTAAGACTTGTTGCTTGCAATATCTGTGGCATGTGAGAACTTCAGGACAATTCATGTGTTTTGGGAGACCATGTGTGTAGAATGTGTCTCCAGTTGCTTCAGATTGAGCTCAGGATTTCTGAGCTTGAGAGGCAGCTGGAGTCAATGTGGAGCATCAAGGGGATGAGTATTTCCTGGATTGTACATTCCAGGAGGTGGTCACATCACATAAGTGCTGAGAAAAAAACACACCCTTTCAGGAATGTTCTTTAAAAAAAAAATGCTGTTTCTTCCTACAACCTTAAAAAGTGTCAGTTAGACTGCCATTGGGTTTCCACCTGCCCTCATTACGCATGTAATAACTTGTTCTTTTGGTGATCTCTTTTGTCAATGTCTCAATGTTTACTTGGACAAGACTAGGAGGTGTGAAGCTTTGAAGCCTCTAATACTTATACTTCAACAATCTGCCTGATTGACATTTTTATAAGATTGTAGAAACAGCATTATTTTTGAAGAAAATTTCTGAATGGGTTTTTTTCTCTCTCAACATTTCCACACTTACCATTTATATGACATTGGTCATTGGTTCTGTATACAATGCATACTGAGTGAATCGGCATTGAATTGGCATGGAGAGTATGAGAGGCCATCAGGAATGCCTAAGGGGCATGAGTTGGCATTGAGTTGGCACAGATGGTATGAGATGCCATGGGAAGTGGCTGGATGGCATGGGTAAGAACTTCTGAACTCATCTTTCAAAAGACACCAGAATTCAGACAATAGTACATGTCTGCTTTGAGGAGCCATGAACCACGAGTTATGGAGAAGCTGGTCCAATTTCATAAAAATTTTGGGCAGCCAGGAGATGCCTATCCCTACAATGGAGCTGGCCAAGTTGGAAGTGCAGGACTTAGGCTCGCTACTTGCATCCTTATCCCATTACAACGAAAATTGCCAATTGAGGTAGAATGTCCTAGAATCAGGTCCCTCCTGCCATTTTCAAATGGCTCCAGTGTCATCCGAACTCCATGACAATCGACCCTTAGGAAGGGCAGATATTGAGGTCCTGTGGTCAGACTTCCAGGAGCTAGTGGGTAAGTTTAAATGTAGAACCTTGAAGGTAGTAATCAGGGTGACTTTCAGTTGGACACATAATTGAGAGTAGAAATAGGAGGATGGGGGATCAATGTAGAATGGACCTGCCAGAGGTGGTGGCACAGTGGTATACAGTTGGGAAGGAGTTGTCCTGGGAGCCCTCAACACTAACTTTGGACCCCATGAAATCTCATGTCATGAGGTCAAACATGGACAAGGAAACCTCTTGCTGATTATCACATAATGTGTCCCTGTCAACTGATGATTCAGTCCTCCTCCATGTTGAACACGTGGAAGAAGCACTGAGGGTGGAAAGGGCACACAATATACTCTGGGTGGGATACTTCAATATCCATCACCTGGAGTCGGTCAGTAACACTAATACTGACCAAAATCGCCAAGTTCCAGAAGATATAGTTGTTGGGTTGTACCTGTGGCAGATGGCGAGGGAACCAGTAAGATGGAAAAACCTTTGTCATCATCAAACTAACCATTGAAGATGCATCTGTCCATGA
Source organism: Carcharodon carcharias (assembly GCF_017639515.1). Lineage (NCBI taxonomy): Eukaryota > Metazoa > Chordata > Chondrichthyes > Lamniformes > Lamnidae > Carcharodon > Carcharodon carcharias. The sequence goes on from NC_054471.1 coordinate 153,601,594, forward strand.
TAGTATTGGTAGGATGATCACTGCACAGTCCTTCTGGAGACAAAGTCCCATCTTCACATTCCCTCCACCATGTTGTGTGGTACTACCAATGTGCTAAATGGGATAGATTTTGAACAGATCTAGCAACACAAAATGGGCACCCATGAGATGCTGTGAGCCATCAGCAACAGTAGACTTCTATTCAATCACAACCTGTGACCTTGTGACCTGACATATCCCCACTTTACTATCACCAACAAGCTGAGGGATCAACCCTGGTTCATTGAAGAGGGCATGCCAGGAACAACACCAGGCATACTTAAAAATGAGGTGCCAACCTGGTGAAGCTACAACACAGGACTAGTTGCATGAAAAACAACATAAGTCACATGCAACAGACAGACATAAGCGATCCCACAACCAACGGATCGGATCTAAGCTCTGAAGACCTGGCACATCCAGTCGTGAATGGCGCTAGACAATTAGACAACTCATTGGAGGAGGAGGCCCCACAAATATCCCTATCCTCAATGATGGCCAAGCCCAGCACATCAGTTAAAAGATTTGCAACAATCTTTAGCCAGAAGTGCTGAGTAGCTGAACCATCTTGGCCTCCTCCTTAGATCACCAGTATCACAGACGCCAGTCTTGAGCCAATTCAGTTCACTGCACAGGATAACAAGAAATAGTTGAAGGCACTGGATACTGAAAAGGCTATAGGACCTGACAACATCCTGGCAATAGTACTGAAGGATAATGCTCCAGAACTTGCCATGCCCCTAGCCAAGCTGTTCTAGTACAGCTACAACACTGGCATCTACCCAGCAATATGGAAAATTGCCCTTGTGTGTCCTGCCCACAAAAATCAGGACAAATCCAACCCGGCCAATTACTGCCCCATCAGTCTACTCTCGATCATCAGTAAAGCAATGGAAAGTGCCATCGATAGTGCTATCAAGCAGCACTTGCTCAGCAATAACCTGTTTACTGACTATCAATTTCAGTTTCGCCAGGGTCACTCAGCTGCTGTCCTCATCACACCCTTGAGCCAAACACGGACAAAGGAGCTGAACACAAAGGGTGATGTGAAAGTGACTGCCCTTGACACCAAGGCAACATTTGACTGAGTGTGGCATCAAGGAACCCTAGTAAAGCTGGAGTCAATTAGGTATCAAATGGAAAACTTTCCACTGGTTAGTGTCATACCTAGCACAACAGAAGATGGTTGTGGTTGTTGGAGGTTAATCATCTCAGTCCCGGGACATTGCTGTAATGGTTCCTCTGGGCAGTGCTGTAGGCATAACCATCTTCAGGTGCTTCATCAATGAACTTCCCTCTATTGTAAGGTCAGAAGTAGAGATATCCACTGATGATTGCACAATGTTCAGCACGATTCATGACTCCTCGGATACTGAAGCAGCCCATGTCCAAATGCAGCAAGACCTGGACAATATCCAGGCTTGGCCTCATAAGTGGCAAGTAACATTCATGCCACACAAATTCCAGGCAATGACCATCTCCAACAAGAGATAAGCTAACCATCTCTCCTTGGCAATCAATAGCATTACCATCGCTGAATCCCCCACTATCAACATACTAGGGGCTACCATTGACCAGAAATTAAACTGGACCAGCCATTTAAACACTATAGTTACAAGAGCAGGTCAGAAGCTGGGAATTTTGCACTGAGTAACTCACCTCCAGACTCTGCAAAGCCTGTCCACCATCTAGAAAGCACAAGTCAGGAGTGTGATGTAACACTCTCCATTTGTCTGGATGGGTACAGCTCCAACAACGGTCAAGAAGCTTGACATCATCCAGGACAAAGCAGGCGGCTTGATTGGTACCCCATCCACAACCTTAAATATACACTCCCTCCACCATCGACACACGGCAACAGCAGCTTGTACCATCTACAAGATGCACTACAGCAACTCACCAAGTCTCCTAAACCCACCTTCTAAACCCACAACCTCTACCATCTAGAAGGACAAGGGCTGCAGATATATGGGAACACCAGCACCTGGATGTTCCCCTCCAAGCCACCCACCATCCTGACTTGGAAATGTATCACCGTTCCTTCACTGTCGCTGGGTCAAAATCCTGGAACTCCCTCCCTAATAGCACTGTCGGTCTACCCACACCACATGGACTGCAGCAGTTCAAGAAGGCAGTTCATCACCTTCTCAAACACAAATAAGGATGGGCAATAAATGCTGGCCTAGCCAGCGATCCCCAAATCCCATGAACAAATGAATAAAAATGCATGGTTTGAGGCATGGTGCAGGAGGGAAGGCTTCAAATTCTTTTGGTATTGGGACCTAGGGCAGGAGACACAGATACAAAAGTGGCAAATTGCACCTCCACAGGACTGGGACTAAGTTCCTTGCAGGGCAGTTCACTAATGTGTTTGGGAATTGGCAGGAATGGGCACCAGCGTATAGAAGAAAAAAGGAATAAAGTGAGACTGTTGGATAGTACTAGAGAAGGAGGGAGAACCATCTTAAATAGGAGCAGACAAAGAAGTAGAATGAGAAATAAAAAGGCAGGATTACATGGATGTATGTAAACACACAAGGGTTGATGAGCAACAAGCACAACTAGTAGTGTGGGATTATGATGTAGTGACAATAAAGGAAATGGTTTAATGATGATGAGGATGGAGCAGTTAATATTCACATTGACAAAGTGTCCAGAAAAGAACTGATTGAGGAAGATATTGTAGCATCGGAAATTAAGGATGTCCTTGAGGAGGCAAGGACAGAATCCATTTGGTTAGAGTTGAGCAATAAAAAAGTATGATCATGCTACTAGGGATTCTAAAAGGTTGCAAATAGCGAAAGAGAGCCATAGAGGAACAAATCTACAGTGAAATCACAAAAGTGTGCAATTGAGTGATGATATTGGAGAACTCCAATTATCTAAATATCGATTGCGATAATGCTAGCGTAAAGGGAAAGGATCAGGAAGAATTTCTGAATTGTGTTCAGGAGAATTTCTTAACTAATATATTCTCAGTTCACCTAATGTCCTATGTTCACTAATGTCCTTTTGGGGAGGAAACCTGCCATCCTTACCAGGTATGGCCTATAGAATCATAGCAATGCAGTTGATTCTTAACTGCCCTCTGAAATGGCTCAGCAAACCATTTAGCTGTATCAAACTGCTACAGAAAATTCCAATAAGAAGAAAATGGACAAACTACCTGAGCATTGACCTAGGCACAGAAATGGCAAAGGCACACCCAGTCCTGTTGATCCTGAAAAGCCCTCTTCGTCAACATCTGCGGGCTTGTACCAAAATTGTGAAAGCTGTCCAACAGACTAGTCAATAGCCATAGTCACAGAAATCATACCTTACAGATAACGACCCAGACTCCTCCATCACCATCCCTCGGTACGTCCTGTCACACCAGCAGGACAGACCTACCAGAAGTGGCAGCACAATGATATACAGCTGGATGGAGTGGCCTTTGGAGTCTTCAACATTAACACTGCATCCGATGAATTCTCATGACATCAAGTCAAACATGGGCAAGGCAACCTTCTGTTGATTACCACTACTATCATCCCTCAGCTGATGAATCACTGCTCCTCCATGTTGAGCACACAGTGTGCACTCTGAGTGGGCAACTTCAATGTCCATCACCAAGAGTGCTTGGTAGCACCACTATTGACCAAGTTGGCAGAGACCTGAAGGACATAAGTGCAAAATTGGGTCTGTGGCAAATAGTGAGAGAACCAACAAGAGGGAAAACCTGCTTGACCTTGTCCTCACAAATCCATATGTTGCAGATGTAACTGTATGCAATGGTTGACAGTATTGGTACACTGCTTGTGGAGACAAAGTCCTGTCTTCACAGTATCACAACGATGTGTTATGTACAATGTGGAATATTAATCTTTTATTTCAGCTGGGGTAATACCTTAGATTGTTTTTAAAATGGAAGAAACAGCTAGAACTTCGAATACACTTTCTAAATGGCTGTTAAAGTCACCTGAACTGCATATTGGCCAAGTTTCTAGAAGCCTCTTAATGTGGATTACCAGGGGACATGCCTGGGCAGTTCTCCTAATGGACTTCACACTTGCCATTTTCTGAACTCTCTGCAAAGCACAAGGACAAATGCCCACCAGACTTCCTGACTCCAGAAACAGCCGGGAACAAAGAAGGACTGATGTAACTCATTATATAAGGAGGGTGCTAAGGATCCCTTAGCTGTTTCAATGGCATCTTGATACCTTTGACAATAGGAAATCGAAGCTCCTTCATTAATATGGATTACCCTCCATTATGTGCCAATAGCCAGCTGTCACCTGATCAAAACCCCATGTGTGAAAAACTATGATTAAAAGCTTGTCTGTTTGTTACATAATGCAACAGTAACATCAAGAAGAAGACTGTAGAATGTAACATAAACTCTCTCTTTCTCTCCCTAATATTCTCAAGTCTGGAACCCTATATTTGTTACATTTTGGAATGCATCACAGAGATAGAAAAATTTAACCAAAAGGAACTTCAAGTGCCTTAGCATCCACTTCGGAAGAAGATGAATTGCAGTTTAAAAGATTCTGTCTCCAGGAAAACAGCCAGCTTACATCAGACACAAAACCACTGGACTTTCAAGACACCAAAAGGAATATCAGATCATATACTTCTTTTTCTTCTTATGGACTTTAACTCTTATAAATTCTACCTCCTCCACCCTGGAACTTGTTCTGTTTTACATGCTAGAGTGTGTGTGTGTATGTTGTAGGATTCGGGGCATGTTTTTACCTTTTTAAATAAGTTTTTATACTTTTTCCTGAGTGAGTTTTCACAATAAAGCTAACTCCTTACTTATTAACTCAAGGGATTTGGCTGGCTTATTTCTTCATATAGCTTTACATATGGTCGAGTACACATCAAATTGAAAAATCACAACTTTTTAAAAATTCTAACTCTGTCATAGCCAACCACAGGAGTGGAAAAGAGGAATTTATTCACCCTTCCAAAGTTGGTTGTACCTATAGTAGGACCCCATTCATCATGTTGTATGGCACTACCACGCTGCTAAATGGCATAGACTCAGAACAGGTTTAGCAGTTCAAAACTGGGCATACATGAGGTACTGTAGTCATTTTACAGCGCAAAATAATATTCAATAACAACCTGGAACCTTGTGGCTCACATATCCCTCACTCTGCCATTAATTTCAAGGCAGGGAATCAATACTGTTTCAATGAAGGCTGCAGGAGACCATGCCAGGAACAGCACCAGGCACACCTAAAAATTAAATGCCAACCTGGTGAAACTACAACACTGCATGATATGCATGTTAAACGGCGGAAGCAGCTTGCCAAGGCTCCTTTGACTGCACCTTTCAAACTCATAACCTCTACCACTTAGAAGGACAGGGGCAGCAGACACATGAGAACATCACCACCTGCACTTCCCCCTTCAAGCCATTCCCATCCTGCCTTGAAACTATATCATCATTCCTTCAATGTAGCTAGGTCAAAACCATGAAACTTACTGCTCTGTGGGGTACCTACACCACATGGACTGCAGTTTTTCAAGAAGGCAGCTCACCACTACCTTCACAGGAGCAATTAGGGATAGGCAATAGATTCTGGACTTGCCAGCAACGGCCAGATCCAATGAACAAATTTTAAAAAAAGATGTTGAATCTCACGCTGGAGAATGAGGTGCGCCAAGAGACCAAGTATCCCTGGGAGAACACTTGAGTAAGAGTAATTGCTGTATCACAAGATTTTGATTAATAATGGCAAAAAGCAGGAAACAATTGAAAGTAAAACTTCTAAGTTAGAAGCAGGCTAATTTCAATGAGAGGGGATCTAGCCAGGGTAAAATGAAACCAAAGTTTGGTAGAAAGCATTGCAATAGAACAGTGAGTGTACCCTAAGGAAGAGATGTTTCAGGTACAGGCTACATAGATTCTAACATGAGGAATGGCAGGGAATCAAAACCAGGGCAATTTGGATGATGGGGAAGATAAAGGATACAATGAAACAAAAAGATACGATGCATGTCAGTTTAATTCTCCAAGCAAGGATCAGGCCAAAGGCAATAGGGTGAGAGGGGAAGTAAAAAGAAAAATAAGACAAAGAGAGAATATGAGAATAGAATGACAGTTAACATAGAAGTTAATATAACCAAAAATCTTCTACTAGCATGTAAACATTTTGTTATTTGTTCATGGGATGTGGCCAGGCGATCATTTATTCCCCATCCTGAATTGCCCTTGTTCAGAGGGCATTTAAGAGTCAACAGTAAGCAGGTAGTAAGTAACAGGGCGAGGTCTATTAGTGTCTAAGAAAATTATATATCACTAGAGGCTTAGAGCAAGGCTAAAATACCTAATGAGCACTTTGTATTGATTACTATAGCTAGATATTGACCTTCAATATACCACCTGCCCAACACTGCCTAGCATCATCAGTGGCAAATATACTTTTGCTGTTCATTAAATATGTGATGTTAAATGTAGAAAGAGTTTTCTTGGAGGGTTTCTGATTTCTTATTGGGGATGTTCCATAAATTCAAGAATATGTAATGAAGCTCATTTGTTAAACCACAAGAGGAGAATTGTTGTTCAAGGATATGGATCCATCAATCAAACTGATGTCTTACCTTAAAGCTATAATCTGGTTACAGATTTTCATTTGCATCTTCTTGGAGATGTGGTCATTGATTTCAATTGCAGTTCAATTCATAGTTCTGGTCTATTTCCTGCATTCCAACTAGCCTGGTGGATCTTAATATGAGCGATCATTCCAGACCAGCTTAGAAACATGCATCCTATCACAAGATTTTCATAATTTCTTTTCACTTTCCTCCAGATTTATGACTGCAACTTTGTGTTCAATGAACACTGCCATGCTCATAGCTTCTCTTACAAAGATCAGAATTTAACATATCTAACTTTAATGTTATAGAAATTGTCACCATTCACTTGACATTGATTTCTTTGGATTAGAAATTGGCATAGTGCAGTAGCATTAATCTGGTGAGATTGCATTGGGCATCTGTTATCATGCGTCCCCGCATGATTGGCAATTCCATTAAAGTCAATGGAACTATATATGAGGCAGGGATCATAACAGGCAAAGATGCAATACTCCCCGTTTTACACTCCCACTCGACAAATCTCTACCCCATTGAGTTTTGCTCAACCCAGCTGACACAGTAATGCAACACTCACCTCCTATTTTCTTGTATGACAGGTTAATCTAATGATAGGCATTTGCCTTTAGTATCGATACATCAGTAGCCAGCTGTCAGAGCATTTTATAGTTTCATCACTATCACCAGGTTCTTGCTCTTATCTTTGAAATTGCACCAAGTTTACTGCTTTGCTCTCTTTACAGCCACTTTGTATATTCTGTTTAAACAACACATGCATTGAGAATGCTCTGTATTTTACATCACTGATGCCATGGGAGTGAGGCCAAAGAACAGTGAATAAAGTTGATGACCCTACACAGCATGTACAGACATAAGCTGATATTTAATTATTTTTTAACGTGCTTAATTAAAGTTATTGGCTCTGATAAACCAAGGAAAGCACATGAGAAACTTTACAGAGTGGTCCATGTTAATGAAAAAGTACTTGAATAGATTTCCTCAGAGTTCCCCTCATACTCCTACTGAAAGCCTCCACTGTCACCCACCTATCACACTGCCCCCCACAACCCCACCATCACCCACCTCTGAACATGTATTGTACAAGTATAGTAGATGGAAAGATTTACCTGGGGATATAAGGGCAGAAGCATTTTAGAGGGATGTTCACCATTGTAAAATAAACTATGCTGCATAAAAAACATTCATGGGAAGCATTCAAAGTATTAGAAGTCTATATGAGAGAGGCTTAAATCCACAAGTTATGGTGAGCTCTCCTCACCTGACAAACCTGATGATTCCATTGAATTTTTATAACAAATATTAAATGGTTCAACAGATATGCTCATTTACTCCCAACTTCTGCCAGGCATCCTAAGCTGTTCACCTTGAGACCTATCAGTTATCAATCCAAACAACGGAGTCATTCCGCCAGCACACTGTTTTTATCTACGGGATCTCCATAATCCCTATCTGAAAATTGGAGTGCTCAGTATAAAGTAACAACTTTATAAAGACATCACTACAGCTGTCCGAAACAGCCAAACTAATTTAACCTGAGATTGGCCTCAAGACCTGCAGCAGCACTAATGTCCCATCTAATGATGGTTAAGTTCCCATTGAAGAGTGTTATCATTAGGATATCAGTTATGCTTAACCCAGATGTCGCAATGGGATAAACATATTACTGCAATACCCAACTTCTGCCCAATCAGAGGTTCGGGGTTCAATTACAAATGAACAAAATTGTGAAGATATGATGGGCGCCAGGGGATCTCTCGCAGCCAAGAAGAGGTGGGCTTGTGTGCATGCAGGGAGTTAAAGCCCCTGAGATTGAAATCAAATTGGGCTTATGATATCTTCCTGTTGGGTTTCTGCAGGCGGGATTGAAAGTGAGCAGAGAACTCCACTTGGGTTAGTCAGGTGAGAAATTAAGGTGAGATATTCAGGTTACGATGAGTAGGAAAAGAGAGGCTTTTAGAAGGTACAAAGGAAGCAAATCAGCAGAGGCATTAGTGGAGTACAGAAAGTGTAGGGTGGAGCTTAAGAAAGTAATTGGGAGAGCAAAGAGGGGATATCAGAAAGCTCTGGAGGGTAAAAGTAGGGAAAAGCCCAAGATATTCTATAAGTATATCAGTGGGAAGAGGATAACCAGGGAAAGTGTAGGGCCCATAAGGGGCCAAGGGAGCAATCTATGGGTGGAGCCAGAGGACATTGCTAGAGTGTTGAATGAATACTTCATGTCCGTCTTCACCCAAGAGAATGAGGATGAAGGTATCAAACTCGGGGAGAGACACTGCGAGGTTCTTAAGCAAATTGGTCTGGGGAGTGAAAGTCATTGGAGGTGTTGGCAGGCTTAAAGGTGGACAAATCTCCAGGTCCAGATGATTTGTATTCTACACTGCTGAGGGAGGCAAGGGAGGAGATTGCAGGGGCTCTGACCCAAATTTTTAATTCCTCTCTGGCCACGGGGGAGGTGCCAGAGGACTGGAGAACAGCTAATGTGGTTCCGCTATTTAAGAAGGGTTGTAGAGATAAGCCAGGAAACTACAGGTCTGTGAGTCTCACGTCAGTGGTAGGGAAACTATTGGAGAAAGTTCTGAAGGAGAGTATCTATCCCCATTTGGAGAGGCAAGGTTTGATCAGGGATAGTCAGCATGGCTTTGTCAGAGGGAGGGCATGCCTAACAAATTTGATTGAATTTTTTGAGGAGGTGACCAGGTGTGTAGATGAGGGTAGAGGAATTGATGTAGTTTAAATGGATTTCAGCAAAGTCTTTGACAAAGTCCCACATGGGAGACTTGTAAAGAAGGCAAATGCACATGGGATGCAGGGTAATTTGATAAGGTGGATTCAAAATTGGCTAAGTTGTAGGAGGCAGAGGGTGATGACAGAAGGCTGCTTTAGTGATTGGAAGCCAGTGTCCAGTGGCATACCACAGGGATTTGTGCTCGGTCCCCCATTATTTGTCATTTAAATAAATTATATAGATGGCTATGTGGGGGGTAGGATTAGTAAGTTTGCGGATGACGCAAAGATTGGCTGGGTGGTTAATAGTGAGATTGAATGTTTTGGGCTACAGGAAGATATTGGCAGGATGGTCAAATGGGCAGATAAGTAGCAGATGGAATTTAACCCTGAAAATTGTGAGGTGATGCACTTTGGAAGGAGTAATTTGACAAGGAAGTATTCAATGAACAGCATGACACTAGGAAGTTCTGGGGAACAAAGGGACCTTTGATCTCTAAAGGCAGAGGGGCATGTTAGTGGGGTGGTGAAAAAGGCATATGGGACACTTGCCTTTATCAATTGAGGCATAGATTACAAAAGTAGGGAGGTCATGTTGGAGTTGTATAGAACCTTGGTGAGGCCACAACTGGAGTACTGTGTGCAGTTCTGGTCGCCACATTATAGGAAGGATGTGATTGCACTGGAGGAGGTGCAGAGGAGATTCACCAGGGTGTTGCCTGGGATTAAATATTTAAGTTAAGAAGAGAGGTTGAATAAACTTGGATTGTTTTCATTGGAGCAGAGAAGACTGAGGGGCGACCTGATTGAGGTGTACAAGATTATGAGGGGCATGGATAGGTTGGATATGGAGCAGCTGTTCCCCTTAGTTGAAGGGTCAGTCACAAGGAGGCATAAGTTCAAGGTGAGGGGCAGGTGGTTTAGGGGGGATGTGAGGAAAAGCTGAGGGTGGTGGAGGCGGGTTGCTTCACATCCTTTAAAAAGTACCTGGATGAGCACTTGGCACGTCAGAACATTGAAGGCTACGGGCCAAGTGCTGGTAAATGGGATTAGATAGGTAGGTCAGGTGTTTCTCAGGTGTCGGTGCAGACGTGATGGGCTGCAGGGCCTCTTCTGCACTGTGATTCTGTGATTCTGGTTAAGAATTTAATTGACAACTGGTTTAACCCTCAACTCTGCATTTCCCAAGCAGGGCATCTGTTTCCTGACCATCAGCAACTCACCAAAGCAAGTGTGTCGTGAGAAAAGCTCCATAGGGAAACTCACAAAATGCAAAGGCTTTGATCAGTGAAACTGATGAGCTCTAGCCATTGAGAGACTGCTGTTCAAAGTACCTCTTCTCTTGATCACCTGCTTGACAGGTGATTGCCAGCTTCTTGGAAGGCGCTTCACCCATCTAGCACTTCATTCATTTTCAGCTGCACACCCCCTGCTGCCAGCCTTCACCAAGGCATAGGGGCACTATATACAGCTTCAGTTTGCATCTCTGTTGAGAGCCAAGACCAGAATCAACACCACTTCCATCAGCAGAAGTAGCAGGAGTGACTCCAGCCACACCAGCTGCCTTCTCCTCAACCACATGGCAGATGTGATGGGCACTGAGATCCAGTTAGACGGAGGCAAGAACCCCCCAACACAGGGTCTGCAGGCAGAACATCAGCTCTCTCGACATGTATGAGCACCAGTGCATCAGAAATGTCAGGCCGTCGTGGCAGGTCACTGCTGACATCTGTAGCCTCCTGGAACCAGACCGCCTTCCCAGTGGAGCAGGTAAGAATTTTCTTTTCCTTAATTCATAGAAGCATGGAGAATAGAAGCAGGAGTAGGTCATTTGGTCCTTTGAGCCTGCTCCGCCATTTAATACAATCATGCCTGATCCTCTATCTTGACGCTAAACGCTCACTCTCTCCCCATACACCCTGACACCTTTAGAGCCTAGAAATCTATTTATTTCCATCTTAAATATATTCAGTGACTTGGCCTCCGCAACCTTCTGTGGTAGAGAATTCCACAGGTTCACCACCCTCTGAGTGAAGAAGTTTCTCCTCATCTCAGTCCTAAATGGTCTACCCCCGTATCCTGAGACTGTGACACCTTGTTCTAGCAAACTTGGAAATATAGCACTTGGTTCCCTCATCCAAATCATTGATATACATTGTGGATAGCTGAGGCCCAAGCACTGATCTCTGCAGTATTCCACTAGTCTCCGCCTACCACTCCGAAAAAGACCTGTTTATTTCTACTCTCTGTTTCATGTCTGCTAACCAATTCTCAATCCATGCCAATTTATTATCCCCAATTCCATGTGCTTTAATTTTGCAGACTAACCTCTTATGTGGGACTTGGTCAAAAGTGTTCTTAAAAACCAAATGCACCACATCCACTGGTTCTCCCTTATCTATTCTGTTAGTTATGTCCTCAAAAACCTTCAGTAGGTTTGTCAAACATGAGTTCCTTTTCATAAATCAATGTTGGCTTTGTCTGATCCTGTTGATATTTTCTAAGTGTCCTGTTATCACATCCTTTACAATAGAGTCTAGCATTTTCTCAACTACTGATGTTAGGCGAACCAGTCTGTAACCTTGCTGTTTTTCCCTCACTCTTTTTTTAAATAGTGGGGTTACATTTGCCACCCTCCAATTTGCTGGGATTGTTCCAGTATCTACACAATTTTGGAAGAAAACAAACAACACAATGTCAGGAAGAGATATTAATGCATATAGTGTTATTGGATTTGTTTAAATAGACATTTAGTCTCTGTGTGTGTTAATTGGATTAAAGCCAACTGGTCTGGGCACTTTGATGCATAGAAAGAAGTAGGTTTGAAATGGTAATTAGATAAACATGGGGGCAATTTGCATTTTTGAATAGAGTATACAAGAATGGAAGTGAAATCTTGCACCTACCTAAGAGACACCAAATAATGTTTATATTACTAATAAAATTGGCACTATGAAAGGAGTTCAAAGGGCCTGGTGTACAAAGAGAATTTGCATTCAAAGGGGAAGACTGGTATAATAGAAGGGGGTTTTGTGTGTACGGGTCAGAGGCATGGAAGATCTAAGCCATTAAGCCTACAACTGTCTGCAAAGGAACCAAATTGAAAGGAACGTCATGTTGAATTTGTAAGGTAAAAATGCTTTGCCTGGTGTCTGGTTAAGTCTATTGGTTATTGTTGCTTTAGTGGAGATTAGTTTGGGAATTTGTTAAAAAGTTATGATAGTAGTAACTTGTAGGCATGTGTACATGTTTAATTTATTGTAAATTAATAAATATCTCATTTAGCTTGATGTAAAGTCCTCTCGAGAACTGATGGTCTTATTCCTGAATTTAGAGCTGCAATCTCAAATATACCAATTGAAAATATTGGTTATGACAGTTGTTTAAAGTTTCCCTCTGGGATTTTAAATAACAGCCTTTAACAACTGTTGTTTTATAACAATTGGAGGCTCTTGGCAGGATAAAATTTATAATTCCTTGATTAGTTTGGAATTAGTGAATCTTAAGGTTACAGGTATTAGAAACATTTTGAACTCAGGAGTTGGTGAGGTTTTTTAGAAGTAGTGTGACTGCAAGATGGCTTTGGCAATTGCTAAGACTTGCCTGGGAGTAGAAGATATAACTCTGGTTGGGTTGCAACAAATAACCAAGAGGAAGTTAACAGAGGTGGCAGATAAGTAAAAATTGAGGTTACCTGGGGGGGGGTGTGGGGGGCTAGGAAGTCAGATATAATTAAAGGAATAGCACAACATCTACAGTTGGAAGTAAAACCTGACACTAGTGAGTCACAGCTGGAAGTAGCGAGACTTCAGTTACAAACAGGGAGGTGATGGCATAGTGGTATCGTCTGGACTAATAACACAGAGACACAGGATAATGCTCTGGGGACCAGGGTTCAAATCCTGCCATGGCAAATGGTGGAATTTGAATTCAATAAAACTCTGGAAATAAAAATTTAATGATAACCATTGTCAATTGTTGTAAAAACCCATCATTTTAGGGGAGGAAATCTGGTCTAGCCTACATGTGACTCCAGACCCACAGGAATGTGGTTGACGCTTAAATGCCCTCTGAAATGGCCTAGCAAGCCACTCAGTTATAACAAACCACTACAAAGTCACAAAAAAGGAATGAAACCGGACAGACCACCCGGCATCGACCTAGGCACCGGAAACGACGACAGCAATCACAGCCCTGTTGACCCTGCAAAGTCTCCTTACTAATATCTGGGGGCTAGTGCCAAAATTGGGAGAGCTGTCTCACAGTCTAGTCAAGCAACGGCCTGACATAGTCATCTTCACTGAATCATACCTTTCAGATAATGTCCCAGAAACCACCATCACCATTCCTGGGCATGTCCTGTCCCACCGGCAGGACAGGCCCAGCAGAGGTGGTACACAGTTGGGAGGAGTTGCCCTGTGAGTCCTCAACACTGAGTCCAGACCCCATGAAGTCTCATGGCATCAGGTCAAACATGGGCAAGGAAACCTCCTGCTAATTACCATGTATCGCCCTCCATCAGCTGATGTATCAGTGCTCCCCCATGTTGAACATCATGTGGAGGAAGCACTGAGGATGGCAAGGGTGCCAAATGTACTCTGGGTGGGGAATTCAATATCCATCACCAAGAGTGGCTTGGTAGCACCACTACAGACCGAGCTGGCTGAGTGCTAAATGGCATAGTTGCTAGACTGGGTCTGCGGCAGGTGATGAGGGAGCCAAAAGATAAGTAAAAGAAATGGCTGAAGCATTCGCAACAATCTTCAACCAGAAGTGCTAAGTGGATAATCCATCTCATCCTCCATCGGAGGTCCCCAGCATCACAGGTGCCAGTCTTCAGCCAATTCGATTCACTCCATGTAATGTCAAGAAACGGCTGAAGACACTGGATACTGCAAAGGCCATGGGCCCTGACAATATTCCAACAATAGTACTGAAGTACAGAACTTGCCATGCCCCTAGCCAAGCAGTTCTAGTACAGCTACAACACTGGCATCTACCCGGCTATGTGGAAAATTGCCTACGTATGTCCTGTACTCAAAAAGCAGGACAAATCCAACCCAGCCAATTACCACCCCAACAGTCAACTCTCGATCATCAGTAAAGTAATGGAAGGGGTTAACAACAGTGCTATCAAGTGGCACTCGCTTAGCAATAACCTGCTCACTGATGCTCAGTTTGGGTTCTGCCAGGGCCACTCAACTCCTGACCTGATTACAGCCTTGGTTCAAACATGGACAAAAGAGCTGAACTCCTAAAATGAGGTGAGATGAGATAATAGTGACTGCCCTTGACATCAAGACAGCATTTGACTGAGTGTGGCATCAATGAGCCTAAATCAGGGGAAAAACTCTCCACTGGTTGGAGTCATACCTAGCACAAAGGAAGATGGTTGTGGTTGTTGGAGGTCAGACAGACAGCTCCAGGGCATCGTTGCAGGAGTTCCTCAGGGTAGTGTCCTCGGCCCAACCATATTGAGCTGCTTCATCAATGACCTTCCTTCCATCATAAGGTCAGAAGTGGGGATAGAATTACCTGGAAAAACTCAGCAGGTCTGGCAGCATCGGCGGAGAAGAAAAGAGTTGACGTTTCGACTGATGATTACACAATATTCAGCACCATTCGCGAGTCCTCAGATACTGAAGCAGTCCATGCCCAAATGCAGCAAGACCTGGACAATATCCAGGCTTGGGCTGACAAGTGGCAAATAACATTCATGCCACACAAGTGTCAGTCAATGACCACCCCCAACAAGATAGAATCTAACCATCACCCCTTGATGTTCAATGGCATTGCCATCACTGAATCCCCCGCTATCAACATCCTGGGGATTACCATTGACCAGAACCTGAACTGGACTAGCCATACAAATACTGTGGATACAAGAGCAGCCAAAGGCTAGGAATCCTGCGATGAGTAACTCACCTCCTGACTCCCCAAAGCCTATCCACCATTTACAAGGCACAAGTCAGGAGTGTGATGGTATACTCCCCACTTGTCTGGATGAGTGCAGCTCCCACAGCATTCAAGAACACCGTCCAGGACAAAGCAGTCTGCTTGATTGGCACCACATTCATAAACATCCACTCCCTCCACCACACAAGCACAGTGGCAGCAGTGTGTACCATCTACAAGATGCACTGCAGGAATTCACAAAGGCTTAGACAGCACCTCCCAAACCCAGGACCACTACCACGTGGTAGGAAAAGGGCAACAGATGGATGGGAACACCACCACCTAGAAGTTCTCCTCCAAGTCACCCACCATCCTGACTTGGAAATATATCATCATTGCTTCACAGCCACTGGGTCAAAATCCTGTAACTCCCTTCTTAACAGCATAGTGGATGTACCTACACCACATGGATTGTGCTGGTTCAAGAAGGCAGCTCAGCACCACCTTCTCAAGGGCAACTAGGGATGGGTATTAAAAGCTGGCCTAGCCAACAAAGCCCACATCCCATGAATGAATAAAAAAAGAAAACACTTGAATTTGAACAAGCAAAGGAACTGAAAAAGCTTGAATTAGAAGCAAAGGACACATAAATGGCTTTTAAAAGGGAACAGATAGAAAGGCAGGAGCAAGAAAGTAAACAGGAAAGGGAAATAGAAATTGTGGAGATAGCAAGGGGGGAAAGAGAAAAAGAGAATTCCAGCTAAAAGTGTTGGCAGTATAAAAGAGACTCCAGGAGGTGAAGAGGAACTTATCTCCAGGGTAGAACCCAATGGGGGATGTTTAAATTTGTACAAGCTCTTCCAAAGTTTGGGGAAAAAGATATTGAAGCATTCTTTGTTTCATTTGAGAAGTTAGTTGAACAGATGAAATGGACAAATCTGGGCATTATTATTACAGTCTAAGTTGGTGGGTAGAGCGCATGAGGTGTATGTTCACTATCAGAAGAAATGTTGGTGAATTATGATGTGGTGAAAAAGGCTATTTCGAATGCATATGAGTTGGCTACTGAAGCTTACAGGCATATATTTAAGAATATGAGAAAACAGAGAAAACTTATATTGAGTTTTTAAAGAGTAAAATAAAGTAATTTTGACCGGTGGATACGGGCATTAAAAATCGAGACAATGTATGAGGCTCTTCGGGAAGTAATTCTTTTGGGAGAATTTAAAGATTCAATCCCTTCGGTAGTGAGAACTCATGTGTAGGAACAGAGGGTTGATTCTGTAAGACAAGCAGCAGAGATAGCTTATGATTATGAGTTAGTTCATAGAGCTAAACATTTTTTTCTTCACCCTTTCAAATTGGAAAGGGATAAGAAGTGTGAAGGTGAAAGAAAGGCAGGTAGTCAGGGAAGAGAAGGAGCAGCTGGAAGTTCCTATGAAGTTTTTTTCTCAGAATAAAAAGGAAGACGCTGAAGAAAGAAGTAGCATTCAAAAATTAAGGTATTTTCACTGTAATAAAGTGGGGCACACAAAGTCAGTGTGTTGGAAATTGCAGGGAAAATCTGTTGGAATTACTGGTGTTTAGAAAAGCTCTGGAAGTAAAAGTACCGTGGGTTCTGAGGTTTAGGCACTGGCAAAACCAATGGTTTGTGCACAAGTGAAACAGGGAGAATCAGTGATAGGTAAAGAAGTGGGAATGTGTTCACGGTTTACTCAGGAGAATTCTGAGGAGCAGGTTGCAGAAATGTTTATGATTTTGTGTGTGAAGGGAACAACCTTCCATGTGTACAGGGTGGAGTAGGTAAAGATGTTAAACTTTTAAGAGACACAGGGGCTAGTCAATCCTTAAGTTGTGGGATAGTGATATTTGTTGTTGAAAGGCAGTATGGCAGGAGCATGTAATAATAAGTAGTGTTCATGGAGATGCTAAATCTCTTCCATTGTGGAAGGTAAAGTTAAAGAGCAGATGGAAGGCAGGTTAAATTATAGTTGGACAGGTAGAAAAAGTGCACATTGTAGGGATTCAAATTATTCTGGGTAACGATATAGCTGGATCACAAATGTGGCTGATACCTATAGTGGTTAAGCAGCCTGTAGAAGTGGTTTCAACAGAAGTGTTGCAGAAGGGACATTCTGGATTGTTTCCTGGATTCTGTGGTAACAAGATCAAAAGCTCATAGGGAAGAACAAGATAAACAAGATAAACGTGCAGTTCAAAGGCAAGAAGAAAGTATCAAAATCCAATTAGCTGGCACTTTGTTTGATAACATTGTTCAGGAGGAAAGGATACAGTGCAATTCAGCTGAAGTGTTTAACTCAAGGACAAATTTAGCTATTCATGCTATATGTGTAGAAGTTTCATCTTCAATAAGGCAACATCCTTACAGATTAAATCTGGCAAAGTTATCACAAGTACAAAAAGAAATTGATTAACTCAAGGAGGTTAGTGGAGTTACCGAAAAATGATTTGCAATTAAAGCGGTTATATCAGAAAGCTTATTCAGAAACAGAAGCAAAATGTATTCCAGTATATTATTACCTTCAGGGAGATATTTTAATGAGAAAGTGGAGGTCAAACCATGTCTCAGCAAATGAAAGTTGGAGGGAGGAGCATCAGATTGTTATCCCAGTTGGGTATAGAAATGAGATTCTGAGGATTGCTCATGAAATTCCGATGGAGGGACATTTAGGAATTAGGAAAATGCAGGAAAAGATACAGAGGTTTTTTTTTTGGCCAGGATTACATAGGGATGTAGTCAAATTCTGTAGAACTTGTTATGCGTGTCAAGTAATAGGAAAACCACAAGCAGTGATTAAGCTGGCAACTTTAATCCCAATAGGAGCATATGAAGAACCTTTCACCAGTGTCATGATTGATTGTGTAGGTCCCCTCCCTAAGACTAAATGTGGAAATCAGTATTAACTGACAATAATGGATTCATCTACCAGGTTTCCTGAAATGATACCTTTAAGAAATATTACAACTAAGAGGATTATGGAGGAGTTAATTAATTTTTTTACAAGATATGGTTTACCTAAAGAAATACAATCAGATCAGGGGTCAAATTTCATGTCACAGCTGTTTAAGGAACTAATGCACAATTTGGATAAAACACTTTAAGCCAACAACTTATCATGTGGAGTCACAAGGAGCTTTGGAAAGAAGGCATCAAACTTTAAAAACTATGATGAGAGTGTACTGTCAGGTTTATCCACAGGACTGGAAAACAGGAATTCTATTTTTGTTATTTGCTATTAGAGACGCTCCTAATGCAGCGGCATATTTTAGCCCTTTTGAACTAGTTTATGGCCATGAGGTGAGGGGACCATTGAAATTGATTCACGAGAAATTGGTGGGTCAAAATTCAGAAACTATTTCACTGGGTTTTGCATCAAATTTCAGGGAAAGATTGAATAGAGCATGTGAGTTGGTTAGGGAACATTTAAAAACATCATAGCAAGTGATGAAAGTGAAGGCAAGTAAGAATGTTCAAACTTGCAGTTTTGTTTCTGGAGAGAAAGTATTTGTTTTGTTACCAGTACTAGGGGATTCATTAAATGCAAGACTTAGTGGGCCTTACAGGATTGAGAAGAAATTGAGTGAAGTAAATTATGTAATAAATACTCCAGATAGAAGAGACAGAGGGTATGTCATGTAATTATGCTCAACAAGTACTTTGACAAGGAAGACGAACAAAAAGAGACATCAGTGATGGAGGATGATGAGAAAGAGATAGAAGTGCAGGACTCTGAAATTGATTTAACTCTAATGAAATTGGATAATGAGGGGATTCTTGAAAATTTAAATGAAATATTGAGTTAACTTCCAAGCAAGTGTCAAAGTGATTTGGAAAAGCTATTGCAGTCACACAAATCTATTTGTGGAAATAAGCTGGGAAGGACAAATTTAGCTATACATAATGTATGTATAGAAGTTTCATCTTCAATAAGGCAACAACTTTATAGATTAAATCTGGCAAAGTTATCACAGGTACAAAAAGAAATTGATTTCATGTTTCAAAATGATATCACTGAGTCTAGTTGCACTAACTGGAGTTCGCATATTATACTGTTAATGAAACTGGATATAACACAAAGACAGTGGGCAGAATTTTCTGAGGCCGCTGGCAGCAGGTGTGATAGGTGGCATGCGCAGAAAATATGGCAGGACCCACTTCATGATGGCATGAAGGCAGGTCACGATCTTGCGCTCAGTCTGCCGATGGTGGGCCGCGTTTCCTTCCATTGGTCGGTGGGGAGCTAATTGTAATACATTAGCATATAATTAAAATGCCACCCTGCCAGCCTCTTGGACACCTGCTGTATCATCTGTCCATGTTGGCGGGAAATGTTTCAGAACAGCGCGCAGGCGACGTGCACTTGGCGGCCTTCACCTTGGGAGAACTGAGATGAGTGAACAGCAGTGTTCTCCACAGCTCGCCTGTTGCTTACAGGCCTCAGGGGTGCTGAGGCCGGTGTGGGGGAAACTGATGCCTGGCCCTGCAGGCGACTGCTGAGGGCTGCAATGTCCAAGCACAAGTGCTGGCCAGCCTCGGGAGCCACTGCTGAGGGGCAGGGGCGTCCAGGGGCAAGTGCTGGCCAGCCTTGGAGATGACTGCTGAGGGAGGGGTGCGGGGGCGGTCAGGTGCTGCCCTGGCGCAGCATCTCGTGCACAGGTGGGGGGGCAGGGTAAGTGAGGGAAGCGGCCATGCATTAGGGACACTTGTATAAACTGGCCATGCCTCTGCAACTAAGACAGACCGGGGCAGCCACAGTGACATGATTGGAATCAGGCCCCTAGCCTGCCAGCCCATGCAAGCAATGTGGAGGCACCAAAGGGCCACAAACACTCCATACCTTACCCCCCACCTACTCCCACCCCACCATGCACCGCTTTCAAGTCCACCAACACTTTATTGGACAGCAGAGCAGTTGGACTGCACGTGTGGTACAATCTCCTCACTAATGCTGGCCATGTAGCAGTCACTGCTGGAGGCTCACAGGCCCTGGCAATAGCAGCATCCTAGTTTGGACCAGTGTCCCCAATGTCACAGGTTGACAGGGCAGGGATGCAGCGCACTCGTCTCTGGCCATCCGAGGGGTGACCAGCACTCTCCAGGAAGCATTATGGGTCTGTCACACAGGGCCAGGAAAGGTACTAAATACAGCCATGATAACGACGTCTCTCTCTCTTTCATGCTGCAGGAGGACCACATCAGGATCATGGATCCTGGTGACCTAGCTGTATGGTGATGGCCTACAGAGACGGTAGAAGATGGAGGAGAGAGCGACTGAGACTCCTGGCTAGGCAAAGGTAGGAGCAGCAGCCTCATGAAGAAGGGTCAGCAGGGCATCCTACACACGCTGCCCAGGACTGATAGTGAGCCATGGCTGGTCTGCACCCAGCAACACCCAGGGACGATAAACGCCACCTGCCATTCCTGCAGATGACTGAGAACCAGTATCGCCAACTACTGAGCATGTCTAGGGACCTGGTGTCTCACATCTGCCACTTACTGCAAGACTTGGCGCCAAGGGGACATGGAGGGCATCCACTGCCAGTGGCTGTGAAAGTGACCACAGCACTCAATTTCTATGTCAGTGGCTCCTTTCAGGGCTCCACAGGTGACCTCTGTGGGATTTCACAATATGCCACCCACAAATGCATCCATAAGGTCACGGATGCCATCTTCTCCATGGGCACAACTTTGTGCATTTCACCCGGGACCAGGACAGCCAGGATGCAAGGGCCATTGGATTCGCCCCGATCCGGGGATTCCCATAGGTGCAGGGTGTGATTGACTGCACACATGTAGCGCTCAAGACTCCACTGCTACACTCAATGGACTTCATCAACTGCAAGGGCTTCCACTCACTGAACATGCAGCTTTTATTCAACCATCAGAAACACATCCTGCAGGTTGCGCACAGTTTCCAGGGAGTGTGCACGATGCCTACATCTTGAGTTGCTCTCAGATCCCTGCAGTCTTCCAGGTTCCACAGAGGCTGCAGTGTTGGATCCTTGGAGACAAGGGCTACCTGCAGAGGCTGTGGCTGATGTCAGCCATGCAGTGGCCCCAGACTGTAGCAGAGCGACGCTATAATGAGGCTCACGCAGCAGCTTGCAACTTGGTGAAGCAGACCATCAGGGTGCTGAAAATGCATTTCTGGTCCCTGGATCAGTCCGGTGGAGCCCTGCAATACAGCCTGTAAAGGGTATCACACATCGTCATTGTCCGCTATGCCCTTTACGACCTGGCACTACAATATGGTGAGGAGCTGTCTGAGGTAGAGGAGCTGCATGTGTCCTCCAATGCAGAGGGGGATGTGGGTGAGGAAGCCCTCGGTGGTGACGACAATGGGGATGAAGCTCTCGCACTGGCTAGACAAGGCGGGCATGCTCGGCAGGCCTTCATAGCTACTAGGTTTGTGGAGGATGATGACAACATGCGGTGGGGTGTCCCCATAGATCCTCAAATCGCAGTTGTGAACGTTTAACTCCAGTCTGACTTATGGCAGTGCCAATATCCTCTGTGAGAATGCTTCTGTCATGGAGATGCAGTGGAGGTCCTAATAGTCACTCAATCGCAGGAGGATGATGACAACATGCAGTGAGGACACTCTATAGATCTTCACATAGCCTCGGAGAATGTTTGACTTCTGTCTGGCTGAGGACAGCTCGCTTGTGCTCCATGATCAGGGCCATCTCAGAGACGCAGCCATGAAACTTTAGACGCATCTGATGCTGTGTCCTCCTTCAGCAGCTCAACCCTTCAGGAGCTGGTGCACAGCATCACTGGTCGCTGATTCTGGTGTGATGGGGGCAAGCCCCACCTTAAAGGTGCTGGGAGCACACAGAGATTTTGAAAGAACTATGTGGCGCCTGCCCACTACATTCTGGCAGCAACAACCAGCACTGCCAAGGTGCAGGCATCAGTAATATTTCCAGGGAGCATGAGGCTGAACCATCACTGTGGTCTGAAGGCTGCAGAGAGCACAATGAAGAGGCCCTGGATTGAGACACCTGCCTTTTATCTTGTGCAGCAAGGTTTCACATCTGAGTGAAAAGAACACTGCTCATCAAAACAAGGAGCCATAGGCAGGGAGACATTCTTGGGATAAAAACAAAAAACTGTGGATGCTGGAAATCCAAAACAAAAACAGAAGTACCTGGAAAAACTCAGCAGGTCTGGCAGCATCGGCGGAGAAGAAAAATGTTGACATTTTGAGTCCTCATGACCCTTCAGCATAACTGATTGAATATTAGGAGAGGGGTGAAATATAAGCTGGTTTAAGGTGGGGAGAGGGCGGTGGGGGGAGAGAAGTGGGGGGGTGTGGCTGTAGGGATAAGCAAGCAGTGATAGGAGTAGATAATCAAAAGATGTCACAGACAAAGGAACAAAGAAGTGTTGAAGGTGGTGATATTATCTAAGTGAATGTGCTAATTAAGAATGGATGGCAGGGCACTCAAGCTACAGCTCTAGTGGGGGTGGGGTGGAAAGAGTAGCAGGGCATACAAGATTTAAAAATAATGGAAATAGGTGGGAAAAGAAAAATCTATATAAATTATTGGAAAAAACAAAAGGAAGGGGAAGAAATGGAAAGGGGGTGGGGATGGAGGAAGGAGTTCAAGATCTAAAATTATTGAACTCAATATTCAGTCCGGAAGGCTGTGAAGTGCCTAGTCGGAAGATGAGTTGCTGTTCCTCCAGTTTGTGTTGGGCTTCACTGGAACAATGCAGCAAGCCAAGGACAGACATGTGGGCAAGAGAGCAGGGTGGAGTGTTAAAATGGCAAGCAACAGGGAGGTTTGGGTCATTCTTGCGGACAGACCACAGGTGTTCTGCAAAGCGATCGCCCAGTTTACATTTGGTCTCTCCGATGTAGAGGAGACCGCATTGGGAGCAACGAATGCAGTAGACTAGTTGGGGGAAATGCAAGTGAAATGCTGCTTCACTTGAAAGGAGTGTTTGGGCCCTTGGACGGTGAGGAGAGAGGAAGTGAAGGGGCAGGTGTTGCATCTTTTGTGTGGGCATGGGGAGGTGCCATAGGTAGGTGTTGGGGAGTAGGGGGTGATGGAGGAGTGGACCAGGGTGTCCTGGAGGGAATGATCCCCACGGAATGCTGCCGGGGGGGTGAAGGGAAGATGTGTTTGGTGGTGGCATCATGCTGGAGTTGGCAGAAATGGCGGAGGATGATCCTTTGAATGCGGAGGCTGGTGGGGTGATAAGTGAGGACAAGGGGGACCCTATCATGTTTCTGGGAGGGAGGAGAAGGAGTGAGGGCGGATGCGCGGGAGATGGGCCAGACACTGTTGAGGGCCCTGTCAACGACCATGGGTGGAAAACCTCGATTAAGGAAGAAGGAGGACATGTCAGAGGAACTGTTTTTGAAGGTAGCATCATCAGAACAGATGTGACGGAGGCGAAGGAACTGAGAGAATGGGATGGAGTCCTTACAGGAAGCGGGGTGTGAGGAGCTGTAGTCGAGGTAGCTGTGGGAGTCGGTAGGCTTGTAATGGATATTGGTGGACAGTCTATCACCAGAAATTGAGACAGAGAGGTCAAGGAAGGGAAGGGAAGATGGACCATGTGAAAATAATGGAGGGGTGGAGATTGGAAGCAAAATTAATACATTTTTCCAGGTCCCGACGAGAGTATGAAGCAGCATGAAGGCATTCTTGGGAGTTTATTGACAATAGTGAATATTATGTAAAGTGATTAACACCCTTGCCCAGGCTGTGAAACTAATTCTCCTTAACCTTCCAAACCCTGCTGCTACGTCTTGGTGCTCCCCGGACATCCACAGTGGAGATGTTGGGGCAGCCTGCTGACCATGATGCCTTGTCTGTGATGACTTTTGCGGGCGTCCTCTGGAGGGCTGAGATGTGGAGGGCTCCGGCCTGCTTTTGGGGCCCTGCTGTGTGGCAGTGGCACCCTCCTTGGCCTGTGAAGCTGGATTTGTGGAGGACACAGGAAGAGGGGAGTCAGATGAGCCGGTTACTCCCAGAGTCACCTGGTGCGCACCTGCTGATCCTCCTCCCTATGGATGTCCCAGGCTGACTCCTTGAAAAGCAGGGGTAGCTGGAGCGAGATCGAGCTGCCCAGCATTCTGCTGTACACAATGCTGGAGGCCAACCATGGCATCAGCAATGGAGTTAAAACTGTGCAGCAGTGCAGGAGTGACGTCCTGGGCCAAGGTCTCCATGGCGGCCGCCATCCTATCAGTGTTGACCTCGGTGCATTGCAATGCTGTCGCTATCACCTCAGCCTGAGGACGGATGGACTCCTTCATCATGCCTTGCAATCAGAAGAGTGCAGCGGCCACCCCTTCCTGATGTTCCCGAGCTTGCCTTTGCAGCTCCAGCAACTACGACATGACTGACCCCAGAGACATATATTTTTCTTTTCCCACCAATTCCATTATTTTTAAATGTATTTCCATCCATTGTTTTATCTCTACCTTTTAACCTATTTCGAATCCCCCCACACCCCACCCCCACTAGGGCTATCTGTCCCTTGCTCATCCTGCTTTCTACCCTTAATGTCCCCATTAGCATATTTCTTAGCTAATATCACCAGCTTCAACACCTCTTTGTCCTCTTGTCTATGACATCTTTTGGCAATCTCCACCTATCACTGGCCCTCTATCCAGCTCCACCTGTCCACCACCCCCCCCTACCACGCCCCCCCCTCCCCCCTCCAAGGCCACCCTTAAATCAGCTTATATTTCACCACTTATCTATTTTTCCTTAGTTCTGATGAAGAGTCATTCGGACTGTATCCCTCTCCGCAGATGCTGTCAGACCTGCTGAGTTTTTCCAGGTATTTTTGTTTTTGTTCCAGATGTCCAGCATCCACAGTATATTGCTTTTATCTTTGGCTCATTATCTGACTTGGACATGGCAACATTCTGGCCTCCAGCAGCCCTCCGAGTGCCGGACACCTGGAAAGTCCCTGCCTCCCTGCTGTAGATCAGAAAGTGCGATGAGCTCTCCAGATTGTGATCCCAAGGCTACTCTAAAGCTAGGTCCCACTGCGGTGTGTGTCTCTGCACTGGTGGAGGGTGTGGGTGAGCGGGTGCCTCCACGTTCCTCTTCAGAGATTTCTTCAGAGCTTGCTTGGAGGCCCTGGGTCATGGATCCCGTCGGCTGCTTCCCAGATGTGCCTGTGAAAGCAAAGGGA
This sequence comes from Carcharodon carcharias, assembly GCF_017639515.1. Taxonomy (NCBI): domain Eukaryota; kingdom Metazoa; phylum Chordata; class Chondrichthyes; order Lamniformes; family Lamnidae; genus Carcharodon; species Carcharodon carcharias. Next base: position 153,627,026 of record NC_054471.1, read on the forward strand.
GATAATTAATGCATGGCAGTGGCCTGTGAAAGAGGTCACATCACCCATGGCATGGTTGTCTGATGGATGTTGCACTGCTGCGTTCTCACTTGGTAGAGCAGTGCTGACCTCACTGTCAGCACACGACTGGCCCAGATCCTTGCCAGCCAACTGAGTGGCTCTGTTTTCGAATTCTGTCAGAACTTTGAATTCCAGCCTCCCTCCACCTGTCTGCGACCTTTCCCTCCTGTTGTGAGCCAGTTTGTCCCGCATGATTAGAATTGGGGAGAGTGTATCAGGAAGCCTGCCATGCCAGATAATTATGCCTGGCCTGTGTGGGTGGTGAATGATCCCATGGACAGGACGAGGACAATGACGTGTGTGTGAGAGAGTGAATGGTGATGTCCCTTGCACTGGCAGTGAGTGAGGGCTCTGTGGACATGAACTGGGTTTGTGAGTGTGTGAGTTGGGAGTGATGAAGGGTGACTTACCCTGGTGAAACGGAGGAAATCATTCATCCTTTTGCAACACTAGGTGGCTGCCCTTCTCTGCAGAGTGTTCGCGGTGACCACTGCTGCCACCAATTCCCAAGCCAGTTGGTGAAATTGCTGCCCATCCTGCAGCCAGAGAGGAGATACAGCACACCCTGTCAGGCCTCCGTAGTGTCGAGCAGTCGCTCGAGGGACCCATCATTAAAGTGGGGGACTGCAGCCTTTTTCCCTTTGCTGGCCAGGTCTCCCAGGCAGCGGTGGTGAGCTGGTGGCAATAAGTGCTTTGCTGGCAACTGCCTTTTAAAGATGGTGGCCGGCATGATGCAACAGCAGGGTGATGGAGAGCGGACAAATGAGAGCCCACCCGCCATGGAAACAATGTGTTTTGTGGGAGTGAATATATAATGAGGTGAGCTGGGGATGATTTGGCATGAAAACCCACCATGTTCATTGGTGGGTAGGACTCCATTTTACCTGCCCGCTACCACATTTAGTGCAATTCTGGGAAAATTCAGCCCTGTGTGTGGAGCACTGAAAGGTGAATGCGGTGACAAAAGTGGATTCATATCCTATACCTCAGTTGGTAGATTGTATTGAGAAAGTGGGACAATCAAAATGTTACACAAAGAGCAACTTGCTAAAAGGATATTGGCAGGCACTGTTGTCAGGGAGAGAAAAGGAGATATTAGCTTTTGTACCGCCAAGTGGACTATATCAGTTTAAATCATGCCATTTGGTATGAAGAATGCACCTGTAACATTTCAAAGACTGACAAAGTAATTGCAGGTTGAAGCAATTATGCTATTTATATTGATGATCTAATAGTTTTCAGTCAGATGTGGGAGGGGCATTTACAGCAACTGGAATGATTTACTTGGTTACAAGAAGCTAATTTGGTGATGAACTTGGCTAAACGTGAATGTGCAAAAGCGCAAATTACATATCTAGGCCATACCATTGGTCACGGTCAGATGGCTCTAAGAGATGCAAAAGTCAAGGCTATCATTGATTCCCCAGTGCCTACAACCAAACAAGAAGTTTTGAGATTTCTGGGTATGAATAGGTTTTACCGGAAATTTGTATCAAATTTTAGCCAAGTGGTTGCTCCACTGACTGAACTATTAAAAAAAATCAAGAAGTTTCAATGGACACTGGAGTATCAGAAGTCATTTGATAGTTCGAAAACTGTATTAACGACGACACCAGTTTTGGCAGTGCCCAATTATGCCAAGCAATTTAAGTTGGCTGTTGATGCAAGCGATATTGGCTTTGGGGCTGCTCTGTTACAAGAAGATGACAGTGGAATTGAAAAACCGATAGGCTATTTTTCACGGAACTGAATGTACAACAGAGAAGATATTCAACGATCAAAAAAGACACCTTGGATTTAGTGTTAGCATTGCTGCATTTTGAAATGTATGTTGCCACCAATTCATCAGAAACTATTGTTTATACAGACCACAGTCCTTTGAAATTTTTGGGCAAATTTCGAGATAAAAGTTCAAGACTTTTCAGATGGAGTCTATTATTACAACCATTTATTCTACGGATTATATATGTTGCTGGAAGACAAAATCTGTTCACAGATGAGTTATCAAGGGCAGAATTTTCTGCCTTTCGGGTGGGCCATGCAGGACCGGGCGCAGGTGGGCATGGACGGCGATCAGGTCTGCGCTACCATTTTACTCGGGCGATCCAATTAAGGGGGCAGCGGGAGTAGGCGAGTGGTGGCAGGACTGCAATGACCACTGGGTCCAATGGCGACCCGGCAGTCTGTTTCAAAAAGCTCCTGCAGCCTTTCAAAGGCTGTGAATCATGGCCAGTGGAAGGACTCCCCAGAGCGCTGCTGGTGAGCAGGCCAGGCAGAAGGGTAGGGCAGGGGGGCACTGTGCCCCTCATTTTTCTGAGGATTACCTTGCTGCCCTCCTCGAGGAGGCGGACATCGCAAAGGCGCGTGGTGACTTCGGGACGCTCACCCAACGTCACCGCGAGTCATTTTACACGTCGGCGTAGCGGGTCCCACCCCCTCACACCAACAGGAAAGTTCTGCTGCGAGAGCTTGAAGCTTAAAGGAAAATTGGACATTTTTAAAAACCTGGACACTGAACTGGAGTGATTTCTGTTGATACCAAGGATTTGTGTATATATATTGTTATGATAATGCATGCATCTGGTAATGTAATAGGTTAATAAGTTTAGGAGATAGTGTGAGATGGGTTACTAAAAATTGAAGCTGTCTTTTAGAATTATGATGGTCCATTTTTTGGAGGAAGGGAGATGTCTGGAAGAGATATTAATGTATATAATGTTATTGGAACTTTTTTTAAATAGAGGTTTAGCCTGTCTATGTGTTAATTTGGATTAAAGCCAGCTGGCCTCGGTGCTTTGATACATAACAAGAAGTAGATTTGAAATGGTAACCAGATAAACATGGAGGCAATTTTCCTTGAGGATGTTTGATTGGGATTTGACCCAGGTTTTTGAAATGCTAAGAGACATAAATGTAAGCTGAGTACTTGACTTGGACCATGAACGCAAATATCAGGAACACAGATTCAAAATTGACAAGACTCAACTGAGACCATAGATTCAATTAACTTTCCTTCCTTGTAAAATCATCAGCATGTGCAGCAGATTCCCAGCCAAAGTAAATGAAAATAGAGCATTCAAGAGCGGGAGTGAAATCTTGCACCTAGCTAGAAGACACCAAACAATGTTTATATTACTAATAAAATTGGTACTATGAAAGGAGTTCAAAGGGCCTGGTGATACAATGGGAATTTACATTCAAAGGGGAAGGCTGGGCATAACAGAAAAGAGTTTTGTGTGCACAGGTCAGAAGCATGTGAGATCAAAGCCTGTACCCCTATAACTGTCTGCAAAGGAACCAAATTGAAAAGAACCTCATTTTGAATTTGTAAGGTGAAAATGCTTTGCCTGGTTAAGTCTTTAGGTTATTGTTGCTTTAGTGGAGATTAGTTTGGGAACTTGTTAAAAAGTTATGATAGTAGTAATTTATAGCAATGTGTATGTGTTTAATTTGTTGTAAATTAATAAGTGTGTTATTTCATTTGATATAAAAAACCTCTCAAGAACTAATGGTCTTATTCCTGAATTTAGAGCTGCAATCTCAAACATTCCAATTGAAAATATAGTTTATGACAGTTATTTAAAGTTTCCCTCTGGGATTTTAAATAACTCAGCCTTTACCAACTGCTATATCACAACATGCATCCACTATTTCCATGGCCACCTCCTTTAGCACCCTGGGATTTAAATTATCAGGCCCTGGGGATTTATCCGCTTTCAGTCCCATTAATTTCTCCAGCAATATTTTTTTTAGAAATACTAATTTCCTTAAATTCCTCCTTCTCACTAGACCCTTGGTTCCCTAGTATTCTGAATGCTGGGAAAGTCAGAAGGTGGAGTTTGCCACCTGAAAGCATTATAGCCATTCGCCTTTCCTATCCTCCTGAGATCTGAATCCTCTTGACGCACTGCCTCCAGGCTGGAGGGACCACACTCCTGCTGCTGACTTTCTAGGCTATTTCCATCATCACTGCTTGGTTGGAGAAGTTGTCCTCTTCCTCTTATCCTTGGGAGAGTTTACCTCACTATAGCCCCTGTGATCCTGTAGCAAGATCTCCAGGTAAGAGTGAAAGACCAGGGGAGCAGCCTGCCCAGCTCTCCACTCCATTTCTGTAAATGCTATGGTTTAAAAAATCCAAGTGCTATGGTCCCTGTAATTAGAAATCATTCCTTTGCATGATTGATTGTGCCATCCTGTCTGCCTTCGCTGATTGGACGGGCAACCTGGAGATGGAATGTGTATGGTGTGACTCAAGGAAAGAGCCTCGGCAAAGCCCTCCCATCACCATTCGGGCCCCACCCAGCAATTGGTACCACTCTTCTGGCAGGAACTAAGTCTGGAAGATATCACCTCTGATCTCTAAAACACCAATAAACTCTAGAGTCTTCCATAATAAGATCAAAATTTGACTATTCGGTCACATAAAACAATTGTCCTGTCTGTATTCTTAAATTCTCTGTTTTTAGGGTGGCAACTGATTCTTTTTTTTTCATTTACTTTGGCTGGGAATCTGCTGCACATGCTGATGATTTTACAAGGAAGGAAAGTTAATCGAATCTATGGTCTCAGTTGAGTCTTGTCAATTTTGAATCTGTGTTCCTGATATTTGCGTTCATGGTCCAAGTCAAGTACTCGGTTTACATTTATGTCTCTTAGCATTTCAAAAACCTGGGTCAAATCCCAATCAAACATCCTCAATGAAAATAAGTTTAGCTGTATGAGTCTCTGTTCATGCCTTACAATTTGAATCAAGAATCATTCTTGCCCATTGTCTCTTGTGGAAGTACTTAGTCTCTGCTGGTGCTTCTCTCTGATGTAATGGCTGAGATCACAAACTCACTTGTTTGTGGAGCTGTTGGGTGACAGCACAGAAATAATTATATTTAGTTTCAGTTTACAGTAATGGGTAGGGCTCATTAAGAATTACAAGCTCAGATTTTCTGATTGACATAACCTTAACTCTGCAAATAAATCAACTAACCTGGCATTAAATTAATGTCACTCATGAAGCCCTGGCTGCAATTTGGTATTTAATTTTAGAACGCAACTAAATCAAGAAATTCCTGATTTAATTATGTAAAAAGCCAATTCAGTTGCATAGTTGCAGGATTCAATTTGACAATGTGTTTCTACTTCCAGTTTTTTTATTGCATTTTCATTAATGCACCATGAATTTAGTCTTTGAAAAATACGCAAGATGGATATTTTTGTAATTGAGGTACACCCATTTTAAATGTTTTGTCAATTTACATTCCCGGTACAGAACTTTATCTGCTGGAAGCATTTGCTGGGAGAATAAAGTATAGAGTGGGCATATGCACTCCTCACCTTTTTAAATTCACCCAGTTTAATGGAGGGGAAATTGTAGGTGGTGCTCATCTGAATTCATAATATGGTGCTCCCAGTGGGTGAAATTTCCAAATGGAAATTCATAATATTACCCCTACTGTGTAATAGTAATAGAACCATCGAGAATTAACAGAATAGAAAGAGGCCATTTGACCCATTGAGTACATGCCATCATAGTATGTTGAGTAAGAAATAGATTATAGCTCCCTGTGTGAATGATTCTCTCTGAAAGCTGAGCAAACACTAATGCTAGATAACTGTGTTGTGGAAAACTACTTTAACAGCCACCATAAGATGACTAACACATTGCATTCTGCTAATAAGGATAAATGAAGTTGTGCAGCTGATTCCCCCTCTTGGTGCTAAGAGACACATCAAAATGAGCAATGAGCTCTCGCTTCCCACAACTGTTTCCCATTTTTTTCCCACAAATCCACTTCACAGCATGATCCTGGACTGTGTACATGGACTGCAGGAAGCCCTTCTGTTGCTTGCCTCAAAGCACCAAACCATAAAGGAGGATTATTTGGCACACATCTAATATGCCACAAGCTTAACCTGCTTTGGAGACTTTGTTGTCAGTGAAGACAGATGGAAAAGATTAGATTACCAAGCTCAACCTTGTCTTGGGGAACTGTGTCTAAGCAAAAATTGAAATTCACTAGAGCCTCCAATATCGATATGTATAAACTACTGAGACAGGCTCTCCTGGGATCTTCTCATAACTAACTGTTTGATTCCCTCCTGATCAATACAGACCTGTAATACTCTGCTTGGGGGCACCCACCAACATATCCTACTGGTTGGTCCATTGCTCAAAGTGGCATGTAGAGTGTCATGGATCCAAAGTCTAGTGTGGCATCGTCTGGGAGTACAATACTTTAAATTCCTTCAGAAATGCTTGAAATAAACATTCTGAAAAGGATACCATCCAATCACTCAATGATGAAAACCTTAAAAAAGGTGAAAGTGGACATACCGGAGTCACTCCATTAAAAATTCTGTGAGCCTTCCTTCTAAACTTACATGGATCTTGAAGCTGCAGCACACGTGTGGATAAAATATAAGATTAAACCACATATTTCTGGCACATTCTTTTGTCTTGTGTCAAACTCGTGCAATATAGACTCATGGATTTATGGAAAGTGGACATTTTACTTTAAACAATGTAGAATGGGCAATCTGCTTTTGAAAAAATGAGAGGTCAGATTACTTTTTTCCTTTCTGTCAATACACATGGAACTACAAAAGGTCCTGGAAGCTAGCCTGCATGTCTGGACAAGACATTAAAATGCATATGGGCTTTCAGAACATTTCATTGAGAAGGCATTAAAATGCAACAAACCTGGAGATGAATGGCTGCCATTATCCAAATGGTTAGAGAAACCTGTTCACAGTGGACTTGCAGACTTCTTGGCCTCAGAGTGGAATTCCAAAGAATGGGTGTGAGAAGAATCCCATTTCATAAGAAGGAGATATAAATGGGTGAAACTTGAACACTATTGTATGTCAATGGCCAAGGCGTCAGAAACCATTTATCAGGACAATGAAAAACAGATGCTGTGGTCATATGATAGAAACCAGTCTTCTGATACAAAAAACATTTAATAAGACATATTTTGGGAGCAGCATCAGGCAGAGAGAAAGAAGAGATCAGACCAGAAAAGGAACAGAACCCTGTCTGAAATCCATCATGAGGCAGAGAATTCAGGCTGGCCTTTACTTACCTATTTGAGGAGCCAAACCACGTTTTCACTGCAGGAATTCAACTACACCTCAACTGGAGTGAAGCCAAGGAACCTGTAACAACATGCAGTAAGCCACAGAGAATTAATCTTCATAAACCTTCGACATCTATTTCTTCAGTGGACCAAAGGGAGTCACAGGCCTGCAATATTTCAAGACTTCATCTCAAAGGAAGCAAGTGTGGCAGTGAATTGTTGGACTTTTAAGACCTAAGTGCATGCTACCTCTTTTGTAAACACTCTGTGTGTGTGTGTGTGTATGTCTGTCTGTCTTTGTGTGTGTGTGTGACTGTGTCATTATGTGCTTTTGCAAATACATTTTGCTTGTTGAATAATAAACATTTATCCTGCTTTTCAAAAACCTACGAGAAAATCTGTCATTTGGTCTTGAGAGCCACAGCACTCAGGGTGTTAAAATCTGTCTTCAGTCACTTGTGAGGTAGAAAAGGGGAGGCATCCTACCATCCCTCCCCTGTCTGTCACACTTGAATTAAACACTGATAGCTGACTAAACCAATACGCAGCAATTCTCGAGAGCACGGACATGGCTGGCATATCATAAGTGGTTCTGTTTGTCCTTTCACAATTCAAAATTGTAAGAAGAAAAATTTTGTGATTGATAAACCTTGCAGGGTACATTACCAAAAAAGAATCCAGTGAATTCATCATCCCTTCATCTTATATCTCATTAAAACACTGTCTGATAATTTATCATTCTTGTCTAGGGGATTCCAGGATGTCTAAAATTTGATTTGCTTGAACTGCCTTTTAATAGCCAGTTCAAATTACATATACCTTTGCTCAACTTATCTTCAGAAAACTAGCGCGTTAGTGAATGAACATTAACCACTTCTCGCAAATCATCAAAGCAGTCAGACAATGAAATCATTAACAATATATTTTGTTAATGGTTGTGATTATGTGATTAGTATGAGATTAATGCTAAACACTAAACATCCATTGTGTCATATTAATTCAGCATCAGTTGGGCAATACTTGGTACAAATTAATATGCAGCTCAATGTCCAATGTTGATATAAAGTCAGCAAGTTTAATTTATGAATAGCTCTATTTTTTGCTGACCGACATTTTTCCGAATCACATATGCAACCTTATAAATATGCAACCTAGGAAACCTAGCTTTACTAGCCCCAGTTATGAAAGATTATTTGCCTCACAGTGCTGCCTTAAAGTACCTATGGTTCTTAGTTTGAATTCTTCCTGCTTTCCCAAAATGCAGCAAGGTTGCCAAAAACTCCACTTTTAGGACCATTTACTTAAAACCCTGTCATGGACAGAGCATATTTCCTTCCTTACTGCCCATCATCAGTATATTTTACACTTAAAAGAGATGTGCCTTTTTTATCCTTGGAGTGTGCATTCCAATTCAGCAGCAAGCTTTTGTGACTTTACAAATAAAGGAAGTTATTCATTCTCACACAGTTACCCCAAATTAATGTAATGTCACGTATTCGGTCTTATACATGCACACACACACTCAAAGGTTGGATAAAGAAAAAGATAGTACACTTTTACAGAGTACAGTTAATTCAATCTCTGATTTATGATTGCAGTCCCCCATGTGGCAGACCTGTGGTTTCTTGAAAGGTTTTGATCATTTAAAGTTGAAGTGAGAGCCTTGTAAAGCAAAAGGTTCAGAACAGGTTGTAAGGTTTCTTGTCAAATATCTAGAAGGTTAGCTGCCAGTGAATTTTGAAACTGGAACAGAAAAGTACATTGGCTGCTTGATGACTTGCAGCTAGTTTCAGAGTCTGGTTCTCAGATGGCTGATGACCCTCAAAATGCAAAAATGGGCACCCTTTCTCTGCAGCTGTTGTCTTGTTGGTGTTCTTCTGCCATCTGCCCAGGTCTCTTCTGGGTCTTTGGATAATAAAGGTTCTTGGTATCAGAAGACAGTTTTAGTCATATAGTTAATAGTCATTGTGCACCCAGAATGGTGTGAAGATAAAATGCCATAGATATACAATAGAAGGTAAATAGCAGTCTATCACACTTAACTTGTGTATTACTGGTCTCATCAGCTTTCCTTTGTTGAATCACAGAATTTCACAGAATCACAGAATTTTAATGGCACAGAAAGAGGCCAGTCAGCCCATTGTGTCTGCACCAGCTGTCCAAATTAGCACTATGACCTAGTGCTATTGCCCTGCCTTTTCCCTGTACCCCTGCACATTGCTTCTGTTCAAATTAGCCATTTAATGCCCTCTTGAATGCCTCAATTGAAACTGTCTCCACCATACTCCCAGACAGTGCATTCCAGACTCAAATTACTCGTTGTGTAAAAAAGGTTTTTCTCATGTCACATTTGCTTCTTTTGCAAATCACTTTAAATCTGTGCCCTCTTGTTCTTCATCCTTTTACAAGTGGAACAGCTTCTCCCCATCTAGTCTGTCCAGCCCCCTCATGATTTTGAACACCTCTATTCACCATCTCCTTTTCACCATCTTCCCTCCATGGAGAATAGTCGCAACCTCTCCAATCTATCTTCATAACTGAAGTTTCTCATCCCTGGAACCATTCTTGTAAGCCTCTTCTGCACTCTCTCCAATGTGGTTACATCCTTCCTATAATATGGCACCCAGAACTGTACACAATACTCCAGCTGAGGTCTAATGAGTGTCTTATATAAATTCAGCATAACCTCCTTGCTCTTGCACTTTATGCCCCTATTAATAAAGCCCAGGATACTGTATGCTTTATTAACTGCACTCTCCACCTGTCCTGCCACCTTCAATAATCTATGCACATATACATCCAGGTCTTTTAGCTCCTGCACCCCCTTCAAAATTTCACCATTTATTTTGTATTTTCTGCTCATGTTCTTCCTACCAAAATGCATCACCTCACACTTCTACACATTGAACTTCATCTGCCACCTATCTGCCCACTCCACTAACTTGTCTATGTCCTTTTGAAGCTCTACACTGTCCTTCTCACAGTTTACAACATTCCCAATCATCTGCAAACTTTGAAACTGTCCCCTGCACACCAAGATCTAGATCATTAATAAATCAGGGAAAGCAAAGGTCCCAATACCGACCCCTGGGGAACTCCACTACAAACCTTCCTCCAGCCCAAAAAGTATCCATTGACCATTGCTATCTGCTTCTTATTTTTCAAACAATTTTTGTATCTGCATTGCCACTGTCCCTTTTATTCCATGAGCAATAACTTTTCTCACAAGTCTGTTGTGTGGCACTGTATCAAATGCCTTTTGAAAATCCATGTGCAGCACATCAACAGCATTACCCTCATTGACATTTTATGTTATCTCTTCAAAAAAACTCTAGCAAGTTAATTAAACACCATTTCCTGTTTAGAAATCCATGCTGGCTCTTTCTTTGTCAACCCATATTTTTCCATGTGACTACTAATTATATCCTGAATATTTTTTCTCTAGAATCATGCCCACCACTGAAGTTAAATTGACTGACCTGTAATTGCTGGGCTTATCCTTTGAACCGTTTTTGAACAAGGATGTAATGTTTGCAATTCTCCAGTCCTCTGTCACATCCCCTGAGTCTAGGGAAGGCTGACAAATTATGGACAGTGATCCTGCAATTTCTACTCTCACTTCCTTCAATATCCTTGGATGCATCTCATCTAGCCCCGGTGCCTTGTCAACTTTAAGTACCGACAGTCTATACAACACTTCCTCCTTATCAATTTTGAACCCTGCTAGTGACAGAGTGTCCTCGCCTGTCACCGTGGCCTGGGTAGCATCTACTTCCTCAGTAAAGACAGATGTAAAGTATTCAATTAACAGCTCAGCAATGGCCGCTTTGTCCATGTGTAAGTTCCCTTCTAGGTCCCTAATCTGCCCTGCTCCTCCTTTTATCACCCTTTTACTAATTATACATCTATAGAAGACTTTGGGATTCCTCTTGGGATGAGGCTCAAGTGTAATTGAATTCCTTTGAGTGTTAGGATTTACATTAAGAAGGCTTTTAGTCGAAGCTCTAATGCCAACAATCCCCCTTTTACCTTTTTAAAATTCCTAGTTATGTTTTGTCTAGTGGTTTAGGATTTTTACTAACATTTGGTTGTTGTGCTTTAGAACCTTTACCAGCCGCAAACATGTGGCTTCTGGTAAGTTGTGGAATTGGTGGAGTTTCCTGTTTAATTCTGCAACCACAGAAAGAACTGGGTTTCACAGGTTACTGAAGGAAAAAGCACTTGAAGTGCTTATTTATGTTACTGCCTAGCTGGCCAGCTTGTACGTGCTTTAAACATTCAATGGCTGTTTCTACAACCCATGGGTTAGATGATTCAGTTTCTGGACTTTGATAATTCTTGTGTCTCAGGTGATTGTGGGTAGTGAACCAGTTTTAAACCTATGTATGATGCCTGGACTCACCTCCTGCTCATTGTCTTCAGTGGGTTCTAAAGTTGAATTAAAACAAAAATAACTGGAAAAACTCAGCAGGTCTGACAGCATATGTGGAGAGGAAGACAGAGTTAATGTTTCGAGTCTGTATGACTCTTCTTCAGAAGCTTTTATCGAAAGTTGAATTGTTGGGTTTAGTGAGATTTGAAATTTGAACCTCACCCTATAATATTTTATTGAGTAATTATGCACAGGCTGCACTTGTGGATTTCACAGGTGCTGTTTGTCTTAGGGCACATTGGCTTCACTTTTCCGTTTACCTAGGACATCGATTTTTCCCCAATCTGTCACTTGTCCTCTGGGCCACTATTGCAGTCAGGTGGCTGTCCAACCTCCACTGCATTTCCCTGGGGCACTTCGACAGGGCGAGACATCTCCTTCATTTTCTGCCTGTTTATTTGGGAACTTTCTTGTCCATCTTTAAATCCAGGAAGAAGGTTTTTTGCTAACCACGCTTCAGGTGCATTTCTTTCAACCTCTGCTGCTCTGGTTCTATTTTGACCATTTTAAATTCTACAGGCCTTACTCTAGCCTCTGTAGATTTGACTGTTTCAAATTCTATGGGTTCTAGCCTAGTCCCTGTAAATTCTGATGGCTTTTCTTTAGCCCATTTAGACCTTACTGGTTCTACCCCAGCGCCCTGCAAACCCCACCACCCATCTCCCCACCCCCAACCGTTATAGGATTTTAGTGGTCTCCCCACCCTTCTGCAGTTCTCATCATTTTGCTTGTTCTCATCATTTTCCCCAATCAACATGGATTGTCCTGGACCCTCTGGACACAAGAATGCCCTTCCAGCTAAGTCATTGTCCAATAATAGGTCTACCTGCCCACATTGGCAAGCTCAAAATGGCCGCAACCACCACTACATCAGCTGCCAACTGACTGCAGATAAATTTTAAATAAGTGAACGTGCAAACATTTGACCGTAAGCCCTTTTACCAACACTGTGGTATTTGATCTGCTTTCAGGTGGTGGGAGCCCTCCCACGGCACCTTCCCACGCAACCGCAGAAGATGCAACATCTGCCTCTTCACTTCCTCTCTCCTCACCATCCAAGGGCCCAAACACTCCTTTCAAGTGAAGCAGCATTTCACTTGCACTTCCTTCAACTTAGTCTACTGCATTTGTTGCTCCCAATGCAGTTTCCTCTACATTGGAGAGACCAAATGCAGACTGGGTGACCGCTTTGCAGAATACCTTCAGTATGTGCGCAAGCATTACCCAGACCTCCCTGTCGCTTGCCTTTTCAACACTCCACCCTGCTCTCATGCCCACATGTCTGTCCTTGGCTTGCTGCCTTGTTCCAGTGAAGCTCAACGCAAACTGGAGGAACAGCACCTCATCTTCCAACTAGGCACTTCACAGCCTTCCAGACTGAATATTGAGTTCAACAATTTTAGATCATGAACTCTCTCCTCCATCCCCACCCCATTTCCATTTCTTCCCCCTCCTTTTTGTTTTTTCCAATAACTTATATAGATTTTTCTTTTCCCACCTATTTTTATTATTTTTAAATGTATTTCCACCCATTGTTTATCTCTACCTTTTAGTATTCCTTCACCCCACCCCCACTAGAGCTATTATTTCGGTGCCGCTTCATGCTCTCGTCAGGACTTGGAAAAATTTATTAATTTTGCTTCCAATCTCCACCCCTCCATCATTTTCACGTGGTCCATCTCTGACACTTCCCTTCCCTTCCTTGACCTCTCTGTCTCAATCTCTGGTGATAGACTGTCCACCAATATCCATTACAAACCCACCGACTCCCACAGCTATCTCGACTACAGCTCCTCACACCCCACTTCCTGTAAGGACTCCATCCCATTCTCTCAGTTCCTTCGCCTCTGTCGCATCTGTTCCGATGATGCTACATTCAAAAACAGTTCCTCTGACATGTCCTCCTTCTTCCTTAACCGAGGTTTTCCACCCACGGTCGTTGACAGGGCCCTCAACCGTGTCCGGCCCATCTCCCGCGCATCCGCCCTCACTCCTTCTCCTCCCTCCCAGAAACTTGATAGGGTCCCCCTTGTCCTCACTTATCACCCCACCAGCCTCCGCATTCAAAGGATCATCCTCCGCCATTTCCGCCAACTCCAGCATGATGCCACTACCAAACACATCTTCCCTTCACCCCCCTTATCGGCATTCTGTAGGGATCGCTCCCTCCGGGACACCCTGGTCCACTCCTCCATCACCCCCTACTCCTCAACCCCCTCCTATGGCACAACCCCATGCCCACGCAAAAGATGCAACACCTGCCCCTTCACTTCCTCTCTCCTCACCGTCCAAGGGCCCAAACACTCCTTTCAAGTGAAGCAGCATTTCACTTGCATTTCCCCCAACTTAGTCTACTGCATTCGTTGCTCCCAATGTGGTCTCCTCTACATCGGAGAGACCAAACGTAAACTGGGCGACCGCTTTGCAGAACACCTGCGGTCTGTCCGCAAGAATGACCCAAACCTCCCTGTCGCTTGCCATTTTAACACTCCACTCTGCTCTCTTGCCCACATGTCTGTCCTTGGCTTGCTGCATTGTTCCAGTGAAGCCCAACGCAAACTGGAGGAACAACACCTCATCTTCCGACTAGGGACTTTACAGCCTTCCGGACTGAATATTGAATTCAACAACTTTAGGTCGTGAGCTCCCTCCCCCATCCCCACCCCCTTTCTGTTTCCCCCTTCTTTTTTTTTCCAATAAATTATAAAGATTTTCCTTTTCCCACCTATTTCCATTATATAAAAAAAACCCCACTAGAGCTATACCTTGAGTGCCCTACCATCCATTCTTAATTAGCACATTCGTTTAGATAATATCACCAACTTTAACTTTAACACCTATGTGTTCTATTGTACTATTGTCGCTGACATCTTTTGATGATCTGCTTCTATCACTGCTTGTTTGTCCCTGCAACCACACCAACCCCCTCCACCTCTCTGTCTCTCTATCTCTCCGCCCCCCACACACACACCTTAAACCAGCTTATATTTCAGCTCTTTCCTGGACTCGAACTCAAGTTCTGTCGAAGGGTCATGAGGACTCGAAACGTCAACTCTTTTCTTCTCCGCCAATGCTGCCAGACCTGCTGAGTTTTTCCAGGTAATTCTGTTTTTGTTTTGGATTTCCAGCATTTGCAGTTTTTTTGTTTTTATTACTATCTGTACCTTGTTTGTCCTGCTTTCTACTCTTAATTAGCACATTCCTTTAGATAATATCACCGCTTTCAACACCTCTTTGTCCTTTTGTCTGTGACATCTTTTGGTTATCTCCACCTATTACTGGCTTCTTTTCTCAACAACACCACCAACACCACCCCCCCCACCCCACCCCCGCCGCCCCCCTTAAAACAGCTTATATTTCACCCCTTTCCTATTTTTACTTAGTTTTGTTGAAGGGTCATGAGGACTTGAAACGTCAACTGTGCTCTTCTCTGCTGATGCTGCCAGACCTGCTGAGTTTTTCCAGGTATTTCTGTTTCTGTTTTTGATCTGCTATCGTAGCTGTGTATCAGGCTTTTGAAACCCTTAGTTCCTCTTCATAGATTTTAATGTTGTATGATAGGCAGTTTTTGAACTCCTCTAACAGGATTATTTCCCTTAATCACTCATATGTGTGGCCATTTTTGAGTGCTTGCACCTACCAGTCAAATGCGAGCTGTTTAGCTCTTTCAGATTCAAGGAAGGAATGAATGGGCTTTTTGTGAGAATTTCAAAATCTCTGTTGGCATGTTTCTGGCATTAATTCATGAGCACACAAGATAGCACTTTTCAGCTGTTTACAGTTTGCAGAACTGAATGCAGGTAGCATGGAATAAACCTTTTGGGCTTTTCCTATCAGTTGACCATGCATAAGGAGATTCCAAATCTCTGCTGGTCACTTTAACTGATCTTCCAAACTTTCAAAGATTGTGAAGAAGGTTTCCACATCCCCCCCATCAAACTTGGGCACCAGTTAAGAAATCAAAACTTGCTTCGGATCTGGGGGAGTTGAATTACCAGCAGTATCTCCAATAGGTAAAGACAAGTTTTCCATAACCGCTTCAATATGCCTTAGTTCTCTGTCATTTTGTGCCTGTAATTATTTCTCCAGCTTCTGCAGCTGGAATTTTCTCTCTGTCTCTCTCTTTCCTGAAAATCTAACTCTAGCCTCCACTCTTCTAGGTGAATTTTGGCTAAAGTGACCTGGTCTGTTTCAGTTTCTGTATGTTCTGCTTGTTCCAAGCCTGTGGTAAGGCCAAGATGCTCAGCCAGCATCTTTAATACCTTGGGTTTCACTGGTCTACCTGTTTAGCTATAGCTTTTAGCTGTTCTATGATTAGGGACACTAATTTAACCTAAGATAGGTCCGCCTGTTGCATGAATGCTTTTGCATCAAAGTCAACCATCTTACTTTCTACTCTGTGTTTTGAGCAAGCTTTGAACAATATCAGGTATGAATTCCACAGGTAACATTCACCTTGGTATGCCCATTCCAGGGGAAGTTTGATAGTCTGTATTGAATAAGCAAAGGTCACCTGACCCATTGGTGGCCAACTTAACAGTTCATCCGTGTCCATTTTAAAATAAAATATATTCCCGGAAGCTTTTATATGAACACAGAGACCATGTTTAAAGTTAGGATCAGTTAGGGCATGACAATAACTAAAATTGATCTGATGGATAAAATAAAGCTTTGATGACATCACAAATGTCCAGAGGACAATTCATGCCCTCGTTGACACTTCCAACTGATGAAACAATGGCTTGCAATAATATAGTGTCTTTAATACAGTAAAGAATCCAAAGTGCTTCATACTAGAATTATCAGACAAAGACTGACACCGAACCAAACAAGGAGACATAAGGACAGGTTTGCAAAAACTTTGTCAAAGTGGTGGGTTTTAAGATTGGCCTTAAAGAAGGAGATACTCGTGAGGAGGCATAGGTGTTTAGTGGGAAAATTCTAGAGCCTAAGGCCTAGATAGCTGAAGGCATGGCCACAATTGTAATGGCAGAGGAAATAGGTCAGAATTGAGGAATGCAGAAATGGGAAAGGGGGAAAGGCCAGAGGGGGATTTGAACACAATAAGAATTTTAAAATCTAGGTGTTGCTGAACCAGAAGCCATTGTAGGTCAGCAAGCATGGGTAATGTGTGAAAGGGACAAATTCTAGTTCAATTAGCATACATGTGGGAGCCAACCCCATGTATCCAGGTGATATTGCCAAGGGGCAGAATATATATGAGAAAGAGTTGGAGGATGAAAATAGAGACTTGGGGCATGCAAAAGATGCAGAAGAAAGACAAAATAAGTTAGAGGAGAACTATAGATTTCACTGGAACAGATAAGACTTGATATAAGTGGAACTCAATCAAATCATTGCACCTTCTCTTCCATTTAGTTTCCTGGGTTCTTAACTGGATATGATAAGACTAAGTGATTGGGTCTGATCCATTGGTTGTCAGACTGTTTAGCTCTGTGTGTAGTCTGCAGCTTTAATATAGAGATAGCTCTGTGTTGTAGCTTTGCTAGTTTAATGCCTCGTACTAAGGTAGGCCTAGTGTGCTCCTGGAACATTCTTATACACTCAGGATTGATCTGTCCGTTTGACAGAAATGGTGGAGGGAGGATGTGTTGGACCATAAGGTCATAGTTTGTGGTGGAACATAATCCTGTGATTGTTGCTAGTGCTCTGCAGGTGTCCTCCAGATGTCCAGTTTTGGTATGCCTTCTTTATCTCTCCTTACCCTGTTCCACTTAGCAGAGCAGTACTTTCACAATAAATGATAGAGGATGTCATCACTGTGAAGGTGAGATTTTGTCTGCATGAGACTTATCTTTACACACTCTTAACATGCTGTAATGAAAAGACATATCCAATGACAAGCTTTTTTGGAAAAATATACTTTATTCATAAAATATCTGAAAGAACATTACAAAATATTTCAAAATGGTCATCACAAAAAGTGCAACCATATTCAAGTTTTCCACATTGATCATGAGGTGCTTCAATACAATCAATGAACATTACAGACATTTCAATGTGGTCATTACAGACAGCATTCAAGTTATCGACAGAGATCATGTTGCACTCTGAGGTGCTTCAATATAATTATAATACATTTAGTATTCACTGCATACATTCCTTGTGAGTCATACAGCCCAAGGGGTCTATACCTTTCCCAGCTCCTCGCTGCACTATGGCTGAAAGGTCTTAGACAGCGACCTTTCCTCATTGCGCCTTTGCAGCAGCTGCCCCAAGCTTTAGTGCATCCCTCAGCATGTAGTCCTGGACCTTGGAATGTGCAGTCTGCAATACTCGGTTGGGGACAACTCTTTTCACTGGAAGACCAACAAGTTTCGGGCAGACCAAAGAGCATCTTTGACTGAGATGATGATCCTCCAGCTGCAGTCAATGTTTGTCTTGGTATGTGTCCCTGGGAACAGCCCGTAGAGCACAGAGTCCTGTGTCACAGAACTGCTCGGAATGCACCTCAACAAAAAACACTGCATCTCTCTCCAGACTTTCTTTACAAAGGCACATTCCACAAGGAGGTGAACAACGGTCTCTTCCCCACCACAGCCACCTTGAGGGTAACGTGCAGAGGGGGTGAGACTCCTGACATGTAGGAAGGATCTGACAGGGAGGGCCTTTCTCACCACCAGCCAAGCTACATCTTCGTGCTTTTTGGAAAGTTCTGGCAATGAGACATTCTGCCAAATGACTTTGACAGTCTGCACGGGGAACTAGCCGACAGGATCCACCATCTCCTTTTCCCGAAGGGCCTCTAGGACATTATGTGCCGACCGCTGCCTGATGGAGTTGTGGTCAAAGGTGTTTCTCTGCATAACATTTTCCACGAGGGGCAGGTGGTACGGCACGGTCCAACTACTTGGAGCATTCCACGGCAGCATGGCTAGACCCATCCTTCGCAACACAGGGGATAGGTGGAACCTCAGCACGTAGTGACATTGGTGTTTGCATACAGAGGGTCTATGCACAGCTTGATGCAGCTACGCACAAGGGTGACCATCAGGATGAGGGCGATGTTGGGCATATTTTTTTCCCCATTTATCTAGAGCCTTGTACATCGCGTTCCTGCGGACACAGTCCACTTTTGACATCCAGATAAAGCGAAAGATGGCTCGGGTGATCGCCATCATGCAGGAGTATGGAATGGGCCAGATCTGCACCACGTACAGCAACAGTGAGAGTGCCTCACACCTGATGACCAGGTTCTCACCTGCAATGGAGAGGGAGCACTGCTCCCACACACCCAGTTTCCTTTGCATCATAGACACTCACTTCTTCCAGTTTCTAATGCATGCCCTGGTCCCTCCGAAACATATCCCCTTCAGGCCATCTGACCTGACAGTGGAAGGGACAAAGGATCGGTCAGCCCAGTTTCCAAAGAACATGGCCTCGGTCTTGCCATGATTTACCTTGGCTCCTGAGACCAGTTCAAACTGGTCGCAGATGTGG
Source organism: Carcharodon carcharias (assembly GCF_017639515.1). Lineage (NCBI taxonomy): Eukaryota > Metazoa > Chordata > Chondrichthyes > Lamniformes > Lamnidae > Carcharodon > Carcharodon carcharias. The sequence goes on from NC_054471.1 coordinate 153,646,049, forward strand.
ATCAGACTGCACACCGACAGTGGATCCGAGCAGCAGACGGCGACATCATCCATGTACAGGAAGACTTTCACCTGAGTGCCTCCACAGCCTGGAATCATCACTCCTCTTATGCCCAGATCCTTCCTCATGGACTCAGCAAAGGCTTCTATGCAACACACAAACAGGACAGGGGAGAGAGGGCTGCCCTGCCTGACTCCAGGTTTAATTGGAAAGCTTTCTGATTCCCACTCATTGATTGAGACTGCACTACTGATGTTAGTGTAGAGCAGTTGGATCCAGTGCAGATTCCCTCCCCGTACCTCATTTTGGAGAGCACATCCACCATGTAGGTGTGCAATATTCTGTCAAAGGCCTTCTCCCGATCCAGGCTGACAAGGCAGGTGTCCACACTCCTGTCCCATACATAAGCAATTGTATCCCTGTCAGAGATCTTCCTGCCCGGCACAGTGCAGATCTGGTCAAGGTGGATCACCAACTCCAGAGCGGACTTGATCCAATTGGCAATGACCTTGGACAGGATCTTATAGTCTACATTCAACAGTGAAATGGGTTGCCAATTTCTAATTTCCTCCCTTTCCCCATCTGCTTGTAGGTGAGGGTGATGATACCTTTCCTCATGGATTCTGACATGCTGCCGGCTAGAGGCATAGTCTTGTTCACTTCTAGCAGGACTGGGCTGCTCCAGTCCCACAGAGCCAAATACAGCTTAGCCGATGATCTATTGCTTCTGGGAGTTTTACTCTTCTCGAAAGACTCAAGGGTGCTAGTCAGTTCATCAGGAGTTAGTGGTTTGTCCAGACTCTCCTGTGTACTGTCATCTAAGACTTCCATGATAGAGGACAGGAAGGACTGGGAGGCCATGCTGTCTGTGGGCTTCACGTCATACAATCTGGCAAAAAAGGATTTGCTGATCCTCAAAATGTTGTACTGCGATGACTTTACTGAGCTGTTTCCTTCCTTCAGGCTGCTGATCACAGAGCTCTCTCTGGGTACCTGTTGGAAGAAGAAATGTGAGCACGTCTCATCCTACTCCACCAAACGCACCCTGGAATGGTAGATGATCTTGGAGGCCTCCAAGGCAAAGAGTGAAACTTGCTGGCTCTTCAGGTGAAGACAAGGTTAATCAGGGTGTTCATTTCTGTTGACTCCTTTGCACCAGACGTAGGCCTATTCTTGCCATTATGCCTTTCAGGACAGTGTTGGACATTGAAGTCTCTTACTTAAAGTACATTCTGTGCCCTTGCTTTTTCATTTCTGCCTCCAAGTGCTAATCATTACTGAGTAATACTGATGCATTATTGTCCACGTCCGCATCATTCAACCTATGCTGCGGCTTCAGCTGTGCTTTCAGCTCAGATCCCTCTCTCAGGAATTTCTCCCTAAACCCCTCTATCTCTGCAGCTTCCTATTTTTAATTTGAGAACCGCCTGTAAATCCAAATCCAAGATCAAGCATTTCATTATCAATTGCTTCTTCTTTGGCTCGGTGTCTTTACTTAAATCTTTATAAAGGTGAGAAATGCTCTTGACATCAAGGCAAAATTTGACTGAGTGTGGCATCAAGGAACCTTGCAAAACTGGAGTCAATGCGAATCAGGGGAAAACTCTCCACTGGTTGGAATCATACCTAGTGCAACGGAAAATGGTTGTGGTTATTGGAAGTCAATCAGCTCAATCCCAGAACATCACTGTAGGAGTTCCTCAGGGGAGTGTCCTCAGCCCAACCAACTTCAGCTGTTTCATGAATGACCTTCCTTCCATCATAAGGTTAGAAATGGGGATGTTCACTGATGATTGTGCAATGTTCAGCACCATTCACAACTCCTCAGACACTGACTTGGTCTGTGACCAGATGTAGCAACATCTGGACAGCATTCAGGCTTGGGTTAATAAGTGGCAAGTAAATTTCCATCAGCCAATGACTATCAGCAACAAGAGGGAATCTAACCGTAATATTAAGTAGCATTACCATCACTGAATCCTCACTATCAACATCCAGGGGTGACCATTGATCAGAAACTGAACTGGACTAACCATATAAATACTGTGGCCACAATGGCAAGTCAGAGGCTGGGAATTCTGTAGCGAGTAACTCACCTCCTGACTCCCCAGTGTCTGTCCACTATCTACAAGGTACAAGTCAGGAGTGTGATGGAATATTCTCCGCTTGCCTGAATGAGTGCAGCCCCAACAACACTCAAGAAACTTGACAACATCCAGGACAAAGAATCTCGGTTGATTGGCACACCATTCACCATCTTAAACATTCACTCCCTCCACCACCAGCTGCACAGTGGCAGCAGTGTGTACCATCTACAAAATGCTTTGCAGCAACTCACCAAGACTCCTTCAGCAGCAAGTTCCAAACTTGCGATCCCTACCACTTAGAAGAACAAGGGCAGCAGATGCATGGGAAAACCACCACCTGGAAGTTCCCCTCCAAGTCACACCCCATCCTGACTTAGGAATATATCACCATTCCTTCACTGTAGCTGGGTCAAAATCCTGCAACACCCTTTCTATCAGCACTGTGGGTGTAGCTACGCCACATGGACTGGAACAATTTAAGAAGGCAGCTCACCACCACCTTCTTAATGGGCAATAAATGCTGGCCCAGCCAGCGACACCCACATCCCACGAAAGAATAGAACAAAAGAGGTTTGGGACATTTTTCTAGGTTAACAGCGCAGCATAAATGCAAGTTGTTGTTGACTGTTGAATTGCACTAAAGGGTAAGAGAATTTGGTTAGATTGTTTCATTGTTTATGTTAACATTATATGGATTAAATCAATTCATAGGGAAATTCTGATTTATTCAAACTACGGCAGAAATTTGGATTAAGGCTTGATGTTGTGCGTCTCCGTAGAGACCACACGATGGCGCTATTGTGAATAAATTTGTGAATTAACCCATAATGCTTTTTAAAGTTGGTTTAATTCGCTACCGCCTGAAAAGGAGATTCAGTTCAGTTTTCGGGCTTGAGGAATTTTAACTAGAGATCAGTATGGATGTAAAACACAAATCTAAACTCCAGCTAAACTTACATGATATGAACGCTATAGTGCTTGTAAAGTTCAAATGAAAATTCATGCAAAATAAGAGACCAGAGTCGGTTTTCACTGGAAATAACAAGCGAAAGTCCTTGTATGCTTCAGTTCTGCCACACAGAGTAGCTTTTTTTGAATTTATGAATTGACTTAAAAATGTATAAGTCCTGAGCGAAAGAAAACATTTAGCAAGTAGTCAGCTTGATAATGGGAATTATCAAAATAATACGATATGCGAATATTTACCTTAGGTGAGCGAATTCCCTTGAGCTATTTTGTGTGGATGGGCATCTGTAGAAAATGGTTAATGCAGCCTAGAAAGTTGAATTTAATAATTGACAACAGCAATGGTCTAGTTCTATTACAGCCTGTCATTCAGCCCAGCTTTCTTCGAGGAGCAAGGAGTATACCAATTGCCCAGGTTTTCAAAAACAGCCGCAAGTTAGTCAGCTATTCCCGAATTGTTGAATCAAACAATTTCATACACGGTGTTATCAAAGTCCAGTACTAACGCGCCTGTTTGTTGTGTCACTTCTAGTAGTTGTACAGTGAGATCAGTATGCAGGTATTTATCACAGCCTTATAATGCAACAGTTAATCAAAAACACGGTATATCCCTATTGGTATCTGTGGGTGCTTATATAAATTGACCCCCTTCTGTTTTCGGAGGCCAATTGTGTTAACCTTTGTTAACATTACCAACTAAAACTCTTTAATAATCTAACTAAACAACGTAAATTACAAACACGCTGGAAACAAATCAATATTTCCACAGGGTACATAGATTACACTAAAGGTGAGAGGGACAGATCGCCCCATGTTTGACAATTAAAATGTCGATTGAATGGGGAGAATATCACATTATGTTCGAGTTGGTATTTGTAGCTTAGTTTTATTTATTTTCCCACGGGGGCAGGGCAATAAAATATTCTAGCAATGTATAATGAAAGTGCAGTGTTTTTTCTCTCTCTGATTCATCTGCGGCGTTTGCGCCCCATATCCGACAGAGGGCAGAGAGGCTACATATAATCGCCTGGTCCACTGAGGCAGCACATTTCAAAGTCGGAATTGCCCCTTCAAGCTTCTTCAAACGTGCTTCGCCGTTCCTGTGTCCAAAAGTTATGTTAGGAGGAGTTTCCGCCACAAAATCAAAAGCGGTTCACAATTTCGAAAAGCTCAAGCCCCGGGGGGAGGCAAGAAAGGGAGGTTGGGTAATACGAGGCAACAATTTGAGGAAGATTGTTAATGAAATTATTGGTTTAAATATAAATTATGGGGATTTTAAAAAATGAAACAGCAATGCATAATAGTTTAACAGTTTAACCACTTCAATATATGTCAAGAATTGAAATAAATCTGTTAATGATCATAGTTTCCATATTATGTTTAAATAACGTTCTTCATCTTTAACGCAATGTGCAGTGTTAACGCTACACATTAAAACTACCATAAGAGTTTGCCATTTGTTTTAAGAACAGTAAGTTAATCTCTGATGCTCAAATCCCTCGAGTTATTTTGAGGCGTAATATTGAGTTGGAATGACCGTAATTTGGTATATGTTCTCTAATAAAGAGAATATGCTTGTTATTGACGTTATCAGTGTGGGCAATAGTTTGATTACTTATATTCAGAATAAGGCGCAATTCAATTTGAACGCTCTTTTGTGCGGGAAGATCAGCTGATTGAAGCAGCTGTTGGGTTTACTGATGGAGCGGTGCACCCGGGTATAACTGCAGGCTCCGCACATCCTCCCCAGCTCCAGTACAATCATTTCATCATTAAATGATCACAACCCAGCCATAACCAATCAATCAAATTGAGTTTCGGTACAGTTTCTTTTAAGTTATGAATTAGCTTTGGCAACTATAATTGTTTCCAAACATTGTAGCTCGCGAAACTTCGTTTCTCATTATATGTGCGATGTGTATTTGGCTGGAAAATTATTTAGTATGTTTGATTACACAGCAAGGGCATATACTGATTTGAAGACCACTATGTCCTCCAAAAGATTTACACGAATAGCGTTTTATTTCGTACTAGATGTGCTACAGACCTGGCTCAATCAATGTTTGTCGGTCTTTCGATCTATTCACTCGCCTATATTTCCGCCGGCTCAATCTATTTGTTGCCATTCTATCTCTATCTATTACCAAAGTAAAGACAGGAACAACTTCATACGGTTGGCAATTAAAATATGCTTATCATGTGTCTATCTGGACATTTGAGTATCTATTCATGGCCATCTGTTTCTTCTCTCATATTTGTCTCTCTCTCTATATATACAATTATTTAGTATGTTTGACTACGTAGAAAGGGCATATGCATTTGAATATTGAACCATATCGACCGTGGTTCGCTTTGGATCTGCTTTGTGTAGAAATAGAGAAAATGAAATAATTTCATATATATATATATAATTGCTTCAGTGAACTTTTATTTTATGTTTGTGTACCCACCAATAAACATTAAAAATATCAATGTTTTTTCAAACATTTTGGTGAAATGTAAGCGCCCAGCCCCCTGTGATATTAACCAGAGAGCCTGCTGAGAGTTATTGTCAAACTGAGAAAACGCGACACGTTCCTGTTAACAATATCGATCCCTGTTGTACTGCTATTTTATCCTTTAAAAGTTACAAACGCAAATCGCAAACTTACAACACTGTGCGTGGATATGTTTGTCCGTTGTTTCAGAAAGGGTGGCTATGATTGTAACGTTGCAAACGACAAGGATTGTCCATTCGCCGATCCCCTTCTAACTCCTTCACATGAAATTGATATTTGATCCGCGGGAAGTTACTCTCGCTCCAGGCCGCTACCTATGCGGCTATTTAAGTTGAAGGCTGTAATAGTGAATAAAGTATGTTAAGAGGGGAACTTCACATAAATCATCTACTTCAGAAAAATGTACTTATTCATTCGTAGCAAAATGACTGATAGGTGGGGAATTACTGTGAAAGCCATGTAAAAGTGATTCAATTAATTGAGAATAAGGGTGCTGGACTGCGTGATTTTAGTAAATGTCTTTGCTTTAAGAGTCATATTTAATTTTACATTGTGGTGCACGGAAACTAGGGAAGAGTCGGGTCCAACAGAACGAACTAAAACACTCAATGTACTCCAATTGCAAGTTTTCCTGAGATGGTGTGCATCCAATGGGAGAGATAGATTGATGGAGAGGCAGGCGGAGGTGTGCCCTCTTATTGCACTGTGCAGGCATATATCCTATCTCTAAATGTTTCAGATAGATCGACATATAAATAGATAGAAAACTAGGTAGACAGGCAAGCAGGCTGCTTTTACGTTTTGCACCCCATATAGACAGTAGCAGGATTTTAAATCCACGGCATTGATGGGATTTTCATTCTCAAATAAATCCCTTGCCTTTAGTTTGTGGTTTAGGATTTGGGCTAAACTTCGGACGTTACCGTTGAGTTAGTGTATGTGTGTGTTTGCGGGGCTGAGGCGGTAAGTGTCACTGTACCGAGTGCTGTAGGAATTCGCCTCGGATTGGGCTCCCCTTTTTACCCCCAATTAACTCGATCATTAGCGAGGGAGGAAAGAGAGGAGAGAGAGAGAGACAGCGAGGAGAGAGAGAGAGAAAGCAGACAGCTGCTCTTCACATGAATGCACCCATCTTCTAAAGACCAGACTGCAAACATGCTCTGGAAACTTGTGGAAAATGTCAAATACGAGGACATCTACGAGGTGAGCAACCACGGGGATTGTTTGTGTTTGGTACTAAAGGAGATTTGAACGGCTTTCCGGAGTCCTGTGCGCGTTGATTGTTCTAGCCCCAAGTACGGCATTCACCAAAATGAAGCATTTATCATTAATGGGCTTAGATAAATGTTCGCCCCTCAGAAAATGTCAGATTAACTGTTACGTAGGCAATTTCTGTCTTTTCATAGCAAATTACCACAAAGGAGGAGCCGCGTTTATGTATGTTTGTCTCCTGCTTGCTGAACGGGCGACCGGAGATATTTGCGCAGTTTTCGTTAAGGTGGCGATTTTAACGGGCAGTCTACTTAGTTTTGCGGTCGGGAAGCCAGCTTGGAAATGATGGCGATGTTCCGGACTCGAGCCGTTTGCTTATGATAATGTAATTGCTTGCAAATTATAAAGTGTATTTTTAGAGAGAGTTTCGGAGGTCGTGTGTGTGTTCAGTCCTGTTGCCTGCAGCCGATGGAGTGAGACGGTGTCAGGCTGGAGATTGTGAGAGGTCAGGTTCTTGTAAGCCAGTCATTCTGGAAGCCGGTTAATGTTTAATACAGAAGTTATAGCTCACACTTGACACATTGGCGTAGTTTAATTTATGGAAAGAATTAGAGAAAGGAGGTGTCATATATGGACACGAGTGCAAGCAGAAATGTGAACGGAAGAGAGATTGCAGATAAATGATGTCAGCCGTGTGTTTTGCTTGAAACTGGCAGTCAAAAAAAAAAGGACTGGCTTTAGAAAAGGCTTTACACTCGTAAAAGTTAAGGCAAAAAGCACGCGTTGGTAAAGGTTTCATAATGTGTTCCTGGAATGACTTGTTGAATTAAGTGACTAGCATAACAATGCACAAAGAGCCCAGAAAATGGCTTATGAAAGAGAGTAAACAGACTGATGAATTGATGCCAACGTGCTGCTTACGGAGCCTTTCGAGAAGCCCGGCGGGTAGCCACCCTCTATAAAGTTACAAATGTCTCCGCTCTCAAGGCTAATTATCAACCGCAAGCTGGTAAAGTCCGAAACATTTGCGACCGAATTTCAGCACAAGCCAGCAAAGGTCACTTCAACTTTATCGCTGTTTTGTTCGCCCCGTTCGGTTTATTAGGAAATGTGGTCAATCTGTGATCAGACCTGAGCAGCCCCATTGCAGTACAATGAAACATACATGTTTAAACGGTAGCGGACAGGAGATCACATTTACTGTTTTCTTTTAACCAAGTAGCCAAAAAAAACGTTGACCTTTGTACATTTTTTAAGACCAAACTCTGATTCTGTTACGTGTCGGAATTGGACCGTATTTCCCGATTTATTTGATACTCTTGTAATGACTAAACTGCTTAAGGGTTCATCAATAATTTGATAGCCAAATACATTTAAATGGCCTACTCTTTGATGCAAACTAACGCCCACTTTTATCATCAACCACAATTTAATTCATTTAAATAGAAAATCATTTTGAGATAGCATTTGCGCTGGTTAAGCTATTAAATGCTTCGCCTGGATTCAGTTCTAATACAGCTTCCATGTTGGGACCTAATTACCCCAAACATGAATGGAAACCCTCAGTCATAGCGCGAGCAAAACTGCTTGTTTATTCGAAATGTATGGTGTTCGCTGTTAGTCAGTGAATGTGATACGTTTGGACCCACACAGGGTTCACTGAGGAGAAGGTTCCAGTCGTGTTCGATTCCCGTCATTTGGAACTTTTTTGAGGTAATCTTTGAGGATATGGTGGGGCAGGTCGAGGCAACTGATGTGAGGAGGAGGTGGTGAATATTTCAACAGAAAGGCCGGACAAGCCAGTCCAACGGGTTCGACAGTAACCCGGAACAAGTATCACACATTCCACACACCCCCCCCCCCCCCCACCCCCACCCAAACACCCAAACAGGCCCCTCTGACTTGCACCAGTTCTGTAAACGACAAGTCTTTACAGAGACCCTTGTAAATGTTTTACAGCTGGCGGCAGGAAAGAGGGGACTTTATTTAAAAGAATAAGTGAGATAACGTAGGGCAGTGAGAGGGCTGGATTTGCAACGCCTTAGATCACTGGCTGAGATAACAAAGGAAGCTTTGGCGGTAGATTCTTCCAAAAGCAATTTGCAAAATGTCTGACATCTCCCACTCTTCCATTTCTCATGTCAGGTTCTGGGGATTTTGTTTTTGATTTAAATGAGCATGAATTCCTATCTATTGCACTTTATTTGAAGAGAGAGAGAGAGACCATGCTTTCCAATCTATATGAAAGTATTGTTTTCATTTCATGTATGTGCTTTTGGCTTAACTTTTTTTCCCTGCCAAAACCACGTGACAGAAACTGTGTAACATTAAAGATGTGAACGGCAGGTTACTTAAGTGGATCCCTGATAAGATCAACTTCATGTTGCCGGAGGGACAAGGTGGATTCCACCTTATCGGGATGGAATTCTTATCACATTGTTTAAGCACCATTTCAGGACGCTGCTGAGTTGATTTTAAATGGTAAACTGCTCTTTTAGAGAGAGAGAGTAGCAACATTATGCTGTATATTTTCCCGAAATTCACTTCATAATGGTTGAAGCTAAAATTATTTTTCTCTTAAAGAAACGCGATATTATTCCCCTCAGTAAAGTGCAGAGGATTTTGTTTTAAGTCGCTTTAATTCAGTTGACGAAATTCGGTTCCGAATAAAGTTTAGCCAACAATATCATTGTAAAATTCTTAATTCTGTACTGAAGTGTACAACACTTGTAAAAGCTTTAAAAAAGACTAAACTTCGTAGCGTGGAAGGTTAGAGAAGGCGTTTACGTGTAATCGCTCTGGAAGGTTGGGCAATATTAAAGAGAACGCTGAACAAGCTCGGATTTTAAACGGAACAAAGGCAAGCCAATGTTGCTGTTCCTTTAAGACAGCTGTTTTGCTTATCTGGCTGGACTGCTTGGCTACGATCTTTTGGTTGTCTGGCTATTTTTCTCCAAAACTTTTTTTTGTCCAGAAGTCTGGCCATGGTGCTTTCAGCCCTCACTACCACCACCAACACCCCCTCCCCCTCCTTGTCTGATTACATCTAGCAATTCTCGTCTGAATGAACGTCATTTACAATAGTAGGGGAGCGCTCGCTGGCTGCTTCACGCTCGATTTGCCACCATTCTTCCTTTAAGTATTCGTGTAATATTAATAGTCATGAATATCAATTATTATGAGGCGGTGTAGAGTGGCAGAGAGGGATGTGAACAGTCAGCACCTTGCCTTGGAGAGGTGAGCACTCGATGTGAAGCTGGAGATAAAAAAAATATACGCAGCATTTGTCCTCTTTTTGACCAATTTTGATGGATATAGTGTTGGAGATACTTCAGGCTATCGAGCGTCTCTCCCTGCAGTTTCTCTCCCCTTCTGGTTGATGGTCTATGATCAGATTTACTACAGATGCTAGTCCACACTTACACAGCCATGGTGAGTTGGATCAGTGCTCGACACAATCCCATTTCGCCCCAAACGCCGGTGGCTTTGTAATCTAGTCCATAATTGCAGGTTCTTTCTCTCTTGTTTGTATTGTTATCTAATCGGGTTTAGATGGACGCGTCATTGGAGTAAAACTTTCGACTGCACTCCATAGCTTTTGGCGATTTGAGTTTCAATTTTAGTTAAAGATGTTATTTAGTTTGCTTGACACTCCGCTGCCAACTCGGACTGTTTCTGTGATACTCGGGGCGACCTCCCCAGTGCAGCTGCATTGGCCAAATTCGCCGTTTGTCCTTATTTCACATTTTCACTGAGGACATATCCTTATTTTGCTCTTTTTCAACAATCGGCGTGTGCAAATAGCTGCTGCTTTCCTTCCCTTCCTGTCTGAACCTACGTGCGTATTAGTGAAGGGGGTGTGGGTGTGGGGGATTCTTCTATCTCACCGTGTTTCACTTTATTTTTAATACCGAATGTAAACGTGCATTGCAAAGCTCCTTCGCTCCCCCTCCCCCTCCTCCAACCTTCCATTAACCCGTGTTTGCGTTTGCAGCAAGCCCGTTGGCCTGAGACTTGACTCTCTCGTGTTCATTTTCAAACATTTGTTCCCAATTGATGTTTACCACGATAACCTTAGCAGATCAGAGCCACTGTTAGATATACAGTCCCTCTTAAACGGATTCTAAAGGGCATCTAAGATTGGAGATCGAAGAAAAGTGAAGCGGCTGTTTCAGATTCTACTGACGCTTGTTCTAGACTGTTTTCCCTCCCAATATATTACACTTCACCATTATTATCCCGTCGCGACTTTTTTTTCTTCACATTTTAATGCGTTTTTTCTTGAACCTTTCTTGTGCCACTTTTACTCTGCAACGTTTTCCTATTTTGATCACATTGTTTTTCAACATCCTGCTGGCGGTTTTTTTTCTTGTTAAGTAGTTGAGCAATAATTTAAGAGCCTCTTTTGGAAACACAGCTCACTGTTTCCTTTCATCTTCATTTTACATGTTATATGCGCTTTGCTTTCGGGAATGTGAAATGCATCGTAAACACAAGAACAATATTTAAACTGAGCCCCTGTTATTTCTCCTTCGCAGGACCGGCACGATGGAGTTAACAGCCATAGTTCGAGGCTGTCCCAAATCGGGTCGGTCTCCCAGGGACACTACTCAACGGCTCCACCACTGTCTCACACCCCGACATCGGACTTCCAGCCACCTTATTTCCCTCCTCCTTACCAACCTCTCCCTTACCACCAGAGCCAGGACCCTTACACACATGTCAACGACCCCTACTCCCTGAACGCCCTGCACCAACCCCAGCAGCATCCTTGGCAGCAAAGGCAGCGGCAGGATGTGGGTGCCGAGCCGAGCCTTCTACACCAGCCCCGGGTTCTGCCCCAGATCACAGGGCTCGACCCTCGCCGGGATTACCCCGGCGTACGGCGGCCAGACGTGCTTGTCCACTCAGCTCATGGACTCGATTCAGGGATGGGAGACAGCCTGTCTCTGCACAGTATCAGCCATCATGGAATGGAAGATATCCAGGTGAGTCTGCACTCTTCAGATTACATTCTAGTTCGCTCAGAGTTTTTAACATCAATTCCTTTTCAAATCTGCCCAATGCATTAGGACACCAGCTGTATGGGTAGAAAGGTGTTATTCATAGCCAAATATTACGGCGGCACGTTCAACCGTTTGACTTAGTTGACTTGTAAGTTTCAGCTCATTGCATATAAAGAATCAGAATGCCAAATTATTAACTCAAATCCTGAAGAACTGCAAAATGCTGATCATTATTAGAGCAATTGGGGCTATAAGCGTTTCTTGATCGAGCCCTTTACAGGAAAAGATTGATTGCTACTTCGTTGGGTCACCAAGTTATTTTAAGGGGCCCATGTCATGAATATATTTCAGGGTAAGTCTCACTCCATCAAGAGAGCAGCCCCCAGAACCCAGGGCAAGGTGCAAATGATCAAGGCTCTCTTTAAAGACTGCACTGCAATTCATACAGGCAGTTCCCCCTACCATTAGTACAGAAGACGTTTCTGTTAAATATGTACTCTGTCGGCCACAAAATTGTCTTCGCTTATCAGAACTGGCCCCCAGAGAGGAAATCACATTGGAATATGAATGATGGTACTCCATAACACCATTTTCTGCTGTGCATTTAACTGCAATAAAACGATTTGGTGCATCTAATCCATTTGCATTGTTATCGGCATTTATTTTGGTGGAATCTATTTCATTGTAAATAAATTCAATAAAAAAGTGGTTATACAATTAGAGTTAGAGCCTTTGTGAAATTAAAAGACTGCACAGTTCCTACTAAGGTATGATGGGATTGGGTGTGTGGTCAGGGTGGGGTATTCACTAAGCACACAAAGTATCAACTACTGGATTTGATCTGATGTACTATTAATTCAGAATAACATTCAAGAAACAGCAGTATCTACAAGATCGTTGGGACTGATTATATTATGCACCATTTGATTAAATGGATGTTAGTTTGTGTACACATGTGGAATTTTGAGATTATGGAGAATATGTAAGATAACAGTCTGAAGATTGTTACTTTGATGATACTGTACTTAGAGAAAGGCTATACTTTGAGTATTGAGTCCCGTTAATGTGTCGTATTTGTTCAATGAATTGTCTTTTTGTGTCTGAAAGGATCCCAATCTTTTGGAGACTGATACATGCATAATAAACATATCCAAGTTGGAAATATTATAAGTAATTGATGCTTGAATAAATCTTCATTTAATTTAAAAATGGAAACATAGTTTGTTGAAAAAAAAAGCATTCACCTACTCATAAACAAAGATGGCCGCTGCGGTGAGCAATTGCGCGTTCTCCACAACGATTGTGTATATAGCACCTTGTAATGGGCAAGGTTAGAACTAAAAGGATACTGCACACATTTAATTATTAATTCACAATTGGGTGATACAAAACATGGATACATTCCCTTAAAAAAAGAACAATCATTGCGTATTCATATTTGTTAACTAAAAACAGTTTATTACAGAACATAAATATTTCAATTGGCTTGAATGTTAGACTTTGGATCAGTCTGCTTTTCAGGCATAATCTGAGTTGTGCTTCGTTTGCAGCTTTAGTGCCCTGATCTCTTCATTCAGTCCTCTAGATGTTAGCATTCAGTTACGAGACAATTTACCGGACAAACACGTCCTTCCCTTTCACGGAAGATAATTTTGTTTCACTTAACTAGTATGTAAATAACCGCACTACGAAATCATAACTTCACAAAGTGCTCAACCTTGCAGTTTATGCCTGTCTTGGCCACTATGCCGTTCTCAGTGATCAGTATAAGTTGGAAATGTAGCGTCTTTATTTCTATTGTTACTGCGTCATTTTTAGTAAGATGAAATGGTAAGAAGAATGGGGCTTACTAAATGCCGCGCTGATTTATGCAAAAAGAATATTATCACTTCCAAATGTTCACAGGGGACAAATTTCAGGTCGTTTTGGACATCTGTCCTTTTATAGCTCATTCACTTGGTAGCAGCTACTGTCTGAACGAATGAGACGATGTAGATTTATTGATAGCTTCGCACCACGCTGTATGAAAATCACTTATTGTATTGCTGTCTTCGACGTGACATTTTGTGTGCGCGTGTTGGCGTTTCAGCAGGGGACTGCATAAGCACGAGTAGGCTTGTAGCTGCATGCTTTAACTACAGAGGGACTACCATTTAACCATGCATTATTCATCCACTGCGTTATTATGATAGGCCCAAGCAATTTGTCATAAATATGTTTTTGCAAATTTGAAATTATGCATGCAGGACGGGCTATATTAATATCTCAATGCGCTTTCTATATTTATAATTTTTTTTTGCGATTTCACTTCAGGACGATTAGCGTCAGCCATAAATTTAATCAGGGGCAGTCCCACAATGATACATGTACACATATCTGTCATCAACATTTTGATGTGTTTCTTATTGAAACTAAGGTGATATTCTGCTGTGTAAGGACTGAACTTCGCAGCATCAGTAAGATAATTTACCGTGTTGCCAATGTCGATTCATCTCTTAAGCATTCATTTGCGGCAAAATTGCATTCATTATTAGAGAAATTGACCCGTATGCGTGCAGCCAGTATGAATGGAATGGTAGTTCACATTTGATATGTTCAGTTGAAATAAATACTTTCCCTCTAGGACAGAATTGATCCAACATGAATATATATATATATATACATCAGGCAATTACCATAACAGTACGCCCACCATAAGGAACTCCTAACTATAATAACTAGCTTGAAACGCGAACTTCAAATAAGGGAACATTATCCAGCTCTCAAAATCTAAGATTTAAGATTCAGCAAAATGTTTAATACAAATAAAAGAGCGGCTCATTATTTGCGAGGCAATTGTGTCTAATTCAGCGTCGTTGCCTTTTGAGACTGGTAACTTGTAAAAGTAGGTCGCTTTCACTGAATGAGGGAAGCCTCAATTATATAGATGGCCATATTCCCGAGGCGGGTTTCATTTATCGGATAGAATAGAGCAAAACTAAACAGAACCGAGAGGCTCTATAGAAAACATGGTGTGTTCGGTGCAGCGTTGATTTTTGCAATTACCGAGAGCGCTTCAAATAAAAGTGAAGTATAGTTGGTAATTACAGAAGCCAATTGTTCAAGTGTGTTAGGATTGCGAAGCGGGCCAATATCAAAATACACTTCCCGCCAGTATCAAAAATACTGTTGTGCAGCTGATACCGCCAGGAATGCCCGTTCATGGAAAGCGTTGCATTGTTTAAGCGCAGCCTTCTTGGCCTTCTTTGTGCATGCATCTGCTTATAAAAATTAGAAATCTGAAACCTAGAATGCTAATGAATGTTTACTCAATTCACACCAGGCCCCTCGCATTTCCCTTTGAATTCTTTGCCACTCTCCTTGCTCTTTTGACAAATTAAAATCAAAGCATCTGTAATCATATGGTGCAAAATTAGATTTCTTAGCTAATATTTATTTTGGCACAAATACTCAACTTCTTAACTGCACCTCTAATCCAGCCATTTCCGTTCGATTCGCATTCGACTTTATTATTATTAAGCGACAAGTCATAAAACAGAGCTGGTGTTATTTAAAAATATTATCAATAAGAAAGCCATATTGAACGTTTAGGAGCATGGCGAGAGTAATTATTAACCCATTTAAACCAACATAATCGGTATTTCAATGATATTAGTATGGATTTTTCACCCTGACACACTGGAAATGGGGAAGTGTAATATTTAAACGGAAGAATAGCTTTTAAGTAAAGAGCTAACGTTTCGTCGGTCTAAATGTATTGAAAAAGTATAATCGGAAAGTACAACTGGGAAATCTCATAAAATGACAGATTGCAGTAACCAAACTAATCACTTTAATAATGGCGCGGACCGTTTCCATAATAGTTAAGTCCTTACTATGTTTGTTTTCTTTTATGCACGCTGAACCTAAGTGAAACATTGTTCATCACTAAATAATTCGCCCATGTGGAGTATTACCTCTCCTCCCCTTTAAAAATGCAATGTGTTCAATCCCTACTGGTAAATAATGCGAGCAACCAGGGGTTAAATGGAATGTCATATTCCTGATCATTGTGTTGTGTTCATTGTGGCTTCGTTTAGGAGGTAAAGTGCTCAGAGAAACCAGGGCTATAGGGGAGAGTCACAAAAGAAAATATTACGCCAAATATCTCGAAAGGCTTGATCAGGGGCATAATGGGCGGAAAAGTTTCCGTCAGGGTTTATGTGAGTTACTGGAGCACTGTCAAAGTTGTATTTCTATTAGCATGGCACCAAGGAGGAATTAAAATGAGAAATCAGGAAGCAAACGCTAAGCGGCCCTCTGATGTTTACTTTTTATTAAGCAAACTTTTATGTCTTCCCTACTTATTTAGCTTCTTACCCAAAGCAGTGACTATTTTTTTGTGTGTTTTGTTTCTATTTGCGGGAGATCGACGCCATGGAAGATAACAACATAACTAGACATAATGCTCATCTCCTCCATACAAACTACATAGGCACATTGCCGCAAACACTGATTTTAAAAGATACATTATTTTAAAGAATAAGGGACAAGCGTTTGCTAATAAAGTTAGGATCTGTAAATTAGAGCGATTATAACCCCAATTCTCCTCACTGCCTTTAAACTTGGGAGTGTTTGGTTAATTGAAAATGAAAACATCACTAAAGTATGTCAGGATTAATCATAATTCGGTGAATGGATTTTTACCCAGGAAGGTGGGGGTGGGGGGGGGGGGGGGGGGGGCGGGAGGCGGTGGCAGAAGGGGGTGGAGAAGAGGAGAAAAGTGATTGATGTTTACTTGGTTCATTTACGATGATCTCTAAACGTGTATTTCACCCTTAAGATCAAGTCCTTTCTAATTTAGCAAACTGTCTTTAGTGATAATAACCCTTTTTTCTAAATATCAGATTTCTATTGGAATAGATTAGATAATTTATCAGTTGTTTAAAAAGCACATGAAGGATATAAGTATTATTTCGATTTTAAAATGAGAAGAAGGCTAACATGCACTTAAGATAAGGCACCGTGATAATTCGTAAGGGGCAATCGCCAGTTTTTAATAATAGAGGGTAATGAACTTTAACAAAATAAGAATTTTCTGCCAGTTGAGGAATGTTGTCCGTATTTTGAGTGTTCTTTCGTTAAGCGACGCAAGCCATCGTCCCCATCTAGTATCCGACCATTGAATACCTTCCTTGCCACGCTTTATTTATTTACAGCGATTTTCACTCAACATTAACTGACAGTGAAATAACTAGAAGTAATCAGTAGGCATGACATTTATATGTGTTTTAGTCGCGTGGAAAGTGAAACGCGCTTGGGCAATGTGCGATTTTATCTGCCTGCTTGTCATCTAGACTGTAAATATTGCCAAAGGTTTCATCTGGACAGCTGTTGGTTTTCAGTCGGGAGGAGTGGATTCAATAGTTTTGTTTTAATAACAATGCCATTTTTTTCTATCGAGTCACCTGCGAAGTTCAGAAAGTTGGTAAAAAAAAATACTTTACAGGAGAGGAGACAGGTGATATACGCCGCCCCAAATTCCATCCGCTTCTTCGGAGAGTTTGTAAATCCTTATTGAAATGTGGTAAAATGACAGGACATGTCGCTGGTGAAATACTGTGGCAAATTCATGAAGGTAGTTACTCTTCGCCCCTCCCCCGCCGACCATGTGGTTACTGACGACCTTGCTTCTAAATCGGACATAAGTGTACACACAGCCTGACTAATTGTAGATGTAAAACATTAACACGCAGGCTGTGAGGAATTTGGGCGCTTTGGCCTTCGAGAATTTAACTTAGTTTCAGAGCGAGCCGTTTGAAGTGTAGAGGGCGCGCCACCGCGGACACCATGTGTAAACGAAAGCAAACAATAAGACATAGGTGAAAAGCAACTGGAATATATTCAGTAAGCTGTTTGTAAGCGTGCACGCGTTTCCTTTCGTAATTTGTTAAAATCCTGCTGTTCGCATCCCTTTAAAGCAAAGAGTCTGGTAATTAAAAGTGTGAGTTGTTTTTCCCTCATTTCCGCATGCATTTCTAATTAAATCTTTATGATACTCTCTGTGACTATTAACTGCCAACATGCTGCGTGAATATCCTCTACAAAAACCCAGCAGGCGGTGATAATTAGATAGAAAATCAAAGTAGACCTTTTCTCATTAGCTACACAAACTTCTTAACATTCTGTTTAAGTCTTTTGCTCTGCAGCTCCCCTCAAAACACGTTTGCTAACTTCTTGGTCAAATAGACAGAAACAGGCGCATCTTAAATTGTAAAAAAAGGATTAGTTATAGATGCATGTACCATATTTCACTTTCAGGCATATTACATGTTCACATAAAAAACGGAACTAACTGTAATGCGAAAACACTTTACAGTGTGCACTAGACCAACACACACCAGAAAATACTAAATGCTATTGCAAGGGCCGAATTTCGGTGAATTTTAATGACTCAAACTGTTTTGCATTCGCTGCGATTACATTTTTGTTTCATTTTGCATGCTATCGCCCCAATGCCTAATGTCTGAGAAAGACAACACGTGTCTAGAAAGGCACGTGGATATGACCACGCTCTCTTTAAAGTTGTTTCCGCCGAGTATTCCTGCAATAATAAGTTGCATCCGCGGATTTTTTCTGCACACACTGAAGTGGGATTAATGTCTATAGGCGCCGATGTAAAAATATCACTACGGCTATTACTACCGATTGGATATTAGAAATCCCAGACCAACCATGACCATTGCGCAAACATTAAATACACAGGGTAAATCATGACGTCATACAGGGCTCAGTAAATAAAGACAAACTTAAGTTTAAAAAAACACCCCGCAGCTCAAGACGGCTGAAGGACCAGTAGAACAGCATGATGCTTTCTTAATATATCTTAAATCTGTAAGGAGGGAGGAATTCTCTTTTTGAAGTTCTTCCACGCTAAATTCGGTGTCATTCCCTCCCCCTCCCCCCTCTACATTATCCTTTCAGCTTCCGGAAGACAATCGTAGGTGTTTGAATTGAAATTATGAATACAGTCTTACTTTTGTCGGGATGGTATCTGTACAGGAAAAGGCATTCTTTCTCCTGCTGTGTTTTTTCAGTACTGGAGTAAGCGTACAGCCCATGGATTAACCAATTCGACAAAGCATCTATGACCACTCAAAGGGCACACAAGAGTTACATGTCACTCCATTAGTGTCATTATTTTGTGTAACCAATACAGGTAGAGATAAATAAAACAGTAACAAACTAATCATTTAAGAAAGAATCCTGCATGTCACATGGCATCAGCAGTCTGACCCTGACGGTCAGATTATTACACCCATCTAAATATAAAAACACATCATTGTCTTTAGCAGTTACACGATCTTGGTTCTATTAAAAATGTGGCAAGGTTCTGCTCTGCCTCATTGCAAATGGGTCAATGACGCACACTGTAATTTCTAAACGTTATTTTCTAGATAAGTTTCTCCAGAAACAAAACCAAAGCAAGGGTACGTGCTCCTTTTTCATTGTATGCCAATTGCTGGAGTACCTCATATTCTTGTTGACAAACGTCTAAAACATCACATCTGAATTGAAGCTGTTTTTCAATACCATAATAACAGTTTCATTGTTTGCATCTTTACATTCATTTATACCATTCGCATCGCAAGGAATACAGGCTATTTATTTGCGATGCTACCATAATACATACTAGACCGCGCAGAATTCTATCTGAATCGCATCGGCATGCATATATATCATGAACTTTTACAGTGGCTATGTACCATGTACACTTCTATATAGGCATATATGTACGCAAAGCTGCTGTAAAACTGAAAGATATAATTGTATGCTATTCCAGAAGTATTTACATATTGCATGAATATAATGTACTACTCTGATAAAATATATTTAATTCGGTTACGCGGGTGTACATTATAATCAAATACAATTTTTATTTACGTGTTTCTTCTGTGTCTTCTACACGACAATAACAAACAATCGTGGGTTCCAGATGTTGAACAGCTTATTTTCTGATAATATGTAATTCTGGCGAATTTGATTTCCTCTGGTAATTTTTTCTTAGAATAATAAACCTCCAACCAGGTAATATAAATGGAAATAACAGATAGTCGAGATCGATTGAACATGATTTATATACATGACTGCTTAATATCAAGTCAATTTGAATAGTGATATGGCCCTAACTGTTTTTTTTTATATTAACAGGCTTTGGATGACACGGGTACCACTGGCATGAGTTTATTGGACCAATCTGTCATTAAAAAGGGTATGGAATGTGAAAATGAATTGAAATGGATGGTTAAATTGCTCAGTCTCATTATGTATTCCACTAACCATGTAATACGAACCTGCTTAAATATAAATGTAATATGTATAACTTTATATCAGAATTGTTGACTAAATCGAGTGATTTCACAATCCGCATAGCATTATCTTTCTTTGAGATTGCCTAAGCGTGTTTATGTTCATTCAAATATAATCTCACGACAATGTCTGTAATTAAAATACCGAAGTTCTCTGGTCAGTATATATAATTCCAATTTCAAGTCACGTTTCTGGACAGTGGGGTAGCTCATACAGGAATTATAGAATGATGCTTTAGGGGAATGGAGCAGAATGCACTGACGTGAATATGTGTAATATGCACATAATATGAAAGAACGCAGCAGACTATAAAACTGTTTCCGATAGTTCTGAAGTCATCAGATCTGTAGGTACAAATTTCCTGTAAATTATTCTAATTATGTAATATTAAAAGCACTGCCATCCACCCTTTTACTATTTCTCTCAACATATACCTTAAACAAAAAAAAAATTCTTAACCAACCACCCATTTATAGCTTTAATAATAAAACATGGTGTTAAGGGTAAAGTCCAATGACTTTAACATTTGTACTGTAAACTGTACTGCTCGTAATTACAAAGAGCTCAGCTTAACAAGAGTTGTTTACATATGGATGGAGAGATTGATGACCAGATAAATGAATCAATTGGAAGATGGGTGGACGCGCGGACGGAAGGATGGAAGGAGGGATGGAAGGATTGAACAGTAGAATAGATGGATAAGCAAATGGACAGTCAGAGAGGTAGACATTTATCAGATAAATGCAATTACAATGTTAGTTCCCGTCAGCATTTGTCAATGGCAGATAAAATCAAGGTGATAATGCAGATGGCTGGAGCTTTACTCTTTTCAGTCCATCCTTGCATTTTTCGAATTAACATTTAAAGCATGAATCTTACCCACAGAATAGGCGGTGTAACCAAAATTTCATTTTTTTGTCCAGCAAAGAAATACTAGAAATGTTTATATATTTAAACTCGATGTTGCTACTGTAGACCTTTGTCCTGCTGAGGTCGTGTCCTTTTTCCTGAACATCCCTTGAGGTGGTTTTGCTGATACTACTTCACGCAGTGTTGTGAGCGGTGTGTTGGCCCTTGCTGGAACGTTTGCCCTTGTGGATTCTTTTATATTATGCTGGCTGTGTTTGTTGGGCAGGCGGGATGATGGTTATCTGCTTTGTAATATTCTACAGTCCAAGCAGTTCTGTTGGGTTATCTTTTCTGCGTTTAGAACCAGTTTGTACCTAGTGCTTGTGTTTCACTCTCCTGTGCTTTGCCTCACTGGTTTTCTGCACTGAGTTACCGACAGAGTGGTGCTTCCATTTGGTCGCACGCCCTGCTTTTGTGTTGCTGTCTGTGTGTGGTAACCTGTGCTGATGTGTTGTGATTGTTTTGACATTCCCTGCACCTTGCTATCCCAATGCAAGCTCCGTGAACCGTGCATAGCCCAGCTTTCTATTTTCTCCACGTCTGACCGATCAGCCTGCTCTAATCTCCGTCAGCAGCTTTAAAAAAAACACAGACACAAGGGACAGAAACTGCTTGTTCGCAGCTGTCACGTCACCAGGTGAATGTAAAGAGATGACATATCCGTTCCGCTTCCATTCACTCTTCACAATGCGATGTGAGAGCCACAGTGTCCGCTTAGCCTGGCTACAAGGCGACTGCCTACATTTTCCCGGGCGAAGTTCGCAGGTCTCATACTGACTGCGAGTGTTCAAAGAAGATGCCAGATTTTAGAATAAGCTAAGATTCTGCAATTTTGGCTCCCATGACTCTTTGGGAAGAATAACATTGGTGGTGAAAGTAAGCGCTTTCCAGCCAAGTTAATGGTGAAGGCTTCCTTTTAAAAAGGCTGGTAACTCAAAAGAAGCACTTCGGCCACTGGCTTTAAAACTGTCATTTAAATATAAAAATAATTAAAAAAAATATAGCCGGGCCAACGATATATCCGCCTCATTATAACAGCTATTTTCCCCCAATTCTCTGCTACCCGTAAGCTCTAATGAATATCTTTTAAAACATGAATAGATTTATTTAACGTGTCTTTTGTATTCTAAATATGATTCAAATTTCTCAACTTAGAGATGGTTATTTGAATCACAAAATTGTTACAAAACAGAAGGGAACCATTCGGCCCTTCATGCCTACGATGGTTCTAGGAAGGGGCAATGTATCTCGTGTCAATCCCCCGCTTTCTCCCGGTAACCGCGCGCATTCTTGCTTTTCAGGGAGCACTCCAATTCATTTTTTAAAGCCTCTGTTGATCCTGCCTCTACCACACACTTCGCAGTTCCCAACCACTGACAGTGTGAAAAAGTTTTTCCTCACGTCGCCATTGCTCTTTTGCCAATTATCTTAAATCTGTACCCTCTGGTTTTCCACCCTTCTACAAGTGTGAACAGTTTCTCCCTGTCTACTCTGCCCACACTCCTCAGGATTTGAATACCTCCCTCAAATCTCCTCTCAACCTTCTCCTTGAAAAACAGTCCTCCTATCTATCTAGGGAACTGAATTCCTTATCCCTGGAACCGTTCTCGGGAATCTCATCTGCACCCTCTCTAATACCTTCATATCCTGCCTAAAATTTGTAACTGCATCTAACTGTCACAGAAAAGTAACAAAACAGCAGCTGTGAATTATTACTGTTATTAAGTTCTTCCAGAGTTATCTTTCCATTTGCCATTAACTTTACAAGTGCAGGTCATTACCAGTAAAATAGTTTCCCCCTTGCCACGTACGGTAACCGTTTTGTTAATCATTGTCCTGGACAAAATTGAATTTTTTTCCCCCTTACAAAATGTCAAGAGCGATAACCAACTTGGTTTGCCGAATTAAGTTACTTGTAAACAGGAAAGGAAGATAAGCTAGCTGTCAATGATGACCAATGATCGTTTGGAAAATTTTTAAAAGCAAGGTAATTATAAAACCCTGCAAAGTTCACTGCAGACTGACGTTTCAGGCAAGAGGTGAGTTACATAATGGATCGACGAACCTTATTTGATGATTTCCAAAAATAGCCACCAATCGGCTCCCTAACTGCATGGTATAATACATATCTGCAATATAATGTTTTGCTGCCATTTCACATGCAACCATTTAAGGTAATTTCAACTCGCGGCGGTGGGGGGGGTGGGGGGGGGGGGGGGGGGGGGTGGTGGGTAACAGGCTAGTTAGCATTTTCCACGCGAGTAAATATATGGATATATGTTTCCTTTTCTCTGCCGGGAGGACTTCACATCATTCCCCACTCCGTTACAGTGGATTTCATCAGCTTAACATTTTTGACATAAACGTCTTCAAATCAAAACATGATTGCACCGTACCCGGAAGTTGAGAGCAAATCTGCAGGATTTGTCATAAATATATTGATTGCACTTAATTTTTTACATACGATCAAATCACTAACCGGTGGTTATACACACAGATAAGTTTGAATCAACCCCCCTCACCCCTCAAAATTTGCTACTTAAACAGATCAAGCTGGGATTGCAATGCTAAAGATAACCATGAAGAATGTCGAAAATATAATGGGGAAGGATGAACTTAGGAATACGAATTAGGAGCAGGAGTAAGGCATTCAGCCCCTGGAGCTTGACCCACCATTTGATAAGATCGAGAGCTCTTGAAAGCTAGGAAGGGAATATGAGAAAATACTAGTACATACTGTGAAAAGAAACAGTAAAGCGGCTTATATGCATTAGAAAAGTAAAATTGTTGGGTACAGAAATGCACAGGAGCGAGTCTTATAGCTGAGCATGAAGATATAGCTGAGTGGTTGCTTGAAGTTGTTGAGATACAAAAGAAATATTTTGCATGTGGTGGTGGAGTAAGCATACGGGAATACTAGTGGAGGATATGGAAAATGATAGATATAATGGTAGAAAAGTAATTAGTCCTATCAAAATAAGTGGAATTGAGGTTAACAAACCTATGGGCCTTAATAGCATGTACTCTAGAGGTTGCTAAAACAAGTTGGTAGCAAATCTTTGATGATATTTTTTAAATTGTTCTTGAATATGCAATGTGCACTATTGGATGGGGCAGTAAACAATTTAACAGCTTTATTCAGCAAGGGAAGGAAGGGTAAATGGAGTGAAGGTATGATGGTTAAGTCTAACATCAGTTCTGGGCAAAATTTTCTCAGGGTAGAACTTACAAATTTGTCGGGCTTAAAACGGGCAACCGTGATCAGATGCCCCTATATACTCCACCCAATGGGTTAGGTAATACAATCGTCAAGAGAAACATGACTCCCATTTTGTGCTCCTCCACCCGACCCCCGAAGTTTGGAGTTCCATCATTAGAATTCATGATCCGTGCTAAAATGGGTAAGCTTAGGTTAACAAAGAGGAACTGGCACCAACCTGTGAAAGGCAAGTTCTGATTCATAATTTTTGAAGGAAACCTATTGGATAGATAAAGCAAATTCTGTCAGTTTACTGTATTTGGATTTTTGGAAGACATTCCATGAGGTGGCATAGAAGTGGCTTGTTGAAAAAAAACAGACCCAGGGCAAAAGGGAATAAGCAAGATGGATGGCGATTGGATGATGGACAGAATGAAAGAGTCAGGATAAAGATTGGAAAAGGCTTGAAAGTGGTGTATACAGAAACCATGACAGAACACTTCTGTTCTCAGTGTGAAAATGATTTAGATTTGGAACATAGGAACAGGAGGAGACCATTTGGCCACTTGAGCCTATTCCACCATTGATTGAAATTAATGCTACTGTGTGACCTAACTCCATGTAAGTGTCTTTGCTCTTTTCCAGTTAATTTCAGTTTTGAAGTTAGCAATTGTATTAATAACAATTGTCATCTCTGGAAGAGAATTCAAACGTTGACTAGTCCCTGCATGAAGAAGTGTTTCCTAATTACACTGCAGAAGGAGCTGACTTTTTTTAGACTATTCTTCCTGGTCCTATAGTCCCTAACAAGTAGAAGTAATTGCTCCCGATCTTTCCTATCTATTCCTCTTATCATTTTGAAAATTTCTGTCAAATCACTTCTCAACCTTCTAAATTTCAGGATCTATAACATTAGTTAATGTAATATTTCCTCTTAATTTAACATTTGGACTTTAGGGATCATTCTGGCAAATCTATGCTGTACTTCCTCTAAGGCCAATGTATCCTTCCTCAGGTGTGGTGCCTTGACTGGCTCATAGTTCATGTGTGATCTAATCAGTGATTTGCATTGCTGAAACATGATTCTACACCCTTCTATTCTAATCCTCCTGATTTAAAGGCCAGTATTCCTTTTTGACTCATGACATTTCAATGTTCTGGGTACCTGGGCTCCAAAGCCTTTCTGAACTCCAATTGTTTCTAACTTTCCACTATTTAGAAATTACCCTGTTCTATCCCTTTTACATCCAACTGATTACCTCAAATTTGCCTAAATTGAAATCAATTTGCCACGCTTTGTCCATTCAGTTAATCTATCACTGCAATGTTACACTTCTATCTGACTGCTTTCAATGTCACCTGTCTTTGTACCATTGGCACATATGGATATGTGATTTTCTATCCCACCATTGAAACTCATTAACAAATATGGTAATTAGTTGACAAAAATAGTGGGACAAATTGGCTGTCTTCAGTGTGAACTGTGTGATATGCATTATACACATGCCTGAAGATATTGGCCTACAGGACCATCCAAATTTACTCCTTAGGCTTTGACTTAATATTTTGGTTGAGGTGGCCGTGTCTGTTGCACCTCCAGAGTCAGCACGACTTATATTGAGAGATTCAATTTCAAGCCACCTGACTCACCAGCAGTGGCCTTCAAGTAAGTGCTAGCGGGACAAGAATGGGAGAAAGCTAACTGTAGGCAGGCAGCATAGTTCTGTTCCTGTTTGCAAACTTGAAAGAAATTTTATTTACCTTTTGCATTATGCCATTTGCTAGACTGCATCCATACCAGCAAAACTTAAGCAGACAAGGCAGATTTCCCTGTGGGTGTCTAACATTGGTGTTAGATTCCACTCTCTGTTTTATATGGCTGCCTAAAGTCTTGAAAATGGCTTTTTCCAATATTTGGTTGGATGTCTTTAAGGTAACCTTGGGGGTTGACTCTGTAATTGGCCTTCAATACACCCATTTTGACCCATGCAATGATATAATTTCTACCACACAATCTCGAAACTTGCTAATTACATAAATATTAAAGGTTGAGCAAAGGAGACATGGACAGTTAGGAAGAATGGCATACAGATATCAGATGCAATTTAAAGGGGTTAAGCATGAGATAATACAAACTGGGAGGATAAAGAAGGAAAGATGATGTGTACATACTAGGAAGATACAGATAAAGAGCATGACCTAGAAGTTCTAATAAATATTTCCCTGTAAGTGATATTGCAGGTAGATAAGCCCCCCTCTCAAAAAAGTATCATGATGGGCTTTACAAATAGATGCTTATAATAGTGAAGAAGTAATGAAAAAATCATGAAAACATTGTTTAGACCATAGTAAGAGTTCTGTTTATAGTTCTGCATGCTCTACTGCAGCAAGGGCATTAATGCTATAGAATGTGTACAGTTTGCATTCATTGGAATGTTACCTTCAAACTAATATTCTCAGGGGAATTTTGGGGGATTGGGTGGAGGTTAAAATCCTGCAGACATTCTTATGTCGTGGCTTTGGCAGAAAATCAGTTGAAATCTTGTGGAAACAGTACAGATGGCTATTTACACCATTTTTTCCATAGTTGAGACAATTCTCTACTGAAGTTTCAGTGAGCAATCCAGAGTACCCTTCTGTAACTTGCTCACACTGCGCTATTTTCACTGGATCTGGGAAAGCTAAGCAAAAAAATTACAAGAGTTTTATTTTACAATGATGAAAATTTTTGATTGAGTGATCAGGGAAAGATTATTTTCTTTGGATTCGACTCATCAATTTAAAATTGTCAATAAGAGTGTGAGGGAAGATGTTTGGGAAAAGAGTTTTTACAGAGGACTCTTGGAGCTTGGAATGTTTTGCCACAGGAAGTGGTTGGGTGGAGGCCACTATATCTTTAAAGAGGAAATTGGATAAATATGAAAAACAAAGGAAGATACAGACCTATGGGAGAAAGAGGGCAGTGCGCTTAGTTTTCGCATTAGTCTAGCTAAAGTCAACTCAAATGTCCTTTCTGTACAGTAAACTCTTATTGCTCTACACAACAGTTGAAAAACAGTTAAGTGTTTCATCAATTTGCAGGATTGTTGTAGTGAGCTTTTGCACGTTTAGCTGGCCACATGTAAAACCTTAATTAGGATATTGCTGTGTACCCATAAAGAAAATGGACAGAAGTAAAATTAAATGTTTTCATCGCGCGTGCAGACGATTCCAGTCTACTACTAACAAGCCAATGAACAGTTGCACGTTTAGCAAACGTGCTGAATAAAGTGCTTGTAAAAGCCAAAATGTCAAGCAAGGACAATAATGTACATGTGTTAAATACGACTCTCCGCAATGTCAATAGCTTAAAGGAAACGATTAAAAATCCTAGCTGTGAAATGGAACTGTTGTTGGAAACAGTCAGAATTGCAACAACTTTGCAAAACTCTAGTTTGCTTAGCAACGTGAGGACATCAGATCCTTTTGTAGTGGCACCACCCATACTTCCCGTGGTATGCAATGCGCATGTGTAGGAAACGGCTCCGCATAAGATTTGGTTCCATAGCTTTAACATAATTGTTCGGATTTTTTTTGACCAGTTGAATGTTTTCAGTCATCGTTTATACATTTAAAATGCTAGATGTAATAAAGCATTCACTCAAAATTGTTCTTTTTTTCACTTTTACGTTGCTAAAGATCAAAATTTCATTTTAAATACGTTATTAAATTGTATGTAACGTGAACTATTTGGAAGCACTCCATTTAAA
Source organism: Carcharodon carcharias (assembly GCF_017639515.1). Taxonomy (NCBI): domain Eukaryota; kingdom Metazoa; phylum Chordata; class Chondrichthyes; order Lamniformes; family Lamnidae; genus Carcharodon; species Carcharodon carcharias. The sequence continues at coordinate 153,674,024 of NC_054471.1, forward strand.
TCTGCTAATAAGGATGTACTTTGTTATTAGAGAAGAAATTGTAGCCCTTATATATTGGGCATGGTCACCAGATTCCGGTGTTTAAGTGACACTACATTAGCAGTAGTCTTCTGTAATAATACACAGGGCATGCATGGGTTTCTTGATTTAACACGTGACTGATAGTGCTTTAAGTAAATAGTCATTCCTGAAGCTGTGACCATTATGTAGAAAACAGTCCTCCTGTCCTTAGGAGTTAGTAAGACACGTTCGGCTCAGTGTAACCTAAAAACTGGAAACTAATGTAAATAGATATCTACGCACTGAAGCATTTCATATTAATGTTTTATTTAGTTAGCTCGATTTCCGAAATCTCTGCACACTCAAATGTATTGATTTGAGTCATGGTTCACAATCATTGGCGGTAAAAGAGATGGCAGTCGATTTTCTAAACAAAAGAACGTTTTTTGAGATAAAGAGGAAATAAACAAAAACTGCGTCTGCAATTAATTGCAAATAGTTGTTGTCGATATTGAGCAATATTTGATTACAGATATCTACAAAAAATAATGTCCTTAGAGGACCTTAACATCAGGGGTAGAATTTGCAAAGATCGCCATAACGATTCTGAAACATACCGCGCCGAGATAATTCATTTCAAAAAAGTCGAAATTAGAAATTATCCGCGCATTTTATTTACTTTGTTTAATGTTTACTCATGCACTATTATTTTTATCATTGTTTTTTCCCTGTGACAATATATTTATATTTTTCAAACAAATTCGAGGTATTTCGTTGTAGAGATGAGTGATTTCATGTTTTTAAGGATTAAATACAGCGCAGGCCAACCGAGAAAACGGGGAAGCTAATACTTAATTGTAAAATACAGAATGGCTGCCTTTCCAAAGTGGGGTTAACGAGATGGTCAAGAGTCATTGTGCCGTATTTTGTGTGGGAATAGCTGCCTGGCACTTTTAAGGTAATTTACTTAACAGGAAATGAGTTGGTCCCAGAAGAGAGAGCAAACGAGGAGAGTTAAAGTAGCCAGCGTGATAAATGACGCTTTCATTTAGGGATCTCTAGAGCTCGTTTAAGTCTAATTTTCCGTATTAGCCCCTGTTGAGCTATTAATACAGTACTCAGGGACCGTGGCTCCTGTCTGAGCAGAGACATTACTGCAAACATTAAAACACACTCTTGATTTCAATATGCAGATAATGGGAGGTGTTTTAAATGTTTCTGCTAATATAAATTGACATAGGGAGGCAAATATGATGTGCAGGGTCTGGTCAATGAACAATCAATAAAATGAAAATGGTAATGTTGTGCTACATTAGCCGATTAGAATTAAACAAAGCATTGGGAGAAAGCGCTCACAAAACGAACACAACATTTTTGTGTGTTTATCTCATATTATTTTAACTATTGCAGTCACTGAAATACTTGCATTTTTTTACATTTGGTCAAATGGGCATTTAACAAATCGACAGATGATAGAGATGCTGCGTTGTATACTATGAAAATCTACATTGCAACTCGAAGCAGAACGGAGACAAGTGACTTAAAACTTTGGTTCACGTGTTTTTAAAAAGTTTCATCTTAGTTTAAAAGTTAGCTATATCAATACCCCACACATTCCCCCATTGCCAGATAGCTCTGTGCCCGATTGTTAATGCATTGAACAAATTAGATGGACATACAGTCAAGAGGTTTGTCTTAAGATATGCTGTCATATGCAAAGCATAGTGCATATTAACACTAACTTTTGCAGTGGATAAAGGATTCCTGATTGCTAGCTAAGGGAACATTAGTTGCAAAGGCAGCTCGAGACGTTCTGATAAATGCTGCCGAAATAGAACTGAATTAGGATTGCTGTTAAGTAAAAGCAAATGTTTTAGTATTCTGTATTGTTTGCAGATAGAATTAAGCACGATTAGGTTAGCTACATTAAATGTGCACCCATTCAAGGTTATTATTAATACATTAACTTCCATAACAATTGCATGTACACTTGCAACATATTTACACATTGCATTACGAAATCACACTGAAGATGTGGGGCTGAACATTCTAAACACGTAAAGAATTGAAGGCTTCAAGCTGCGTTTTTGTCACGGTCCATTGGTTTGCGATTTCCTCTAGTCGTTTGAACGCTATCAAGTTCGGTGCAGAATTATGTTTCAAAGCACAATCTGTTCATAATTATTAACAAATGAAGCAAGTATTATTTTCCATATTGATGATCTGTAAAAGAAATTAACGTGAAAATATGCCTTAGAGATATTCTAGGGCTAAATTAACAAAGTGATATTACAAGACTTTAATAAATATGATTGAAAGTACTGAACTGAGCCACTGCTGCAGTAGTTTATTTTCACTGCAATCTGTTAACTGTTAGGCGATGGTGTTTATAGCTGGACAGTGCCAATACCTGTGTATTTATTGGTCTAGCATCACTCATTGTTTCCGTGAAAAAGCAAAAATGGCAAGGCATACACAGTCAGTTAGGCGGACAGGTTATTTGGGCTATGAACCCATATTCATATCTAATGTGGGCATATTTACTGCCCAACTAATGACTGTTTCTGTTCTCAAGCTCACGATTGCGTGATATTGCAATGTAGAGGGTACTCAGTTACCCCTCAGCCGTACATTTGTCAGAATCTTCAGCAGATTGAAAATTCAGACAGTGGCCAATACTTTTCACGTTTAGCACTGGAATAGCTTACTGAAAACACTAATGCTAGCACACATATGTATAAATGTCAATGTTACCGTGTTAGTTGAAGTAAGATATATTTTAAGAGGTTAAGAGCTGATTAAGTGACTGCAGCCAGTTTGCATTACAGTAGTTATGCTCTGCAGTTAATTTTAGCAAGCTTGGAAACCATCTGATAGATTCAGGATTGCCTGCAGTTCCGTAGAGTTAGTCCACTAGGCTATACAGATTCACTAGTATGATTTCTGTGGAATTTGAGCATGACGTGGCGAAAGATCTAAGCATTCTGGACAAATCATACAGGAAGTTATGACAATTACAGGAATTATGTTTTGCGACACACCATAAACCGAATAAAATGGGAAGTGCAATGCTTTTCAACTCTAACCACACATCTTCCAGGCTCTTCTGATGGTTGTATGTAATTTTTCAACTTTCGTGCATCGTGTTCCTGTTAAAAGTGTCCATTCATTTCGCCTCACTCGAAAAATGAAAGACAAGCAAGTTATATATTAACTCGCTCGATTTTCTGTGCCGAGCTTCAATGACAAGTGTGTATGCTTGTCCTTTGTGTGGTCAGGGAAGGGGGACGAGAGAAAGTGATTTCATAATTGGCGACGTAACCCGTTGACAAAGGAGTGGAGCCGGTGACTGTATGTCATTGCAGTCGAATTGGAACGAGTGAGAGTTAACAATAAAGATTTGCAAAAATGATATGAAAGCAAAGCACTGCGGATGCCGGAGATCTGAAATCAAAACATGAAGTGCTGTAAAAACTCAGCAGGCCTGGCAGCATCTGTGGAGAGAGAAACAGAGTTAATGTTTTGAGTCCATTATGACTCTCGTCTGTTTCTCTGAAAACGCTGTTCCTCTCTCCACAGATGCTGCCAGACTTGCTGGGGTTATTTTTTTTCCCGCCCAGCACTTTATGTTTTTATAATTTGTTGGTCGCATTTTAATGTAGATCAACACAATAGTGAACTCGTAACGAAATTTCAACCGCAGATCTTGCGTCAGTTTGTCCAAAACTTTAAATTTGCCCAGTGACGTTGGGCCTAGCAGCTGGCGCAGTAGCCAAATTGGAATTGGTGTTTTCTTCCCCAATTCTGGCAAGAAACCTAATGGGATTCGATAATACACATTCAAACACAATTGACAGTTTTCAATTCAAACAGATGAAACAAAAGTCGATGGCTTCCTTCTGAACTGGCGGACAATTAACTGCATTACAAGTGTGTTAGTGACAGCATTTGTAGTTCACAAGCCAGATTTCAACATTATTTGGAAACAGACCCGGCTTTCGTGTCCATCTGGGTTTCATCAAAACGCTTACAGATCTGCTGGAAGGGACTGGGTAGCACTCGCCAGCTTTGTTACAAAAAACATTTACCTGCAATGGAAATTGATACGTGGCCTAAGCGTGGGAACTGCAGATTCATCAAATTATAAACACGCTTTGCCTTATGTTAATTAAGAAATTATAATTTCAATTCTCAAACTAAATCCTGCGGGTGATCTGCAGAAAGCAAGTCTAGAGTAAATATATATTTAAAAAAGGGGGCTTAAAAATTCGCTGTGGCAATCACCGTTTTAAACCTTTACTCAATGCGATCTAATTCTGTGGAACTTTCTCGAATAATCTTTTCTGTCAAATAGTGAACGCCGCAGGCATGATTGAGGAAATGCTCCCCAAGGAATTATTGAACCCCACAAAGTGAGAAAACTAAATTTGCCACACCGCCAGTGACACCATGATGTTCAACTTTTAGCTGGGCATTTGGGTTCAGTCCCCTTATACTGTTGGACTGCGGTAACTGTAGCCATCCAGTTTGGCCACTCATATCGTCACAACCGTATAAACCAGGGAGAACGAGAAGAGAAACAACTAATGCCGAAACTGTTTATAATTGTTTGTATACATTGGAAGGGATCTGATGGCGAGGGCTTCTCGAAGCCAATCAACAAGTGATTTAACGCAGGTTGAAACTCCATGACCACAGTTGGCACTGGCTCCCCTGTTTTTCCTCGTTTGTTAGTTAAATAACTCAAGCCGCAAATTCTGAAAGTAAACATATTGTGGACAAAATGGCACACTTCCTTAAATTCGAAAATCGAGGTTTTATGCATCACTTCGGATTGTCCAGCAAAAGGAATTGGATAAGTCTGCAAAATGAAATAAGATGCAATTAAAGTAATTCTCAACTCAGCAACTCCTTATATTGCAAATAAAATTATACCGAAATATACCGTATTTCCAATAATCTGCAATTGTGAATTTTTGACTATCTTTTTGTTTGATCGGTAGCAAAATATTTTGATGGGATTAAGGAGATAAGGCGGTGTGAGGTGTGTGTGTGTGTGGGGGGGGGGGGGGGCGGGGGTGGGCAGTGGCATTCAAGTGTTTTGTTAGTTTTTGCCTATTGATTTATGCGAATGGGCTGCTGTAGCATTTTACTGTACAATGGAAACGATCTCATGCCACAATTATCTAGTTGCTGCTAATAATGCTAATAAAACACTATTATTTTCTCCCTTTTACTTTAAATTGGATAATTCTTAAATTATAGGAATAATACATGTGGGGGCTCACCATCTGTCATAGCCTCAGTCAAGTCAACTATAATTAATAATGCATTCCAAATGAAGATTAGGGTTTCTTTGTACAGCTGATTCCATTCCAGTCACTGCAGTAGCTGAAGACAGAGAGTCCAACCAACTCTGTTGAAAACACTTGAACTTGACAAATATTCAGAAGAAATACATTGCAGGCGTTCAGCAGACATCTTCCAATCACATTACTCTACGAAACGTTCTTTGTTCTTTCACCAGGTTCTGTCTTCCAATTTGGAAACCCGCAATTCCTCACGAAAAAAAAAATCACAATACACATGACTTATCCCGTCTAAGCGGAAAAGATGAGTTTATGTAGAACTTTACGTCGATTAAACCACGATCGCGACGATACCCCAATGTTTTTTTTGTCAGAACGGATTAGAAACAACCCATAAATATGAATACACATACTTTCAGAATTTCAGTTCATTACTGAAGCACAGATCCATTCCCCATAGAACCGGCTAGCCTGACTTCTATGTGACACTTATACAAGATATTTGCTCGGAAGTGTTACAGCTGAACGGATACAGATGCGTTGGGCCGAATGGCCTTTTGTGGTTTAAACTTTAATGATTTTATATTCAGTGTCAGATGGTTTCTGCAATTATAGTGACGCAGCGCTGACTTCTGCTGTTGTGTCCTTTCTTTCCAGTCCCACTTCCTCAGAAGAATATCACATCTCTGATGATGAATAAAGACAATCTACTCGGTGGAATTGCTAACCATAACGAGGTATTTTGTTCGGTGCCGGGACGCCTATCCTTGCTTAGCTCCACGTCCAAGTACAAGGTGACTGTGGGAGAAGTCCAGAGGCGCCTGTCCCCGCCAGAATGTCTGAACGCATCATTGTTGGGGGGAGTTCTGAGAAGGTAGGTCCCAAACACAGAAACCAACGTTTTAAAATGAACCAATAGGAGCCGTACTGAACGATATAGTGTGACAAAAGCTACAGTACAAAATGTGCTGAACTTTTATGTCTATCGGCATGTCGCAAGTCTTGTCTATCTATCCATCCATTTAAATTATTCAAACATAAGCGACTCGCGCAGTTTTTAACGTAACACAATATTTCAATCAATATGGTTATAATCACGCTTCAGTTTGTTCATTTCTCAGCACTTCAGAACATAACATTAATAACCATTGCAACGCAAATCTGGAAGTCAGTGGACATGTAAGAGTGCAGTTATGCCACAACTTCCTGTCTGAAATTTGTTTGTGTAGTGTGTATACTCAGCAGTAAATCTGAGGAATACTGCCCATTGCATCTCGCAATGGGGCTAGTCACAAAGCATCCATATGTTTGAATACATGTGATCATCCCATGCTTCGTTTTTTTTTAAATGAAGGGCACTGATTGGAACATCGGTTATGTGAGACCACAGCTGGAATACTGTGTACAGTTTTGGTCTCCTTATTTAAGGAAAGACGTAAATGCGTTGGAAGCAGTTCAGAAAATGTTTGCCAGACTAATACCAGGAATGGGAAGGTTCCATTCGGAGGATAGGTTGGACAGATTAGGCTTGTATCCACTCGAGTTTAGAAGATTAAGGGGTGACTTGACTGAAACATAAAAGACCCTGATAAAGGCAAAACATTGCGGATGCAGAAAATCTGAAACAAAAACAAAAAATGGTGGAAAAACTCAGCAGGTCTGACAGCATCTGTGGAGAGAAAGACAGTGTTAATATTCCGAGTCCTTATGACTCTTCTTCAGATCCTGAGGGGCCTTGACAATGTAGATGTGGTGAGGATGTTTCCTCATGCGGGAGAATCTAGAACTAGGGGCCACTGTTTAAAAAGGAGTTGCTCATTTAAGTCAGAGATGAGAAGAATTTTTTTCCCTCAGAGGGTCCTTAGTCTTTGGAACTCTATTCCTCAAAAGGCAGTGGAAACAGAGTCTTTTATTATTTTAAGGCAGAGCTAGATAGATTCTTGATTAACAAGGGGGTGACAGGTTATAGGGGCAGGTGGGAATGTGGGATGTGGGGTTGAGGTTAAAATCAGACCGACCATGATCTTATTGAATGGCAGAGCCTCTCGAGAGCCGGAGTAGCCTACTCTGCTCCCAATTCTTTCGTCCTTATAATAAAACGAATAAAAATAACGCCCCTCCCCCCCCCCCCCCTCACCGAACCTCGCCCATATTTAATGCTCAGAAGAATGCAGGCAGGAGTTTCAGTCATGTCGTAACACTAAACAGATTCTAGTTAAAGCGTATAAGCTCCTATGGGAGCTAATGAACAGTCTGGGTATTTAAAAAAAACAAGTTTCACATTGCTGGAGTGATAGTGACCCAGTAGAAACTCAAAAGTGCTGGGACACTATCTTTTAGAAGTGGTGATGCCCCACCGGGCTTTAGTACACTGGAGAGCGTCAGGACACTTGCACCTTCACATCAATGGACACGCGAAATTATAAGTAGCAGTTTAATTGTATCTATGACAGTACCCCGAGGCTGTAATACCCTGAGGCTGTAGCACCCCGAGGCTGCAGTGCCCCGAGGCTGCAGCTACTTTGCAGCTACCGGTGTTAGACCGGTGGAGTAGGAAGTTGATTCATCAAGGTTATACTGCCGACTGTGCCTCACTGTCCAATGCACTCAGAAAAGCACAGAAGACCGCGTTCTGGCTGGCTCAAATTTGATTTGAGGAAACAAGAAAAAACCCTCTCCTAAAATTTAAAAAAGACAGGCAAGTTTCTAAAGTGCCCAGATCGTTTAATCGACCAATTCAGTGTTTTGAAATGTGGTCTTGCTTTGACCTGAAGTTACACTGCACCTCATGTGAACTCAAAATAGTGGGAGACAGACTCCCGTAGCATATCACACTACATGGCTTTAGCGTACTGGGTTTACCTTGGGAGTTGACTTCCAATTATAGTGCCATGTTTGGGTTCATACGCATCCAAAACAGCTCACCATTAAGATGAAAATAGCAGTATAACTGCATCTTTAAGAAATAATGACTTGACCCATGGGTATTATTATAAACTTCCGCTGGAACCTTGTGTTCAAAGTTGCCTTTTAAAAGAGTTCCGGAATGAGGAATGTATGAAATGTTATGGACGCGTAATATTAACGAGTCTTTGATTAAACAGTGATGTAACTTGCATACAGACGCGCACACAAATGTACATAGTATAAAGAAGGCTACTTATAGTATTGCAGAATTTCAAAATATATCCTTTATTATTTTCAGAGCCAAATCGAAAAACGGTGGAAGGTCGTTGAGAGAAAAGCTAGAGAAGATCGGATTAAATTTACCCGCAGGCAGACGTAAAGCTGCAAATGTCACTTTACTAACCTCACTAGTAGAAGGTAAAGACATGGGAACACTTTTCATAAGGAACTCTTCTGATTGGATTGATCACCTGATGGTATGATTGTCCCAAAATTAATGCCATCCACAAGAACTTCTTTTAATCATCCCGTGAGCAGGGAAACAGACGATTATTTGTGTAACAATATTCAACGTATATCATGATGACAGGGATATATATAATTTCACCTCGTCCTTTTCGATATATAGCTTGTACATTGAACAATGCTCTTTGTACTAAAGACAGCTGAGAGAATTGATAACCAGAATATCAAAATTAGCCTACTTTCACGATTTTTGGCATTTTAAGCAAACAATTTATTTGAACTTCCAAGAGAAATTATACCATTAATAACGTATTTTGTGCATAAATAATAATAAGTATTATAAATACATTTATCTCGTGGCCGTAAGGGGTTCTAGCCAACCTTCATGAATGATTAATAGGTGTATTCAAATTTTCATACGTAACAGTGCTTTCAATAAGTTAGTTACGCATAAGCGCGCCGGCACAAACACGCACACGCACACCTATCTATCCTCTTGTATTTCTATTTATGTTCCTGTGCAGTTATGAAGCACCTTTGAGCACCTGTTACTTCTCACTCGTGATTTCCCAGCACGCTTTCCCCAGCCCTGAATAGTCAGGCAAAACGTGTTTAATAGAATAAATATAATTCGTGTGTGCACGATTTTGTAGAGACCATATCCTTTCTCAATAAGTGATGTAATCTGTTTTTAAGAGAGCGAAGCAGATAATATTAGGAATAGATTTTATTTTGCTTCTTAAATAATCATAGAGTCGTTGATCTTGTGTATTCTTCAGTAGTAGTACTGAAATATTCGACAATACTGTTGAATAACTCATAATGGGAAAATTGGCATGATAGAGAGATATGTTGGATATTTATCTGCCTTCTTCTGTTTACCATGGCTCCTGAAACACATCTATTTACCATTTTTCTAAATATATCTAAGCAATTATTGTTCCTACATGGGCCACCATAATGAATGTTTAACATTAGTGAGCTGATTAAGCCAAGTTCTTTCAAAGATGCAACAGAAATGGAACAGTTGCACTTTATTTTAAATTTTATGGCAACACCGTCATTAAGAGTAAATTTTTTTTAAAGGCAATAATTAGTTTGATCATTAGCAGTATAGTATCAGTTTGAATCACTTAGTGCTGATGATCATTTCGTGGGCAGGGTCTAAGCTATCGCCTGCAAAGTACCTTATTTGAAAAGATTCGCTGCTGGAGGGGTGAGGCATTATCTATTTGAATCCCCCCAGAGCTTGGCTTTGTAGTGTTACCCAGTCTTCGCTGTACTCTGAAACAGCAGAATCAGGCAGGGAAGCTTGATGACATGGAACTCCCCCCAGAGTGTTCTTAATAAACACACATGCACACTTAAAATAGCTATTTAGAGATAGGTGTTTTCTAGCTGGTTTGTAATATTTAAACTTGGTTTTAAAAATATTTCTCATGGAAAGGCGTGAGTGGAGCGGAGGTGGGTGGGAGGGGGTGGGGTGGTGCGGGGGTGTGGAGGGAGGGGAAGATGGAGAGAGAACAAAAGACTACTTATCAGGTTTCCCCAATTTAAATTATTCTGATGAGGGTTTAGCCTGTTAGCAGCTCCAAATTGACCCACAAAGTTTGCACACGGTAGTATTCTTAACATTATCTTGCTCCAGAGTAAAATGCTTTGTTTATTGTATTGCAGTTTATTGTTCCCAATGGAATAAATCGCACTGTATTATTTAGCCACATTTGGCAATAATTTCCTATATATGAAGGGCTACTTTATGTTATTCATTTTTTGTGTGAAAGGCAGCACGTAATTTCTCAGCATTTTATGTGGAGAATGCTGGATGGCTATCTAGCTCTTTGTATGACACAGTAGCACGGACAGACGGATATCTGTATACAGAATATATATTATATGACAGATAGGCAAACAAATAGATGGATTGTAATTATTCTTCTTGCTTCTGCATGAGTGCCATCATACATTACTGATCACATTCTGAAAGCTCACACTTCACTGTTGCAGTTTATTATTTTGGCAAGTAACACTCAGTTGCCGCTTGTTAGAAACTCCTGGGGGTCCTTCGTTTAATTACAATATTTATCTTTTCAAAGATAAATGTTCCACAGTCAACCCCTTCATAACAGTCAACTGCTTTGCAATAAATGTGGTCCAGCAGGCACGTTGCTTTAGATTGCCTACAGCAAATACTTAAATCTCTACCTGAAGTAAATAACGAACACCTTAACCGCTATGATATAAATAAACCAAGCCATCATATAACAGGATAACCTAAGCAACATGTTTATGCTGTCTAATAACTGAACACATAATATGTAGGCCAAAAGAAAATAACAGAGCCACCATTTTGCAAAAAAGGTAATGAACCTAAATGTTTCCTTTAGATTCTTGCAAGGTTTATTTTGATAATGTATTTTCACAGTAGTTACACGCTACTTTGTGTCGATAACCAGGTGTGTGAGTAAGGTTATAAATATATATATAAAACGTTTATATATAAAGTAAATCATGCAAAACTGCAACCTTATAAATTGGAATGGTGTGCATTGTGTTCAAATATTAGCCCCAAATAACTTTTTATTAACCTCACTACTTCCATTTTCGCTGACAGGAAACAGAGATTGCTTAATTAGCATGCGCTTATTTGTTAATACAATCATATCAATGTTACATTTATTAGATGTAAGATTGTAACGTATTGGGAGCCCAGTTAGTTCTCAGCTTGGAATTTCTCCTGAATTCTCAAAGGTGGTTCTGCAGAGAGCATTCGGAGCTGATGCACACCGGAACTGTGCGTTGCCAGTATTAATAGCATTATCGGTCCCTCCAGTGTATACACAAACTTTCGAAGTGTAAACTTTAATAACAGAAGTAAATGCATGATAAATGTTCATGATGCACTCTATTTCTTCCTTTGCTTCATTCACTTTCTAGATATTGGCACACAGGATATATCTGAGAACTTGCAGACGGAAGTACACCTGCTTCTGTATAAAATCAATAAATTGAGTTGATTTTGGTTCTGTCTTGCAGGCGAAGCCGTGCATTTAGCCCGGGATTTTGGGTATATCTGTGAAACAGAATTCCCTGCCAAAGCTGCGGCCGACTACCTGAACAGACAGCACACAGACCCCAGCGAGTTGCACTCCAGAAAGAACATGATGCTGGCCACAAAGTGAGTCATTCACTTATTTTTACCTGCCTTTTGAGGCCTGCAGAAACAATCAACTGGGATTAATCTTGTGGGCGTTCTGCAGCGATACATGAACAGAATGCGAGATTTGAAATTAAGGGCACGTCTTGTACCGCATCTGCATTAAACAGCCTGTGCCTGAGTGAAGCGCTGTGAGTTTAAAGCCTTTTCCAGCAATGCATCAACATGTAGTCACAATCGACAGAAACAAAGCTGAGTACTGACATAAACTGGGCGATCATTTGAGGTCATTTACGAAGTGTCACTAAATATGAGTCCCCAAAACCTTTAAAAAAAGGTGCCCTGCACTGGAAAAAGTGAGTGAAATCGATAGATACTTTTAAATAATCAAGCCACGTTTTATTTTAAGCAGCAGAGTTTTCAGAAAAAAATAAATAATTCCTCCAACCCTTTCAGCAGTTTCAATCAGACCCGACAACGACAAAATAATGTCTTAAAACATATGACTGTGGTTGCCTATAATATTATTGAGGAAAATCTCCCCCAATTCCCACCAATGATTTAAAAAAAAGACTGAAAAATCATTTGCTCAAATTTGTCCAGATGTTCGCTAGACGTGATTTGAATTTAATTGTTTCTTTCCGCCGGGTCAGAAGATATTACAATCTCAGAAGTTTAATTGCTTGCAGGCGATTCTTTTTCTTTGAAGACTAGAAGCGCTTGGCTTCCCTGCCATTAATCCTTCACAGTGAACGTTTCCTATTTTACATAGTAAAAAAAAATTACAAGGGCGATGAATGCAGGCGTTTAGAATATTCCCATAGCAATTTCCTATGCGTCTCTCTTCTATGTGTGTTACCACACACGCGGAAAACAAGATAAGGAGGACAAGAAAACAAAGGACAATAGAGACGGAGAACGCAAACCAAAAACAGTAGTTATATATATTTTTTAATATACTTAATTCAGCATTTGTTGACATCAGGTTCCCTAGCTGCAAAGTACCCAGGAGTGCCCGCCACCTAATTGTCTCTGTAGCTTTTTGCAAATATACTTTGGTCAGACTAATCTGCATCACCCCGCTGCCCCCCGCCCTCCACCGCCCCCTTCCCCCCCCCCCCCCACCCCAACCCATATCATCACGTTTTTAATAGCTCTGTATAGGTTTGTACACCTTTGTTCTTGTTGCTGGGGAGTTCAACATAATGAGATGTATAAAACTACATTTTAATAGTTTCTTTATTCGAAGCTCATGTATAAAGCAATGATTTGTTTGGCTCAATTTGCAAAAGATTGGGGTTAAATACAATAATGATAACAGGCTTTTTTGGCTCCAAGTTCTTGAATCTTTTCTCACCCAATGCGTTGATATCATCAGGATTTCTATCAAAAGCCTCCTTAGATATGCATAATTTCATGGTTATGGAAGACTATTCACATGCATGTTTCCCCTTTTTTAAAATCGAATAAGTTATTTCCATATAAAATGTAGCAATTGTGTCATTTCCCAGAAATCAACTGTTGATTATTCATTAAACCAGTGAATGCATCGCAATTTTTCAGCATGGATCTATCTAGCATCCGGAATATGGAATGCTTTGAACATCTATATTCACGATGTTCAGTTGCAGGGAAACTAATTGGATCCGAAATATCCTTATGAATGTCACAGTATTATATTAAAATGGATACAGTGGAAACAATTACACTGCTGCCTGACAATTTAGGCTTGAAATGATGCTATACTTTTGAACTTCCTTCTCATAGTTTATATGAAGTGAACCCTCCTTGATGAAACTGTTGTCCTGTAATCACTCCCAGATCTATAGTCTCTGGTCGTTGATGAGATTAACAAAGAAAACGTGACCTTCAAAGGAATGTTACGGCGCACTCTGCACTGCATGTCAATGACATTGACATGGAACCTCATTTAGAGCATTTAGAGGCGGGAGAAAATGGTCTTAGTATAAGTCTAGGCACTAGGCTTGCCATTCGATAACGACAATATTGAGTAAATTGCTAATCCGGTTGGCAACAGGGTGTTATCTGATAAACAATTCAGAGCGTATTAACTACCTTTCACTGTTCTGAGGCCTTACTTCTGTTCATTGTTAAACTTTACCATTCAAATATTTTCTTCAAAGAGTGTTTTGGTGAGATTACGTGTGCATCAAGTTGAAGGAGGCTAATGCTGGGAAATGGGAACATTTTTCCATTTCAACGCTCAGTATAAATATTAATTATTTCCAGGTCAGGTGCAGCAGCATTATGTTGCAATTATACAGTAGCGCACAGTCTGATATGGGTGGCTACGATATAAATTCCAGCCATACAGGAACCAGTCTGTACTCTCAATTTGGAACTGCAAATGTCCTACACGAGAGATTGAGATAGTCCTGCGCATGCGTTGAATTTAAAGCTTTGGAGACGAGAGCTCTCTGTGGACATTTACAACCTCTCCAGGTAGGCTGGGAAAATGTCCAATAGGCCCTTACGGCCTTGAACACTTTTAAACCCATCTTAAACAAGTGCTTGAATTACACTGCGTGCACTGTTAAATATAAGTGTTGTGGCATTACCTCTTGCAGAGACTTTCTCCCAATTAGGCTAAACTTATACTCCAATCATGAAGCAGGGTCAAGCTAAGTTCAAGCCCCGTTAGAAGCAGAGTTTAAATATCCATTTGCTCAAATGGGTGGGGGCGAATTTCCTTGGGGCGGAAAGCGGAGGAAGCGTCACCATTGTCCGCCGTAACTTCGGGGAATAGTCCCGCAAACGCCATACAGTTTCCTGGCTCTTTCGTGGATGAGTGGGAGAAGCAGTGTCGGTCTCACCCCAACCCCATCCCTCACCCTGGGGAATTAAATTCTGATTATCAACGGAGCAAACATTCATTCCTCTGTCTGGCTGGATTCAACCCGAGCTACTGGAAGTAAAGTTGCAGCGTGCTGATCTAATGTGCGACCTATCCCCTAGTCACTCAATGTGTATAATCTTCTTTCAAAACGTACATTCTTAATTTATCAGAAACCAAATGGTTATAACATGCAGGGACTCCCTGCCTCTACTTGCAGCCAGTTGTTAGGAAATGAAAATCTCTCAGGACTGTTTGATTAACACTGGGATGGATCTACCAGTGTCATGCAAATCCCTGCGATTTAACCCTTTATGTGTTAACTCCCCCGAGGATTTCATTCCCTCAGTGATTCGATTCCAAAATGCTTTGTCTAAATTTGTTTTCCATTTCTTGGCAGTGGTATTCATTTGTAATGATTTCTGATTTCGCACACCTCGAAGGTGCAAGATTTTTTTTCCCTAAGGACCCAAGTAACACTCATATGTCATTGGTTGAAAATTGGCCCCAGTAAACGTGTAACCTAACCTTAACGCTTTCACCGGTATGAACTTGTGCTGCTTTTAACAAAATTATTTCACAATGAGATTACTCTATATTTAGTTTTGCATTACTGCATTCATTCTTTACTAAATTAAAGAAAGACTCACATCCGTGGATCATTATGGGAATTGAGAACATATGAGATTCCATTAAAAACATCCTGAATTATTTGACAATTGTTGTTGTAGACTATTGTAGACATTCGTATACATTGGAACTCAATGCCATACAGTCAGCCTTTCGTTATTCACGGTGTGCGAGTTGAGGAGGGGGTTAAACCAATTCCCATAGCAACCGGATAATATGCATTGCATACATCTGATTTGTGTTATCTGACGGCAGCATTCTTTGTCTTATTTTCTTAACCCCCAGGCAACTTTGCAAAGAATTTACAGATCTGCTGGCTCAGGATAGGTCTCCATTGGGAAACACCAGGCCCAACCCCATCCTAGACCCAGGCATCCAGAGCTGTTTGACTCACTTTAGCCTCATTACGCATGGTTTTGGCTCTCCTGCCATTTGTGCTGCTCTCACAGCTGTCCAGAACTACCTGACGGAAGCTTTAAAGGGACTGGACAAGATGTTCCTAAACAACAACCCAAATAGACACACATCTGGTGGGGAGGCAGGCACCAAAACTGGAGACAAGGAGGAAAAGAACAGGAAATGAGAAACAGTCCTCCAAACTTTTTATTTTCTGTAGCTTTATATAAAAAAAATCTTCTATTGACTTGGAAAGGACAACAACGCACACATAACGGAGCAACACTGGGTCAACTGTTTGCAACCAAATGGACCTGGATGCAAGGCATCAAGACCTTTTTTCTTGGTATTTTTCCAATTTTGCAAACATTTTGACTTCCATTTTATGTCAGAATGGCAGGTGATTCCAAGATCCACTTGTGCGACTGCAAATTGATCGTTTTTTTTATATATTATTATCAAAAGCCTTTGGTCCCACGTTCATTTCAGGTCCGATTTATGTGCACACTCCTGCATGTTATGAGGATGGAAACAATCCGGCAAAAAGAAAATGACTATCAGGTAACATAAAAACTTAATAGCTTTTTTCCCTATTTGGATGCATTAGCTTCAATATAGAGACTATAAAAGGTATACTATCCGAGATCTAATGGTTTGCACACTAAATTTAACATATGGTGACAATATTGACTTGTACCTGCTCATTCTAACTCCAAACATAACCCTACAGTCAGCAGTATGGCTGACCATAACCTTCCGCTCGACATTAATCTAAACGGAGCTCTAACTAGATAATTATTCACACTCGATTGCAGTTGTCAGATCAAGTTCAAGGTGAACACCAGCACTGCAAAAATAACTACGAAAAGCAGAATGAGTACAGACAGGCAGTGAGTTCACTTCAAAGAGACAGACTGAAATCCAACAAAGATTAATGAGAAGGGAACATCGCATAATAGAAATGGGCAGTTGTTCACCCCCACCCTCCACCGCATTCTTGGTACATTCCGACACATCATTAAATTTAACTGGTCTTCCTTTCAATAATTGTTCTGCATTTGGCAGCATCTACTTAAATGCTCAGTACGACAGGTTACTCCCCTTAAGAAGCCATTAGCATTTTGATCGATCTCGTTTTTGTTTTTTTTTAAAGGCCTTTCCATTGTCCCTTCAAGGACGCTTAACTTATCGTGCAACCTCCCTCAGCTGAGAGGACGAGTGAGCAACATCTCCACCCAAAGCACTTTTGACCTCAGTTGATATGCAGTTTGCCTATTATGAGTTTGGATGGAGTTCACCAGTGAAAGCACTGAAAGCACTGTCCTGGCGCAAGGCGTCCACCTAGTGACCTGGCTGAGAACTGGTGGCGTTTGATTGTAGATGGGAGATGT
This sequence comes from Carcharodon carcharias, assembly GCF_017639515.1. Taxonomy (NCBI): domain Eukaryota; kingdom Metazoa; phylum Chordata; class Chondrichthyes; order Lamniformes; family Lamnidae; genus Carcharodon; species Carcharodon carcharias. Next base: position 153,691,133 of record NC_054471.1, read on the forward strand.
AAGCAGCAAACAAGGCCCGAGGTCAGGAAGAAAGCATATGGACTATTACAGCACTAGATTAGCCTGATATGATTAATTAGGAAGAAAATTCGCAGTTATTAAAATATTTGCTGGCCCGAAAAGAAGCCCTTTTCGGAATTGCGAAATAGACACGTGTCAAGGTTGTCTTTTTGTTTATATATTACACATATATATCTTCAAGACAACATTCACCGCGATGTCAACTGTGCTCATACATAAGTAAGATAACACCCTGCCACACTATTTTATTAAACTGACAGCATGCACACTGAGAAAAAGGACGAGGACAATGTTTAAAAGAGAGGATTGCTTCATGCAGGTCAGTAGACACGGGCCTGTAAACTATGGATTTAGATGAGCATGCAGATTCTTGGAGCTGGGCTGCCTGGAAGTCCTGGGGCTCTTTCAAACTAAAGGAGTGGAGTTCTTATAACAATAACAAACTTCTTGTTTCTCAACTGTGTTTGTTTTCTGCATTTCCTGGAACGGATAGCAAATCCTGTCCTCATCGGCTGGGAAACGTTAATCAGCTATGAATGTATAAACATTTCGATTTGCTTCCCACCTATTGTGTTTCGGTCACTGGAGCTGCGCTGTACTCATATCTCGCCCGCGTTAAGATTTTGAAACGAGTTAAATAGCAACATTGCAAGGGGAGGCGAGGTGGGCTGAGGCGACACATACCAAATTTCGCACATGAACACTTAGTAAAGCATTGTAGGCAAATGGTGGAGTCAGATTGTTCCTCTTTAATCCCAGTTCACCATCCTAAGAATGAGAATATTCCAGCTATCTGCTCCTGGACACGATTTTGAGCCTAACCAGTTACAGTAATTATCTCTTCAGAAGCAAAGCACTATTCTAATATTCAACAATTTAGGCCATATTAATCTGTCGGACAGCCATATGGTCATTATAACCGTTAAAACACCTCTCGTCTTCATGTTTTCAGCATATAACCATATTCACATTATGCGTTTTGGTCACTACAATGTACAGCCATTTTCAGCCTTGTTTTCAAGTGGTTGCCCATCTAGCAGCATTCCTTATCACTTGTGCGCAGAATTATATTACCCTACTAAATGAATCTTTTTAAAAATATTAAGAAGATAAAGCACCGGGACATTATACAAAATTCAGTGCTCCTTTAAGAAAGAATTTCTTTTTCACATGTATTCCTTGATTTCCACTTCTTTGCCCCAGGCTATGCATTTCAGTGGAAGTTACCACAAGCCCAACCTGTGCTGCTCGGTGAGTTCACAAGTGGCATGTGGCGGAATGTTATCCCCTGTGGGGAGGCAAAGCAAACCCAGCGCCCAGATTGGCTCAACTCATCAGGCACATAGCAGGAAAGTTGGAACCCTGGGAGAATTCAGGTGTGAAAGGAATGTTTGACTGGTTTGTTACTTAGGCACTTACGGCAGTGTCTTGGCGAATACAGACAGATCTTGTCTATTTTGATCCATTTTCAACAAGAAATGCAATGATATTCTGAGTTAAAATCATCACTGACAATGTGATCAAGGTCCCTGGGATTCTGCAAGGGAAAGAAATCCATGGGCAAGGGTCGTTACATTTTGTAGATTTTTCTTTCGCGTTCTCTGGTGAGCAGAATTAAATAATGGAACAGGATTAATTTATTAAATATGTTGTCTGCTGCCTGTTTTATTTTCAGACTCAGGGCCGCCTCTGTCACCGACAAAAAAATGGGTGGCAATGGTAATTGGCGATCAATTCCAAATCGTGAGGATAAACAGATCGATTAAAGTTTACCCCAGGTTAAGAAAATACAGCCCAAACTTCTGTAATACGGAATTTCATGTAACCTGATCCGAGGTCCATTCGCTTTTGATCACAATCTCTCACTGTTTTGCCTGAACTAGATACAAAGTTGATATTTCGAATCGTAAAACTCGGTGCTTAGCAGGCACAATTCTAGCACCGCTTTATATTTAAATGTGAGCCGCTTCCATTCTGTCAAAACTCCACCGGTATCGATGTAATTAAATATAACCTGCAACACTACCAAACAAGCAGGGGAAATGTAGCCTTTCATTCTGCTGCCCCCATCCCCGGCTACCTTGATCCTCCACCACAACCCCCCCACCTCCCCCAGGATCTGAACAGGTGAGGAACTACTGCACAAGGAGCAGTTTGTGCATCAGATTTTGTGACTGCGGATTCCTGGAATTCCGGGGTCATTGCAGTTCAAAAGACACACGTAGATTTGATTAACCTCATAGTTAAAGCCAACATGCAAGATTAGGAACAGAGGTTTTAAATGTCCGACAAATGAAGTATTCATCTTACCTTTAGCTGTCCATTCCCAATTTTGTTCTCGCTTCTAAATATGCCGCCATAGAAGTTTACAGCAAGTAAGGGGATCATTCGGCCCATTGTAACCATGCTGGCTTTTTGGCAAAGTGACTTGTCCCTCTCCTCTCACTGTAATCTTGTGTAGAGCCATAAAAATTGACAAAAATGTATAGCCCAATGTGCAATCATAAGTAGTTAGAAATTAATGATGAAATATTACAAACTGGTCAAGAATTGGATCACCCTGATGTTGTAACTCACTCCGAAACCCCTTGATCTGGCCAGACATCCCACAAGCCATTTTAATGAACAGGAATAAGCAATTAATAGTGGTGTTTGGCATATCCGTCTCCGACTTTGCTGAACCACCGATTAACAAAAACCTTTACAATTATCACTGGCTAGCGCAAACACACACAAAAAAAATCGAACGAAGAACATGATTTTCATCTAATAAGTGACTTACTGACGCAGAAGGAATGTGTCACCTCCGCTGGCCTCAGCACCAGTCCTCGAAAAAACAAGCATTAATTCACTGACACTATGAAACACATCGTATCCTGATTTCAATAATCTTCCGTATCAACTAAAATATGCCGTGCAAACTTTTGATAATCAATATTATTGTAAATTAAGGGCAAATGTTACAAAGGGAATACATTCAATATGTGAACTCAGTCTGAACTACCTGTTTGCCATACCTTTCAAATGAACGCCTTTTTCTTAAAAGGCATCATTTAACACTGAATATGGCAAATTCTTAATTCGCATGCACAGCGTGAGACAGTCTAATTTCAGCAAAATATCATTGTCCATCAACCATGCTGCCGGGACTCCTTCTCCCACGCCACGTAACAGTTTGACGCTGAATTCCCACAGATAACGCTCAATTCTTCCCATATTGCCGATTCCTTTAGTGTGCTGCCACATTGTCAAAATGAGCTCTGATCTCATTATCACAATGTGCCAAAAACACGTATGAGCAGATAACATAATTTGGATCGTTCCCATCCTTGTCACATGCTAGAAAAAATGTGTTTTGACTCTGGTGTCTAGGTAACCTGATTTTTAAAAAATTTCCAAACAATTATACAACTTGGAACATCAGTTCTGCTGGATCTCCATTGGAAATCAACTTGGAGGGGGAGGGCGGGTTGTCATTGTCATGTTTGTATATATTTATTTAATGTTAATTTAATGGGATTGTAAATATGGTGAGCCAGTAGCGGGGTATTTATCTATGATTCCATACCTCTGTGAGTGGGTTGAAAATGCTTGACGCTAGATAGTCCACTATCTGATTTCTGTTCACTAGACACATTGTAAAGGTGATGGGTAGAACTTGTTTATTGTCCAGTTGTGGTCTCATTTTAAGAAAAAAAGTTGAGTACCTTGTGATTTTGTTGTATTTTATTCAGTTTAAATGTGATGCTGCTTCACTTTTCAGACAGATTATGTTGCTAGGTCTGTCCACCTACTGGTTGTTTGAATGAAAACCAATTTGTCTTCAAGAAACAAACGAACACATAATAAACCTTGCTTCCGAAATGAAATGGTTTTCTCTGTCTTTCAGTAAAGCAATAAACTGCACCTATAGTATGAGCGTTCCTGACGGTTGTTTAATGTCGTTACAAGAGGTTTGAAAAACTGTCACATCAATAACCCTGCTGTATTTCGGGATGTTTTAATGTCGAGACATTTATTTAAGTTATAAATTGTACCATTTAAACCTTACATTTCTGTACTGTGGGCAAACCATAGCTGGACATTGAAGGATATACTTGGCCAAGCCAAGGCAAATGGCAGGATTGTCCAAGGCGTCTGTGAAGATTGGGAAATGTACCCTTGCAGGGGTCTAGGCATCATGCAGTGCAAATAACGTTTGATTGTCAAATGCTTTGTTTGATATTTCTTTGACAGCTCTTCTCCAAAACAACGGCAGCAACTTATAAAGGTATTAATTAATTTATTTTACACGTTTTGAAGCCGTTGGTCGTAGCAAACAAATACATTTCATATGAATTGAATACAATAGAAGCATTAATAGCCACACATGACCCAAATTTTTACTCTCATGTGGGAGGCTGCCATATGTAATCTCGCTCTGGAGCCTTGCTGCTGAAAGCTTATATCCAGAATGGGTGCATAAGATGGCCCTGGCGGGCGCAGAGGGGCAGCATTAGTAAAAGCCTAAGTTCAAATGGCCTCAAAGTCTTTTCTGGTTCTAGCCCAACTTATTTTTCTTTATCCATATTTTATTTCAGAAACAAGAAATGAACACGTGACTTTTCTATTTAACTCAATTGCTAGGTCAGGTTAGCTCTGACCTTTCGTTTTATAATCTGTACCTGCCAGACAAGCCAATCACTCCGGAGACTCTACCCATTTCATATTTCTTGACTATTGAAATCGAGGCTATAACTGAAATTCCGATAGTGACGGGTATCATACACGATTGCTGAACCCTCACTCTTACTTAATTTAAAATATAATTTAAGTATCATCTCCAGAATATTTCTGAGACTGCCCTAGACTTCCCTCAGCTGTGGAGTAAAAGCATTTTAAAATGACAATTATACACCTAAAGGGTAATATTGTGGTGCACGGTATGTGGTGCTCATGCATTATGCATAAGTTCTCAAAATTACCTGTTAATGGGTATAAATGTCTTAAAGCCAACTTGTCCTTTCTGGCTATGTATTATCCATATATACATGAAACCATATATTAAAAACAAAGGCCTGGCTGTATTGATTTTAAACTCTGGTAAAAAAAGATGCAAACCAGTTTCATTCAACCTTGAAAACCATCTTTTCTCAAGCGTATTTTTTCTTTTGGTAATTTTTTAATATATGGAGATGATGGATATCAATTATGGAAGTTTAACTTTTGCCATCCATGATCAGCAAAGACCAAGTGTCTTTGAAAGCTGGTTTGACTCTGTCCCATTGTGTTTTGCCCAATTTTGAAAGAGACATGCTATATGTTCCCCACAAAATTAGATTATTGCTATTTTCTTATTTCCATACCACTCATTTTATGGCCTCTCTGAACTAAACTGACAACCAATCACCAGATTCTGCATAAACAGAAAATGATGGAAAAACTCAGCAGGTCAGGCAGCATCTGCGGAGAGAGAAACAGAGGTAACGGTTCAAGTCCGTATGATAGGACTGACAGCATCTGTAGAGAGAAAAACAGAGTTTCTGGAAGGGCTCTGAAGAAGGATCATAGTGACTCGAAACGTTAACTCTGTTTTTCTCTCCACAGATGCTGTTAGACCTATTGAGCTTTACCAGCATTTTCTATTTTTGTTTTAGATTTCCAGCATCCATAGTATTTTGCTTTTACTAGATTCTGCATAATGCTTAGCAGTTTCATGCTGTAGGCCTTGGTTCACTAGAAACCATGTTGAGAGTGGACAAACTAATTCTCATATAACCCCAAGTGATGATAGAGAAAATAGCATTTTATCCTTTGACTCTCAGGTGGCTATGAATCCAGGCTTCAGAAACTTTGTTAACATATTACCA